>NW_020528362.1:0-352500 GCF_003368295.1 Carassius auratus
TGCTAAAGCCACACGATTGCTGTGAGCCCGGGTGCGAGGGCCCGTTCATCGCTGCTTGCAGCTTTAATTTTTTTTTTTTTTCTTCAGCGTGAGCCACTTTAAAAATGGCGCCCCATATTTAATTGCTAAGGTGTTGGTAGATGGTTGAATTGTGAAACTTGTACACCAATGGAAAAACAAATATATAAATACGCCAAAATCTCTTTACATGGAACTTGACGGAATTATTTATTCACCTTTTAGAATAAATAGATTGATGTATTGGACTTGGAACTCTGTTAATTCTGCTTTTAAATCTGTGACCTAATTTTTAGATTTCTTCAAAGATGTCCTACCCAACAACTCTGTTTGAAATTGGTGGTGGAGGAGGGTCGGCGTTTTCATTTACCGGTCAGAACAATGGTGCAAGTTTAGAGAAGATTGGTGTCTGGGTGGAAGACTGGCAGGTGAAGGCTGTCAAGGCTTGGCTTTCAGATGGCAGAAGTGATACCTTTGGCAAACCAGCCGGATCGTATCAGGAGTATACATTCCAGCCTGGTGAGTGTTTCACCTCACTGTCCCTCTGGGGGAATGGAGCAGGAACACGTCTTGGAGCCATCAAATTCAAGACCAACCATGGTGGAGATTTTTTTGCAAAGATGACGAGCTGGGGTTTAAAAACCGAATATCCCATTGATATTGGCTCTGGTTATTGTTTGGGAGTTGTAGGAAGAGCTGGTGCAGATGTTGACTGCATGGGATTCATGTTTCTCAATTCAGTTCAGTCAACAGTTCTCACCAATGTCAACTATCCCACAATAAACCAACTGATACCACAGGTGACCGTGGAAGAGCTCAAATCAGTTGCTTTCACAAATGACTCCTCTGAAAAACAACAGCAAAAGGTCGAAACCTCAAAGAAAATGATCAAAACATCTTCATGGTCGATGACTAACAGCTTTACAGCAACATTTAGTGTGGGAGTGAAGGCAGGGATTCCAGAGGTTGTAGAAGTTTCTACAGGATTCAGTTTCACCGTTGGAACGGAAAGCACTTACAGCCATGAGTACACTGATGAGAGAACCGAAACTCTGACTACCACTGTAGATGTGCCACCAAGAAAGAAGATTGATGTTGACATCACCATTGGAAGAGCCGCATTTGACCTGCCTTACACTGGCACAGTGATCATCAATTGCAAGAACGGCAGTGTGTTACAGTATGAAACCAAGGGTCAATACAATGGTGTCACTTACACTGATATAAAAGTGAATACTAAAGAATCTGATCTGTAATGTTAAGACTGATTGATTGTTTTTGGCTGGGCTTTATCTGACTTTTACCAGCAATGTATCACTCTGTTTGCTCCGAAATACTCTGCTTTTCCAAACATTCTCTAATTCTATTACAAAATGTTTGTCACTTCATATTTGTGCATTCTCTTTAAAGTCAATCTCTAATACCAGATTTGTACTTTTATACAAGAGCACTTAATAAAAGCATTTAATGATCCCGGTGTATAGACCGTTTTGTCTATTTAAAGTTGTTCGGACATATTTGGTTTAGAAGCCCTGCTGAGAATCTTTTAACGAAGCAGGTTGTTGAAAGTAAGCCTCTGGAAATATGCAAAATACGACAATGACCAAGAAGGCTAAGTGTTCCACAAGAGTACTGTACCATTTATTTAAATGACTGAATAACCATTTAAACTAAAATACAGGGTAATTTATTAAACCGCAAATATTTTGATGCATAGTTGTATGCTGTATATTGTGTGCCAAAATGTTATAACACTTATGCAAAAAAAAGTTTGAAGCAGGATGGGGTAAGAATCACAAGTTATAGATAAATGGAAGTAAAAATGCAACCTGGGTAGGGTTGCCTCCAATCCCTTTTAAAATATGGAATTGTCCCATGTTTAACCCAAAAAATGTCAAGGCCATAAAGATACCTCAAATTAACTTTTCCATTTTCAGTATCAGGATGTACAGCACTCAACACTTCATCTGGGCTTCTTTTGCCTGAATTACTGTAGCAATATGGCGTGGCATGGAGTCTATCAGTCTGTGGCACTGCTCAGGTGTTATGAGAGCCTAGGTTGCTCTGATAGTGGCCTTCAGCTCTTCTGCATTGTTGGGTCTGGGATCTTCCTCTGCACAATACCCCATGGCTTTTATATGGGGTTAAGGTCAGGCGAGTTTGCTGGCCAATTAAGAACCGGGATACCATGCATGGTCCTTAAACCAGGTACTGATAGCTTTGCCAGCTGTTGGAAAATTAAATGCATCTCCATAAAGTTGGTCAGCAGCAGGAAGCATGAAGTGCTTTAAAACTTTCTGGTATATAGCTGTGTTGACCTTGGCCCTCAGAAAAAACAGTGGACCAACACCAGCAGATGACCTGACACCCCAACAGGGGTTTTCAACTCCTGTATTCACCCCCCCCCCCCCCCCCCCACCGCATCCATATTTTGCATTCAGATAAGAAGCTCGTTAGAAGAAAGCAATGTGAATGAACTGTGTTTCCCTTTTGAATGGTCCCTACAGTGTTCACTACTCCCTATGCCCTGACCAGGGGAAATCCACTAAAGTTTTCTTCTCTTTGGAACATTAATTCATGGATTTGCGCTGCTGCCTGCAGCATATTCACACACACATATGAAACTTACTAGAGAAGTATGACATAATATACCATTGTAAATAAAGACAATTTAAATTCTCGTCTTGCACACTTTAATGCCCTTTGAATTGAATACATTCTCACATCAAACTGGAATCGTGGTGAAAATTTGGTGATGTCCACTTCGCAAGGCAATTATGGACAAATAGAACAAATGTCTGAAGTGATAGGAGGGGACAGGAGTTGAAAACCGCTGCTCTATAGCACTAATGGCATAAACTGGTACCCCAGTTCAAATTAAGTGGTAAACTTAAATCAAAATATGATTTCAACTGTTATAATAGTGATTTTAGAATGTCTAAAGATAAATACAAAAGCAGAAGCTAATAGTGAATAGAATGGGCCAGTCTCCATTGGATTTTGAGCTTAAGGCATGTAACCTTGGAAACAGAGTGAACAGATGTACCGAATGAAGTTGTTCACTTAGAATTTTGACACTACAAAATATTGTGCATATTAATCATAATAATGTTACGGTGTGGTGATTCTGGTGTGTTTTGAATCAAATATTGTATCAAGTGGCTACTTAGAACAGTTTTGTATTGTCAGTAATAAAATTAATTATACAAAGTTCACATTATCAATCAATTGGAACAATAAGACTTCAAATAAAACCATTATTGTAAATCCAACAAAGAGCATTTACAATATTAAATAGAGATTTATCTGCTATTATAAACTTCAGTCTACACATGGGGCTCATGTAATGCTTTTATTAAATGTAAGAGTAAACACATTTGAAATTCTCATGTAAAGAAGTACATCAAATTATTAGAGATTTTAGTGGATATTGATGAAGGGCTTACACAAAGTATGATTCTATATGTATATTCTGTAAAAGAATCAGAAAATATTATTCAGACAAAACAATGGAGAATATGTGTTCCCCCTGTTTAAAATCATTGAGCAACGTGTCTTTTGGACCAGAGGAAAAAAGCCTCCAACAAGATAATTAAATGTAGAACAACTGATACATTGCTGGTAAAATTAGATAATGACCAGCCAAAAACAACCTGTCTTGACACAGATCACAGATCAGATTCTTGAATATCCATTTTGATATCGGTGTAAGTGATGCCTCTGTATTGACCCTGGGTTTCATACTGTAACACACTGCCGTTCTTGCAAGTGATGATCACTGTGCCAGTGTATGGCAGGTCAAACGTGGCTCTGCCGATGGTGATGTCAACATCAATCTTCTTTTTAGGTGGCACATTTATAGTGTTAGATAGCGTTTCGGTTCTCTCATCGGTCTGCTCCAGCCTATAGGTGCTTTCTGTTCCAATGGTGAAACTGAATCCTGTAGAAACTTCTACAACATCTGGAATCCCTGCCTTCACTTCCACACTAAATGTTGCTGTAAAGCTGTTAGTCATCGACCATGAAGATGTTTTGGTCACTTTCTTCGAGGTTTCAATTTTTTGTGGTTGTTCGGCAGAAGAGCCATTTCTGTAAGTGACAGATTTGATCTCTTCCACGGTCACCTGTGGTATCAGTTGGTTTATTGTGGGATAGTTGACATTGGTGAGAACTGTTGATTGAACTGCATTGAGAAACATGAATCCCATGCAGTCAATATCTGCACCAGATCTTCCTACAACTCCCAAACAATAACCAGAGCCGACATCTATGGGATATTCGGTTTTTAAACCCCAGCTCGTCATTGATGCAAAAAAGTTTCCACCATGGTTGGTCTTGAATTTGATGGCTCCAAGACGTGTTCCTGCTCCGTTCCCCCAGAGGGACAGTGAGGTGAAACACTCACCAGGCTGGAACGTGTACTCCTGATACGGTCCAGATGGATATCCAAAGCTATCACTTCTGCCATCTGAAAGCCAAACTTTCACAGCCTTCACCTGAGATCCTCCCACCCAGACCCCGATCTTCTCTAAACTGGCACCATTGTTCTCACCCGTAAATGAAAATGAAGAACCTCCTCCACCACCAATTATCTCTAGAGTTGATGGGTAGGACATCTTTGAAGTAAATAGATCTGAAAGTTACATCACAGATGAATATTATCATTGGCAGTCAAAAATATTTTATATTACTAGTACATGTCCCTTGAGTATTATTATTTAAAATCAATAAGTATTTCCCGCAGTTGTTTTGAGGTCATTTAGAATATATTTTTCCTTCATATATTAAATAAAGCATAACTATAGAAGTGCTTCCCACACCTGTTTCTAGAGGCTTACCGGCAGTACACACTTTTTGATTTCTTTCTTATATATTTCTTAATTACTTTTGTAACGCGTTACTTCTGAGAAGTACATAAAGCCCATTTATAAGAAGTACATAAAAAGTAAACTAAAAACATACTTTCCTATTTTTAGTTTAAAAGAAGTTTACTAATAGCACACTTGAATAAGCTTCTTTTTTGTGAGGGAGTGTCCATCATACTGGGAGTCAAATGCTCTCATGCACTCAAATTCATTTGAACTAAAAAAGACAATTTGATCAATTAAATAAATGACAAGCAATAGCACAAACAAAAAACATAACAAGTTACAAATTAAACTAACAGCACTTTATGTTTTTCAGGTAGGTCTAACAGTAATGTTTCAGTACAGAATTACTAAACCGAATAATCTATTAAACTGTAAAATAACACTGGATAGTTTTCACTGTATAAATAATGTTTGGTACACACTAAAATATTTTTTTTAATCTTAAAAGATTTAAAAAATTTGAGAGACCACAAAAATGAAGACTAAAAAAATCCTAGATTTAACCGTTTTGCTCCTATAGTGTGCCTATAATACACTAAAACACAGTGTGTTGAGTTCAGTTGTGATTGTGTTCAGCTCTATCCAGACCGTCTCATCACATGGACATATGTCCACCAAACAGGAGAGTCTCTTCTTGTCATGTGTTTGCACAGGAAGTGCTGAGTCTATTACACAGTCTGTGTGTTTCACAGTGTGTCATTAATAGATCAGTATGGAGATCTGTTCACTTCTTCTAATGCTCTGTGAGTATATTTTCTCATTTATGCGCTATTTTCATAATGCTATAGTGATTCAGTGTATTGTATTTAATCATACCTATTTCACATTTTTATTATTCATGTCAATAATAATTTGTGATAGAGTATCAAATCTGTAGCTCTTGATAGACCTATCTGTATGTGAAGACGAAATACTCCGATGTGCTTCAGTTGATCTTCACTAGCAGTTAGTTCGTCTACATTTAGGCTTTACTTGTGATGTATAACTCATACACTGAGATCTTGTTCTTCTGGAAATTGATTTGTTGAATGGTATAGCAATATAATAACCATATATAGATGAGATGGCTTGTAGTCCTACAGTAACGCAGACACTGACCAGTGACGTTACTGACCACAATGATGCCACTTCCCACATGAATCACTGATGTCATGGAAAATAACATCTGCATTCAACTACGCCTTAATTTGTATCATGACTGCATTACCTAGATATTTTTGTGCATTACCTAGATATTTTTGCACTTAATGCACATGAATATTTCCTTCACACTTCCTTGCTGAGCGAACAACACAATCCAGCAGTGTTGGTCTGAAATGTCTTAAACCAGTTAATTCAGTGTAGCCTGACTGTGACTCTGTTGTTAATGTGCTGAAAATCAATGCTATAATTTCTCAAGAATGAAGTTCAGATGAATTGAGGATGTCTTTAAGATCTCTAGTTCTCCTCATCACTACAGCAGAGGTCTCAACATAAGCACAAGATCAAGATCAGTTTACTGCTTGCCAATTTCTGCTTGTCTTACAGTAATATTTACACAATTATTAGTAAATTGGTGTTCTGTTAATGAGCCTGGTTTCATTTCAGTCTTCCACCTTATAATCAGCATGAATTGTTCATATAGTGATTGAAACTATACATTTATGAATGAAAATTAATGTTGAATTTTCTATTTGTGCTTTTTTTTAGTGCTTATTTCAAACATCCACACTGGACACACTCAAGGTGATTTATATATCTCTTTAAATCTTCCTTCATAACTCAGTGTAGGAAGTGAATATAGCATATTGTGTGTTATGTGTTTGTTATGTAATTTGTTGTGTCCTAAATGATATAAATGAGCTCTGAATTAAATGACCATTTATAAGATTACTCATATTTTAATTACATCTGAGTGTTGTTTTATGTTATATTATATTAAGGGAAATCTAAGGCTGCAGTGATTATAGAGCATGATAATCATGAACCCCTCACTGTCAGATGTGAAATACAATGTATTGCACCGACACAAACTAAACACATACATGTGTAGATTATTGTGACTTATTTAGATGTTTCACCATAACTTCTGTTTGTTCTGTTCTTATAGAGGCAACTAAACCTCATCTGAGTTTTGAGAAAAAACCATCACAGATATTCAGAGGAGATACTGTCGAACTCGGATGTGAAATACGTGGGATTGATTTGACATACACATTTCAGTGTGGAGATAAACAGCACAACTCTATAAAGGATGAGTTCTTGATCACTGCAGAGCTCACACAGTCCTGCAAGTGTAAAGTCTGCAGAGGATCAGTCTGCTCTGAATGGAGTAATGCTGTGAATCTGACTGTTTCAGGTGAGTGATCATCAATGATACACGTCAGGATCTTACTCAGACAATATATTAAGATTTTTACTTTTTGTTGAAATATTAATCTCAACACAGATAAGATGAATCCGAGCCATCTTCAGTAAACAATGTATTTTTTTTATCTCCTTTCTATTCCTTACAAACTTTCGTAAACTTAAGCATCAGACTAGATCTCCAATCTGTCCCAAAATTGATCATGACCATGTGAACACTTTTTTTGTATTATTATTATTATTTTTTTTTTTTACAAATATTACAACCTGAAAGAAAATTAGAGAAGGTCTTCTTGAGCATTTAAGCATGAATTGATTATTTATTTTTTGGATCTCATGATTTCTATCCTCATGTGCCTTCATTATGAGAGTTTGTTAATAAAACTATTATGTTTTATGAACATAAAGATGAATAAAGAATTACCTGAATGTGAAGGCTAATGATGTTAAATCATCATTAATATAGATTATAGAAGTCATAAGTACTGAAAGATAATCTCTCAAGACTATTTATTAACTCAAAATTGTATCATGAAATATTTACAGATGATCCCATTGTAACTGTAAAGCCCCAGAGTTCAGTGTTCACTGGAGACACAGTTACTCTGATCTGTGATGTGGGATGGTCAACTGGACGGACAATTTACTGGTTCAAAGACTTTAAGAGAATAAAAGCTGGTTCGGCAACAGTAACACTGAGAGAAGTGAGAGTCTCTGATGGAGGAAGATATTCGTGTGCTTTACAAAATAAAACCACACAAAGCCAAGGAGTCGTGCTAACAGTAAGAGGTCAGTGCTGTTTTTACAGGACAATCTGATTTAGAGTTTACAATAATATTATGAAGATTAATGTCACCTGTTCACAATATCATGTGCTGTCAGTTAAAGTAACTTCAGTTTGTTTTGCACAGAGAGACCCAAGCCTGTAGTGCGTGTCCAGCCTGATGGACGTGTGTCCAGAGGACAGACAATCACTCTCTCGTGTGACATACAGCAGACAGACGTCATCAACTGGAGATACAGCTGGAATAAAGATGATTCAGAGATTCATGTCAGTCAGTCTCAGGAATACCGAATCAGTTCTGTTAATGAATCTCACACAGGTGATTACAGCTGTACTGGAAGAGAAACAGGAGGATCACGATACTCACACACCAGTGATAAAGTTACACTCACTGTATCAGGTGAGAATCTCATCAATCTGACAACATTCAGACACTAATCAACTTTTGCATATGTGGAAATTATTATGTGATTGATTAAATTAATTAATAATTATATGACACATTTTAAATCAAGGCTGTGTTAAACCAAGCCAACTCTAATGCCTACAAAATGGCAAAATTATAATTTACAGTTTTGCATGTAATTGTTCTTTATTTTATGCCAGCATTTCAAAAGCAAAAAAAAGAGGGTATGAGGAAAAAGTATTTCATCGATTATTTGACTGGGTTTTTTTTTTTTTCCAGGTTCTGAAGCCCCATTGCTGCTTCTCTCAGCTCTCAAACTGCTCAGTTTTCTGCTGGCAGCTTCTCTATATCTGCTAGTGTCCATCATTCTGGGAGTCAAGTGCTACAGAGCTCATGGTGAGATCTCTCTCTTTCTCCGATGTTCTTCTAACGATGGGTTTAACCTGATCTATCATTGTTAACTTCAATTAAAATGTCACTTACTCCATATGTTGTGTGTTTTACAGCTGAATCAAATGAGGTCAGTCAATATACTGTTACAGAGGAGTAAACATCTCCAGTCCTGATGAATAAAAAAACCTATGTTTTTTCTCTTTTTTAAAAATTGTTTAGTTAAATTTAGTCTATAATTTTCTGACAAAATACATGCTGTGTGTGTGTGTGTGTGTGTGTGTACTACTATGGATGTGCACTTAAATTTTTTAAATGCAGAGCTCAAATTCCAAGTAATACATGGCCACACTTCACTTCACTTCACTTTATTTCTTTCTCAAATGATCTATAAACTACTGCAGCTCCCCTTTGAGTTGTTTCTTGGCTTTTTTCTGTGTTTAAAATGCTGAGGCAAATGCATATCTTCATTACTGTTAGTCAAGCTGGTTTGAAACAGTGCACTGTAAAAAGCACTAACACCTTTTGCTGTGTTCGAAATGCCACACTATCTTACCACTCTTTCCAGTACGTATAATGGACACAGTATGCAAACTTTCTGTATGCATAAACCCGGATGAACTACTCTATTTGCCAGAATATGTTAAATGTAACTCTGTACACTGAAATCAGTGTAGAAGCTGTTTTGTTACCCACAATGCGCTCCATGTGATGTTAAATCTTCAAGTGTGTGAGTGAACTGAGTAATAATTATAAATGTTACACTTTTATATGTACATATGTGCATGCGATTGTAAACTAAAAAAAAAAATGCTGTGTATCTGAAAACAATATCAGCAGTAGCACATCAATTCTACTGTAATCTACAGTAAATATCCGATAAAGTCAAATGACGTCATCTTTATCTCTATAGCATTTTATACAGTAGGCTACAGAATGTTTCAAATATATTACAGTATTTCACAATTGCTAAAACACATTTCTTGAAACCTTCACCTATATTCTCAAAACTTTAAACAAAAAACCCAGTCTTTAAACTACATTCACAAAACCCCTGACTCTTCTGGCAAAATCAAACAGTTGCCTCAAAACCATTTGCTCTGTTCTCAAAATCAAAGAATGCTTTCAAAACATAAACACAGCCAGTCAATATATAAACACTCATCAGCATTCATTAGACACTACATAAAAAAATTGACAACACAGCGTTCCAGGGCATGTAGTTACAGATATATATATATATATATATATATATATATATATATTTTTTTTTTTTTATTGCATAGAAAATAATTTTTCCATAAATAAAAGTAAATAATTCACAACTCAGTACAGCAAATATATTGCATACTGTTAGTACTGCAAGTAATACAGTATAGAATTTTTGTATTTTCAGCATAAAAATAAAGTAAGCCCAAAGAACAAAGAGAACTCTAAATGCAAAGTGTATTACACAAAACCTTGTGCAATTGCAAAATCAAAGTCAAAATGTCAAATGTTTCCCATCCCATATATACCATGAAACACATGCATCAAATTTGTTCCACCATATTAATCGATATAGAAGCCTGAAAAGAACTAGGAAGACAAGACCAATTTTCCAAATTTGAGTTCAGGTAGGTGATCCGGATCCGCATCTGACAGCCTAGGTAAATCAAGGTTGGATAGAAAAGACGCAGAAGAGTCAGGGTCATCATCAGCAAGAAGAGTAAAAAGAGTGTAAGGCAACATTAATGTCTTTTGGGGATTCTTGATTTGATGTCAGGTTTTGTTGTACTGGAAACTGCTGAAACAGAGCTGAATAGTTCAACACCAGAATTACCATGTTTATAGCACAAGGCTTTTGAATGTTTGATTCTGATTGGTAGCGGAACTAGTGTGTTGTTTTCCAGTAAACGCACAGCTATGAAGTAGCTCCAGGTCTGTACTCTGCCAAATTATTCAAAGATTCTTACAAACTATAGTGAAGAGCAAACAAACCAAATGATGAACAATCTCCACACCTTTCCCATGGAATTAACTTTAATTGTTTGTAGAAAGTAGGCTTTCTTCTTTTGGTTCTTTCTCCCCAAGCTACAAACATACAGTATGTGCAGATCGACACACACAGCGGTTAACTTTTTCAATATTTGCAAAGAGTCTGCAACCAAAAAAACATTTCTCAGTAGCAAGACACATGACCACACACATGCCTCTTATTATTGCATAGTAATGGCTCAAGTTTCTATTTGCTGTAAAGTTATATTTTGAAATTATTGTAGCAACAGAGGTTTAGAATGAACTGTTTTGAGAAGTAGATCTGCTGACAAGACCATTTATTAAGGACAAAATCCTGATAAATATCTTGAAACTTAAACTTCTGAACAAAGACTTGAGGTTTTGTAACCGGGGTGGAAGCTGAATAATTGACTTAAATAGATGATGTTGTGAGACGTTGCACTTTTGCAGTTACGCAAACTGTGCCCACAATGATGAAATCAACCATATGAATTACTCATGCCGTCTGAAATAAGATCTGCCGTCCAGTGACTTTGAATTTACACTGTGGTTTTCAGTTATGAATCTTAGAAATGCACATCTCCAGTTCCAGTTATTGAGACATTGAATTGATTTGACAGAATGGAGATGGAGATAACTGAGCTGATTGAATATAGAATGATAGAGCTGAGCTGTTGAGGTCTGGTTTCTGATTTTTGGCTGTAAATGCATGTAACAAATCAGTTTTCTACTGTCAGCTTCTCCATATCTGCTAAACCTTACCAAAAAATAGTGTACTTCAAGTTTATTTTACTAAGTGTACTTAAAGTAAAGTTCTAGTATATTTGTATATGTGTATACTTTATGTAGGAAGTATACACATATCAGTGTTCTAGTAGTATACTTGTAAGTGTTCTCTTTCAATACTCCTTGGGACTAAATATTGGCCCACTTTCTAGTATATAAAAGTATACTTTTAAGTATAACTGTAGCAAACTTTGAGTACATTAGTAGTTTACTATGTTTGAATTTTGTATTGCAATTATACTGAAAGTGAACTTAAAGGTATACTGATAGTTTACTAATTAAGTATACTGTATAACTGTATAATTAATACAGTTTTGATGCTGTTTGATGTCAGATGATTCTGTTAGATTACATGTGATAGTATGTTGTTTCTTTTTCTTCATAATGTGTTTTTTTTAATCCTTTACAGAAGATGTGTACTAGCGCCCTCTACTGTATAACAACAAAAACACGGATTCTAAGACTTTTTGTAAGTATAAGTTAAATATATTAAATGTTATTTTAAGTATATTTCTGAGAAGTACCTAAAGCCCATTTATGAGAAGTACATAAAAAGTAAACTAAAAACATACTTTCCTATTTTAACTTTAAAAGAAGTTTACTAATAGCACACTTGAATAAACTTCTTTTTCGTAAGACAGCGTCCATCATACTGGGAGTCAAATGCTACAGAGCCTCTCTCTTTCTCAAGTGCTCTTCTACAGATGGGTTTAACCTGATCCATCATTGTTAACTTTCATTAAAATGTCACTTATTCCATAACTTTTTTTTTTCTTTTTTTTTTTTTTTTTTTACAGTTCAGACTGATGAGATCAGTGAACAAACAGATATAGAGGAGTAAAAGTCAGATTTGTTTCCAGCTGTGTTGGCAGGACTATTTCCCACACTGTAAAACCCGACAAGTTAACTCAACTCAAATCGTTTGAGTAAACTGATTGCCTTGACTGTAATACCCGACAAGTAAACTTTACTCAAACGGTTTGAGTAAACAGATATCCTTAAGTTATGTTAACTCAAACCGTTTGAGGAAACCGATTGCCTTAAACCGTTTAAGTTGAAAAAACTAACAGTTATGAGTACTCTGAACTTAATTCAGTTGAGTTCACTGAAAGAAGATATACATTGCAATTAAGTGATTAAGTGATTAATTGAGTGATAATTGAGCTTTAGTGATGAACACCTGCTGTTAACAAACAGAATCACTGAAGAAAAGAGAGAAAGGAACAACAGCTGACTTCAGACACAGCCTCACTCAAACCTGACAAGTTATGTTAACTCAAACCGTTTGAGGAAACTGATTGCCTTAAATCATTTAAGTTGAAAAAACTAACAGTTATGAGTACTCTGAACTCAATTCAGTTGAGTTCACTGAAAGATATATATTGCAATTAAGTAATTAAGTGATTAACTAAGTGCTGATTGAGAATTAGTGATGAACAGCTGCTGTTAACAAACAGAATCACTGAAGAAAAGAGAAACACAAGAACTACTACAACTGACTTCAGACACAGCCTTAGATGAAATCAACTGAAATAAAATACATGAAATCTCTGATCTGATTGAACAACCTCACAAACAGCATCTCCAGCTCCACTTATTAATAACCAGACTGACTTTATTTCTGTCAGACGTCTACAGAAGATCTTATTGAGAATGAACTAAGATGTTTAGATGTTGATTTATTGTTTCATTTGAAGTAACCATGTTAGAGATCAGTGTTTGCTTTAGTTGGGCTCTTGACCCTTGATTTCTGTCTTAGTTTTTTCTCTGGCTGTTATAGCCGTGTGTTTCTAAAACACATTTGTTGTAACTCGAAAGCCCAGAAGAAATGCCATCAGGTGTTAACCTGTACCTAGGTGTAGGTTGTTATACTTTATAAAGGTGATGGTAATTATTCATTATTATTCACAGTTATTGATCCATGTGGAGTCTAATCTCTGATGTGTAATTAGTAGAAGTGGACCTAGTAAAAATGACACTAAGAGCCAGTGATTCTGTAATATTCAATTAATATTAAAATGACTTCATAAACATTTTGTACACATTCTTTTGTCTTCTATGCCAGTAACTGGTCAAATACAGACATCAATTATCAGAATATGAACCTCTACAATGGTGACAAAAAAACATGCTGCAATGCATGCTGGGTACTATTGTAGAACAAAACTCATCTATGGCTCCCAGCATGCTCTGCAGGATTTTTTTTTTTTATGGTCACCATTGTTGAGGTTCATATTCTGATTATTGATGTCTGTGTGTGACTAATTGACACCATAGAAGTCCACACTGTTTGGAAAGTCTTTGTATTAACGGATTATCACAGAACCACTGCATCTTAGGATCACTTTTACTGTAATCAATCAAATTACATAACACTTACTTCATCAGAGATTAGACTTCTTATGAATCAATAATTGGTGATTATCACCAATATAAAGTATAACAACCTACACCTAGATACAGGTTAACACCTGATGGCATTTCTTCTGGTCTTTTGAGTTACAACAAATGTGTTTTAGAAACACACGGCTATAACAGCCAGAGAAAAGACTAAGACAGAAATCAAGGGTCAAGAGCCCAACTAAAGCAAACACTGATCTCTAACATGGTTACTTCAAATGAAACAATAAATCAATATCTAAACCTTAGTTCATTCTCAATAAGATCTTCTGTAGACGTCTGACAGAAATAAAGTCAGTCTGGTTATTAATAAGTGGAGCTGGTGATGCTGTTTGTGGGGTTGTTTAATCAGTTCTTGAGAGATTTCATGTATTTTATTTCAGTTGATTTCATCTAAGGCTGTGTCTGAAGTCAGTTGTAGTAGTTCTTGTGTTTCTCTTTTCTTCAGTGATTCTGTTTGTTAACAGCAGCTGTTCATCACTAATTCTCAATCAGCACTCAGTTAATCACTTAATTACTTAAATGCAAAGTTTTAAAACTTACAGGGTTTAAATCAAGGCAATCTGTTTACTCAAACGATTTGAGTTAAGTTAACTTGTCGGGGTTTACAGTGCATGGACAACGCCCCTTCCTCCTGGTGCTTAAACCTCCCCTCCCACGAACCACATGCACTCAAACTCATTTGAACTAAAAAAGACAATTTGATCAATTAAATAAATGACAAGCAATAGCACAAACAAAAACCATTACAAGTTACAAATTAAACTAACAGTACTGTAAGTTTTTCAGATAGGTCTAAAAGTAATGTTTCAGTGCAGAATTACTAAACTGAATAATCTATTGATCTGTGAAATAACACTGGATAGTCTTTACTGTATAAATAATGTTGGGTACACACTAAAAGATTTTAAAAATTTGAGAGACCAAAAACATTAAGACCATGAAACCTAGATTTAACCGTTTTGCTCCTATAGTGTGCCTATAATGCACTAAAACACAGTGTGTTGAGTTCAGTTGTGATTGTGTCTCATCACATGGACATATGTCCACCAAACAGGAGAGTCTCTTCTTGTCATGTGTTTGCACAGGAAGTGCTGAGTCTATTACACAGTCTGTGTGTTTGACAGTGTGTCATTAATAGATCAGTATGGAGATCTGTTCACTTCTTCTAATGCTCTGTGAGTATATTTTCTCATTTATGCGCTATTTTCATAATGATATAGTGATTCAGTGTATTGTATTTAATCATACCTTTTTTTACATTTTATTATTCATGTCGATAATAATTGGTGATAGAGTATCAAATCTGTAGCTCTTGATAGACCTATCTGTATGTGAAGACGAAATACTCCGATGTGCTTCAGTTGATCTTCACTAGCAGTTAGTTCGTCTACATTTAGGCTTTACTTGTGAGGTATAACTCATACACCGAGATCTTGTTGTTCTGGAAATTGATTTGTTGAATGGTATAGCAATATAATAACCAAATATAGATGAGATGGCTTGTGGTCCTACAGTAACACATACACTGACCAGTGACGTTACTGACCACAATGATGCCACTTCCCACATGAATCACTGATGTCATGGAAAATAATATCTGCATTCAACTACGGCAACTATTTTCTTCACACTTCCTTGCTGAGCAAACAACACAATCCAGCAGTGTTGGTCTGAAATGTCTTAAACCAGTTAATTCAGTGTAGCCTGACTGTGACTCTGTTGTTAATGTGCTGTAAATCAATGCTGTATTTTCTCAAGAATGATGTTCAGATGAATTGAGGAAGTCTTTAAGATATCTAGTGCTCCTCATCACTAAAGCAGAGGTCTCAACATAAGCACAAGATCAAGATCAGTTTACTGCTTGGCAATTTCTGCTTGTCTTACAGTAATATTTATACAATTATTAGTAAATTGGTGTTCTGTTAATGAGCCTGGTTTCATTTCAGTCTTCCACCTTACAATCAGCATGAATTTTTCATATAGTGATTTAAACTATACATTTATTCATGAAAATGAATGTGGAATTTCTAACCAGATATTCATATAGTGTTTATTTGTGCTTTTTTTTTAGTGCTTATTTCAAACATCCACACTGGAAACACTCAAGGTGATTTATATATCTCTTTAAATCTTCCCACGTAACTGTGTAGGGAGTGAATATAGCATATTGTGTGTTATGTGTTTGTAATGTCATTTGTTGTGTCCTAAATGATATAAATAAGCTCTGAATGAAATTACCATTTATAATATTACTCATATTTAATATACTCATGTTTTTTTTTAATGTTATATTAAAGGGAAACCTAAGGCTGCAGTGATTTTAGAGCATGAACCCCTCACTGTCAGATGTGAAATACCAGGACCTGAAGATGACTGGACATACAGCTGGTTTATAGAGGGGTCATCTCATCCCTTCAGCTCTGACAGAGAACTGAGCATCAGAACTGGTGTATCTGACACTAGCAGTAACGTCACATGTAGAGGAGAGAGGAGAAGTGATGGACAGAAGTCAGAGATCAGTGATGCTGTTACACTGACTATATCACGTGAGTCTGATGAGCTTCACTACATTATAAGTATATGACATTTAGTAGCACAGAAGAAAAGGAGAAGGTTGAAAATAAAGTGAGTTTATTGTTCTCATCGTGCAGGGCCAGTGGCTTCATTGGCACACAGCAGTAAGTGCTTTCAATATACAGTATTTCACCATTCCTGGACAAAGACAAGAAATAAAAACGGATACATGTGTAGATTATTGTGGCTTATTTAGATGTTTCACCATAACTTCTGTTTGTCTGGTTCTTATAGAGCCACCTAAACCTCGTCTGACTGTTGAGCCTAAATCATCACAGATATTCAGAGGAGATACTGTCACTCTCGGATGTGAAATGCAGGGTTATGATTTGACATACACATTTCAGTGTGGAGATAAACAGCACAACTCTACAAAGGATGAGTTCAAGATCACTGTAGAGCTCACACAGTCCTGCAAGTGTAAAGCCTGCAGAGGATCAGTCTGCTCTGAATGGAGTAATGCTGTGACTCTGACTGTTTCAGGTGAGTGATCATCAATGATACACGTCAGGATCTTGCTCAGAAAATGTAGTAAAAATTTTACTTTTTGTTGGAATATTAATCTCAACAGATAAGATGAATCCGAGCCATCTTCAATAAACAATGTATTTTTAATCTCCTTTCTATTCCTTACAAACTTTCGTTAAATTTAAGCATCAGACTACATGTAGATCTCCAATCTGTCCAAGTATTGATCATGACCATGTGAACACTTACTTCCTGTATCTTAAAAAAGGATTTGTATTTTTATTTTATTTTTTACAAATATTACAACCTGAAAGAAAATTAGAGAAGGTCTTCTTGAGCATTTAAGCATGAATTGATTATTTATTTTTTTGGATCTCATGATTTCTATCCTCATGTACCTTCATTTTGAGTTTAATGTTCATGAAACTATTATGTTGTATGAACGTAAAGATGAATAAAGAATTACCTTAATGTGAAGGCTAATGATGTTAAATCATCATTAATATAGATTATAGAAGTCATTAGTACTGAAAGATAATCTCTCAAGACTATTTATTAACTCAAAATTGTATCATGAAATATTTACAGATCCCATTGTAACTGTAAAGCCCCAGAGTTCAGTGTTCACTGGAGACACAGTTACTCTGATCTGTGATGTGAGACGGTCAACTGCACGGAAAATATACTGGTTCAAAGACTTTAAGAGAATAAAAAATGGTTCTGAAACAGAAACTCTCTCTCTCTCTCTGAGAGAAGTGAGAGTCTCTGATGGAGGAAGATATGCGTGTACTGGAAATAGAAAGACCACACAAAGCCAAGGAGTCGTGCTAACAGTAAGAGGTCAGTGCTGTTTTTACAGGACAATCTGATTTAGAGTTTACAATAATATTATGAAGATTAATGTCCCCCAATCACAATATCATGTGCTGTCAGTTAAAGTAACTTCAGTTTGTTTTGCACAGAGAGACCCAAGCCTGTAGTGCGTGTCCAGCCTGATGGACGTGTGTCCAGAGGACAGACAGTCACTCTCTCGTGTGACATACAGCAGACAGACGTCATCAACTGGAGCTACAGCTGGAATAAAGATGATTCAGAGATTCATGTCAGTCAGTCTCAGGAATACCGAATCAGTTCTGTTAATGAATCTCACACGGGTAATTACAGCTGCACTGGAAGAGAAACAGGAGGATCACGATACTCACACACCAGTGATAAAGTTACACTCACTGTATCAGGTGAGAATCTCATCAATCTGACAACATTCAGACACTAATCAACTTTTGCATATGTGGAAATTATAATGTGATTGATTAAATTAATTAATAATTATATGACACATTTTAACTCAAGGCTGTGTTAAACCAAGCCAACTCTAATGCCTACAAAATGGCAAAATTATAATTTACAGTTTTGCATGTAATTGTTCTTTATTTTATGCCAGCATTTCAAAAGCAAAAAAAAGAGGGTATGAGGAAAAAGTATTTCATCAATTATTTGCCTGTGTGTTTTTTTTTCCAGGTTCTGAAGCCCCATTGCTGCTTCTCTCAGCTCTCAAACTGCTCAGTTTTCTGCTGGCAGCTTCTCTATATCTGCTAGTGTCCATCATTCTGGGAGTCAAGTGCTACAGAGCTCATGGTGAGATCTCTCTCTTTCTCAGATGTTCTTCTAACGATGGGTTTTACCTGATCTATCATTGTTAACTTCAATTAAAATGTCACTTACTCCATATGTTGTGTGTTTTACAGCTGAATCAAATGAGGTCAGTCAATATACTGTTACAAAGTGAACGTCTGCAATCCTGATGAAGAAAAAACAAAGTTTTTCTCTTTTCCAACATTATTTAGTTAAATTTAGCTTATAATTTTTCTGAATTAGACAAAATACATGCTCAAAATACATGCAGGTGTGTGTGTGTATGCACTACTGTGTGTGCAAGTATGGGTCACCACTTGGCCACATGCACTTCGCTTCACTTTCTTTCTCTTTCTTTCTTTCTTTCTTTCTTTCTTTCTTTCTTTCTTTCTTTCTTCCTTGCTTTCTTTCTTTCTTTCTTTCTCAGATGATCTATAAACTACTGCAGCTCCGTTTGAGTAATTTCTTGGCTTTTTCTTCTGTTTTTCAATATGCTGAGGCAAAGGTATATCTTTATGTGGCGAGTGGGGCGGGGCCGAGAGGCGTGGGAACGAGGAGTGAGGCCAGGTGTGGTGATTGGAGATGAGCTACACCTGAGCCCCACCGCTAGTATCGAGTCCCACGTAGGAGATGGAAGGATATAAAACTGGAGCGACGACCGTGAAGGACGAGAGAGGACCAGGCCTGGGACATTATTTTATGTGTTTGTTTTTTATTTGTGCGCGTCAGTCGCCGTGAGGGGCTGACGCGCTGTTTTGTTTATTTTTGAATTATTAAAATGTTTTTGATTGTGCGCCGGTTCCCGCCTCCTTCTTCCCGATGATTAGGGAGTTTTTATCGTTACACTTTATTACTGTTAGTTAGGGCTGGTTTGAATCGGTGTGTTGTAAAAAGTGCTTAACACCTTTTGCTGTGTTCGAAATGGCATACTATTATACTACTTGTACAATGTACAATTACCATGTATAATGGTTACAGTATGCAAACTTTCTGTATGCATGGCATTCCTGGATGATCTACTCTATTTGCCAGAATATGTTAAATATAACTCAAGTAAGCTGAAATCAGTACAGAAGCTGTGAAATAATATAATACCATTTAAATACTGTTGCATTATGCAATGTGTATAGTATGTGAAATGTTTGTATTCAAGGAATTGGCAGATTACCTGCTACATTTGCGGAAATCTGATCTTTGCATCTCAAGACAATGCATAGGATATTTTGTCCCACAATGCAATGCGCTCCATGTGATGTTTATAATCTTTAAGCGCATGAGTGAACTGAATTGTATATCAAGTCTCCCAGGGCAGCAATAATCTTTTGTAGATCCTTTATTAATGTAACAAATTTATGTTTTGTTGATGGCAGAGGTACAGAGAGCAATTAGCCACTATCATGATGAATAACATTTTTATGTTTTATTTTATTTTTTATTTATTTATTTAATTATATCAAGAAAGCCTTACAGTAAAAATAAAACAAAAAGGCATCAGATACAATCGAGGATAAAAACACAATAAAGTCCAGGACTTATTTCCATTGTGGTCCTCAACACATAACATCAGGACAAAACAATTGCATATTGTGTAATAATCAGTGACATAACATACTGTACAAACATTAACAACGTGCAGTTTGTGTATGAAATGATTTATAAATAAACTTGCCTTGCCTATTGGGTGGTAGTTTTTATTTTGTGTGGCAATATGAAGACCAACAGATGTGAATTTGAACTGTTATATGAGGGATGTGAAGAGGAGCTGGAGAACAGAAATGTTCCCAATGTGGAAGCAGGAGAAGATATCCTTTATAATGGCATTTAAAAAAAAATCCTGCTTATCAATTATTAATAATTACACTACAGTGAAGTTGAATGCTTGAATCTGATTGGCTGATGTACGTTCTGAGGTGTGCAAATATTTTCTGGGAAACACACGTTGAATATAGTTGCCTGCAGCTCTCCTGACCGCATTACATGTCCATATCACTTCGCATAGTAAAACTGTAATAACAGAAATTACAGGACTAACAAAAACAACAACAAGACTGACAATTTTCCGAAAGTAATTAAACATGACATTTCTGGCGTAATAACAAAGCTGTTTAGAGAAGCTCTCTCGCTCTCTCTTTCTTTCTCTGTATGTTTCTGTCTTTCTTTCTAAAGACTTAATTAATAACTGCATTAGAATGCTATCAATGACTCAAGCCTTCATTACTAGCTTTAAAATTACGTTTTGGAACCAAAAAAAGAGGCATTGGATGAGATGCGGAAGAAATAATCCTTCTCACAATAACGATTTAAGTGCAAAAACTGGACCAGCAGACATGAAAAACAACCTGCGGCAACATTGTTAAAGTAGCCCAATTTGGCAACAGGGCGTCCATCGTTTAGTTGGGAATTTCCAAGCTGCTGTCAACGTCGCCTCTACTCCAGATCTTGTTATCGATCTGCCTTTTCAAGACACCCTTTTGCAGACAAAAGAGGAATAACTGAAGCATAAACTACTTAAACTGAGTTTGTGGTTTTGTGCGGCATTTCAAAGATTGCGCCTATGAGTGGCTAACAGCTAGCACCGAGCACAAGAAGTTATTTGACCATGTTTATTTTTTATATGAGCAAAGGGACATGGAATGACAGACTCACAGACTTTATATTCAAGTGACAGGTGTGTGCTTTACTATTTGACAAGTATTGATTCATGCACATTGTTACTGAGGTGTACGTGTTGTTTGAAAATACTGTTGCATGGTGTGTGGATGTGTGTATGTCCAGCATTTGTACAGTTCTGCAGCTGTGAGCGCGTCATCATTTTAGAGTGACGTGAATGTTCATAGTGAATCGTGTATAGGTGGATCCATGATCCATGTAGGGAAATTTAATCTGAATTTAACCCACCCCCATCTAGTCTACTGTTGAAATTGTTGATCATTGTTATTTCATTGTCGTTGAGAGCCTGTGTGCAGCATAATATGCAAATGATATGCATATGGCTGTGTTAGCTATTAAAGAGATGTGTATGATAGATGTGTTAAGGAATGTAGTTTACAGTTGCTTACTGAAGACCCTGACTGAAACACAACGGTATGCTACTGCCAATGAATAACTTTTTTATGTTGTGTTGAGATGCATTTGCTTGATTTTAAATGTCGTTTCCATCAGTTGTTCCTCCTTCTTCAACCACCATGATGTGAAAATATAAACATGGCACTTTAACTTCCCTTTAAGCTTGGACAATCTTGCAACCAACGCCGCACCCATGTTCTGTGCATTTGCAATCACTGTGCAATCGCTGTATTATGACAAACCTTCCAAGTAGTCCTTAAAGGGAAAGTCTAATGCTGTTTCATTGATTCTGACTTATTTACGCGGTTAAAGAGTTGGATGCTCATGCTAAACATGGGCAAAGTTTAAAAGAACGAGTTGGACATATGATGGAGTATTTCTTTGTCAAAGATGCTCCTTCGGGGTTCGTATAAAATTCTGAAAGTTTTAGAGTATCTGACTTTAACAGTACTTAAGCATTTTATTTATACTAAATATACACACTGCCAAAAGCACCAAAAGGTGGTAATTTTACCTGACCATGGTGTTGGTGTGCTTGACTGGCCAGCAAACTCACCAGACCTGAACCCCAGAGAGAATCAATTGGGTATTGTCAAGTGGAAAATGAGAAACAAGAGACCAAAAAAAAAAAATACAGTTGAGCTGAAGGCCACTGTCAAAGAAACCTGGGTTTCCATATCACCTCAGCAGTACCACAAACCCATCACCTCCATTCCACGCCAAAATAAGGAAGTAATTAAAGCAAAAGGAGCCCCTACCAAGTATTGAGAACATGTACAGTAAATGAAGTATTCTAATTTGTTGAGATAGTAAATTGGTGGGTTTTAGTTAAATGTGAGCCAAAATCATCACAATTAAAAGAACCAAAGACTTAGGCCCAATCCCAATTCTATCCCTTAGCCCTTCCTACCCCTCTGTTTCGCGTGTTCACTTGAAGGGGTAGCTTGATTCTCTTTTGGCTGGAGGGGTAGGGGAAGGGGAAGGACCAGATAGCCCTTCAAACGAAGATTTTTCGGGACCACACTTCAAACAAAGGGGTATGAGTTGTCTCGGCAACATGGATGCTACAGCGAAGAAAAAGACACATAAATGTAAGCTTTTTAGGCATAAATAAAGATTTTAACGAAAAGTAATCAAGTGTTTTATGTTCCATTCAATTGTGAGTTCATATTAACGATCATGCTACTCAAAGTAATGTTTGCAAAAAAAACGCTAATATTTGCTAACTTCATATCATTACAGACTGCATGATAGTGCCACAGCATATGTCTGATCAGGGCCATAACTGCTGTAGACAAATCCCCCCAATAATTAGAAGTCGCTAAACCATTTTCTCAAATATTGCCTATTTGAGAGAGAGAGAGAGAAATGGAAGTTGTGTTGTATTCGCGTCTGTGCGTTTCTCTTTTTAGAGTGAGTTTACTTAAAAACAGCGATTGTATCCTCTCGTCTCTGGAAAATATAATGTAGCGATTCAGTATTTAAACTGTATTTAATAAAAGTTGTGGGGCAGCGTTGACAAGTTTATTTTCTTCTGGATGTGTGAGCTGTGCAATTTCCAATATGTGTGTCAGTAAGCAGCTCATTAGTACAGAACGATAATTAAAGGCTCTAATGACCACCAGCACACGTGTGTATTGTAAGAGACGACGAATGATGATGTGTGACGGCACAGTAGTGGTGGCCCAATCCTTAGGGCAATATTTTCTTCGCTACCCCTTGATACTCTGTTTCAAGGGACAAGGGGAAGGGGTAAGCGGAGGGGTAGGGGAAGGGGTATAAAATAGAATTGGGATTGGGCCTTAAACTACTTCAGTCTGTGTGCATTGAATTTATTTAATACATGATTTTCACAATTTGAGTTGAATTACTGAAATTAATGAACCTTCACAACATTCTGATTTATTGAGATGCACCTGTAATATACCTGTGATTCACACCTACTTGCTAAGGAACTTGCTTTTACATAAAGTAGCCTTTAGAGTTTGGGTAAATAAGGGCAAAATGCACAAGATATAGTACTTTCAGTGCCCTATAGTTGGCCATATCACTTCTTTTGTAGCTGAAATAAACTGCCTAAAGTGCCTTGCAAAATGTGTATTTTTTTTACATACTTTTAAATAAATCTGTTTTTTTTTTAACTCTTAAATAGTGCCACTCAGATTTTCTACTTACTGTTTCAACATAATTGTAAATAAATCTACATTTTGTACCACTTCAATAGTCTCACAGCATTAAAAGGAAGCTGGAGGCGTGGCCATGTAAAGCAAAAGTGAAAGGATCTCAGAGCACTTATATGTCCAAGCTCAATACAATAACAGATTAAAGATGGAGAACAACGAGTATGCTGTGTTTTTTGAGGCAGAGAATCTCTCTGATGCAGAACTAAGACAAATGCAAAAGTATTTTAAAATCAGGAGAAGGTCTGGAGGGGGAGAGTGTGAGATCAATAAAGTGGGTGACAACACTTACAAGATAAGTTTTATGGAACAACAAGGTAAGGATGTTTTATTTATTCATTTATTTTGCACCATGTTATAATCAGTCCCATGCTTTTATCTTAATTAAGCTTTTCATTAAGCAAAACAAATGTAATGTAACACTTTACACTCATCAATAAGTGTGCTATTTGTATTCGAAGCCCAGGAAAGAGTACTAGAACGAAAGGATCACATCATTAAAATAGAAGGCCAAGAGGACATCCATGTTTCATTGAGGTGTGAAAGTGTTGCAGAAAGCAGCAAACAATCTCAAGAATCTCCAAATCAGGTAAGTGGCACAAAACAAACAGCTATTTTGCTTCTATACATGCTGTACCTTATTTCCTGGTTGTACAGGATCAAACCAGTTTTTCCAGAAAGAAACTCTCTGCCTAAAGTAAATACTGTAGTTCTCTGAAATCAATTGACCATAAGGATGGTCTGGGAAAAGACTAGGCAATAAACTCATATAAAGATTGCAATTCAAATTATGTTGATAACATTGTTGCCTTTAGGTGCCTAGTACACCCAGCTATGAACAGATGTATAACTGAACTCTCAGTAACTCAAATAATATAAAACATTACCCTACTTTATATCTTAATTAAAGGACAAAGGTGGGTGTTGGTGTATAGAAACACATAACTTTATTTCTTGTCATGCATTTGTATACATACAGTATATAAATACTAACATTTTCTCTCCAAGCAAGTCAGATTAAAAGGACATAAATAAATACACACAGACAAGGCAAGTTGAAAAAAAAACAATGCACACAATACTTCCCTTTACACAAGCAAGCAATCATACCATAAATTCATCAATCACCAATCAGATTCAGCAACCAGACCAGTTCTGTGATAATCCGTAAAGGAACTATTACACAATGCTATTGCATTAAAAGGGACCCTGCAGTATAAATATAGTTGTTACCATAAATAAAAAATAAAAATAAATGATTAATATATATATATATATATATATATATATATATATATATATATATATATATATATATATATATATATATATATATATATATATATATATATATATATATATATATATATATATATATATACAAACACACTCTGAGTTTGTACCCTAAGGTATATAATTTCATGTAAGCACCATTTTTACCAGCTTAGTCATGGTGAAAGTGAAACTTTAATGACACATAGTGCCTAAAGCCACATTGAATTTAAATGTTTACTGTCACATGAAGCTGTCAGAAAGCAGACAGATTTTCTAGAAGCAAGGATTAAATAACATTTTATACGCACCCTAAATATGGTACTTTCTACTAAAATACAGTAAGTTTAATCTTACCATATACAAAAACTTGATTAAATGCACTAGAATTTTAATTAAGAAGTTTTTAATTAAAATATGAATATTAATCATATTAATCAAGGATTTGTTGGCTTTTAATGCACCGGTAGCTGCACGGGTCCGATTTTGTAAATCCGCACCCGCCCGTACCCGCAGTGTTTAAAACCGCATCCGACCCGTTTTCCGACAGCGGCACTAATTAAAATCCGCACCCGACCCGACCCGCTTAAAATAGAACCGACACCCGACCCGCACCCGAAATCAAATCAGTTAAGCAAATCACATTAGACACACTTTTTTCGAATTTTATTGCCAGGTCATACAGAAGTTATTTATGGAAAACTCTTTTTAAAAGATATTAGTTTTGTATACATTGTATCTTAATTTTGATCAATGTTTTATCTATCTATTACCCATATTTTAATAAATAAGAAGCAAATATATAGCAGACAATGAAATAACCTTAGTGTACCTAATTGACAGAATTACTAAAAAATATTTTGCTATCTAAAATTTAAATATTTTTGTATCACGCATGCATGCATGTCTATTTCCCTCATATTAAATAGTGTATAAAACGCATGTGGACTGATATTTTCCAATGTCTGGACTCCTAATGGAGTAGGCTAAACAGACATTTCAATATACTGGTATAAAATGCATTTTCTGAGAATTTATATTTCACTTTTTTACTGCAAATGTCGAAATACGTGCTCTTTGGTCCATCAGTCACTGATCACATCAGAATAAAATATCTCATAATAAAATACAAAATTGACTGATTTATGAATGTATATGCATAGTTCTCATCAGTCGGAAATACAGATAAACGCTTTCATTTGTTGTATTTTTGATCCTGAAAGAAAACAGAACAACAAAAGAGCGAATCATACCACCGTCTGAGGTTGTGCTTCAAGTCGAACGCACCCATTTATTAATCCTTCACAGCTGAGCATCGCGAGAGGCGGATCTGCCCAGAGCGTGCATGTAAATGAGCTGCACAAACAACAACCCTAGATAGCCTAGATTAGGCCCATATTCACAAATGTGTTAGCTATGGAATTAAATATCTGATATTCCGATTGTCAAATACATGCAAGTGAAAGTGTATTGTTGTTTAAACACCTTTATAACGATCGCATTATGCGCAATATAATTTTATGACACAAATTTTAGAATAGGCTTAAAACAAACACATTTTAATTCAGATTCTGTATATATATATATACATTTTTACGTTTGCACGTGACTATTTTGAACCCGTGTTTAGACCCATGTTTCCCTGTGTCCGACCCGACCCGCACCTGTATCCGACACAGTTGTATACTTTTCACCCGTTTCAGCCACCCGCAGGTACCCGAACCCGTGCAGGACTCTACCAGTAGCACTTTATTTTACAGTCCTGTTCCCCATGTACATACTATGTACTTATTATAGTAATCACAATAACTATGTAATAACTAGTTACTAACCCTGAACCTACCCCTAAACGTAACTCTACACCATGTAGTTACCTTGTATTACCAGAACTTTCTTAAATAAATACACTGTAAGTACACTATAAGTACATGTTAGTACATGTACTGTAAAATAAAGTGCAACCAATGCACCTTATTTTGAAATCCATAAATATGTGCTTTCATATGTCTTAAGTTATGAATGTTTCAATTATTCACTATGCTATTTAGTTTATAGCCTAAGTCTAGCTTTTAAGTTCTGCCACTTGTATTTTGGCTTTAAAAAAAATCTATTATTATGTGAAGATTATCTTGATGGACAAAACGTGTAAGTTCCATGAACTATGGTTGAACACAGAGCTTATGCAATAATCCAAAAGCCTATGGAAAAATCCCAAAGGCATTTTTGGCAAGGGAACCAGTGTCTGGCTACAAAGTGAAGTCATGGTTCCCCCACTCTATTAAGTCACATCTGTAAACATTTAGTACTACCGGCCACCCGCTTGTGTGGAGGCTGCAGGTGGTGGACTTATGGCCTTTTCTCAAAGCAGCTAGAATAATTAAACGTCTTTTTGATGGTGGATTGTAATCCAAAAAGGGTGACTGATTACATTCCAGTTTTAAATGTGAATCTGATTATAGAGACTGGGGATTACACAATATTTGTATTCCAAAGAGAACCAGTTCTAAGGAACATTAATTTGCTTTCTGGGTTACAAATTCTTTCATATTAAATTCTAAAATTACATGACAAATATATATTAGACTGTACAGAATTTGAAATCTACAGATAATGCTAAAACATACAACTAAATAGCCTACACATAAGCACGCAATGTTGATGTTGTAAACATTACATTTTTTTAGAACAAAGTATAACAATAATAATATGGACTGTTTGATGTTATAGCTAAAGTGATCATTAGATTCAATCAGTATTGGTACCACAATTTATTGTAAACTAATGTTTTTTATTCCTCAGTTGGTCAGGACAAAAGTGGCAGACATGTTACTTCCATGTTACTAATATCCGGTGATCATTCTTATTTGGGTCATACTTAAGACATAGAATCTGTGATTCTGAAGTACAGTATCCACACCAGTGCATTATTGACTGACAACATCAAAATATTAGATTCATCCGTGCTGAGGAGTCTGCCAATGCACAACCCACGTAAATATGAAATATGATAATTCTGCAGATTACTGTAATTGCACATTTCAAACAGAGATGGTGTCAAAGAGGCAAAACTTATAGACCTCAGCTTTGAATAAACAAACCAATTTGCTGGGTAAAATTACCCTAGCATGAGTTCTGCCCTATATTTACCCAGCTTTTAACCAGTGTTTTTTTTTTAAGTGTAGAATAAACATTTATAATAGATTGTATAAATTAGAAATTTAAAGCAAAAACAGAATGGTCTGACTTTAGGTTTGTTAAACTATAACACTCAAAACAGAACTGAACAAAACAAAAACAGCAGAACATCTGAATGAGAACGCAAATTCACTCTCTGACAGCAGGTGGCACTAATGTTAAAATTGCAGTATAGCGATTTTTCCTCTAAGTATCAATGCTTTAATTATAAACATGCATGTTATGATCCAAGCACTTTTATTCTGCATTTTTTTGTAATGAACATTCTAGGTTGAAAATACCTTTTTGACCCCTTCTGAGGTAATAAAATTAAACATTTGCATCACATATTTAATTTTTTTTTTGTTTGTTTGTTTTTTTTAGAAATGTGCAAGTGCAAAAAATATGGAAAAGGTATTTAAACTGGACCATTATCTACTACGCTTCCTCAGCGAGTGTAAAAACCCACATTCAGATCTGGAATCACATCTCTCTATGATCTCCAGCACCTTCAAGATCAACGTTGACTCTGAAGAGTTGGTTGTGGTGAAGGACCCAGCAACAGAAGATGTTTATTCCCTGATGAAATGGGAGTTTGCAGTGGATGAAGCGTTAGAGGCTCTAAAGTCACGCTACATCATCCACTTTGAGGTTGAAAGCGACAGATTTGCGATTCTGGAAGAAAACTCTTTCCTTCAAAGTGATAACTTAAAAATGTATTTTGAAAAACTAACATGTTTAGCTGTGGTGGTTGGAGAACGAAAAGAAGTGGAGAAAATGTTAACATTTATAAGCGGCTTGCAGGACAAACAGCAGGTTCAAAAAGAGTGTTGCGTGTCTGAGAAACAATTTCACCTCATCAAAGAAGAGTTTGAGACATACATAAAATCTAATTTACCTGCGCTTAAGATCACACAGGAGCGAACATGTGTTCTCCTAAAGGGTCCTGAGAAAGAGGTCCATGCAGGTGAAAATGAGCTTTTAAAATTAGCAAAAGGAATCAAAGAGAAGAGGATCCCATCACATCGTCCTCTTATGACCTTTTTGGAATCAAGTGGCGGTATACAGCACTTTCAAAACCGGTTTCAGCAGAGCCTCCGCAGCCCGGTAATGCTCGAGACTTCAGGTTCAGATCTTCTTCTGTTGAGTCTCTCTGATGGAGCTCTAGAGGAGGCATCTGCTGCCGTGCAGAGAGACTTGTGTTTGGAGACTGTGCCCTTGGAAAATGTTCAGAAATCTTCTGCATTTACTAAGCTGAAGGACGATTTGAGCGAAGCTGTCAAGCAGGCCAATCACAGAAGTGTTAAACTGGAGCTTAAATACCAGGATGAATCAACTCCTGACCCCAAGGTTCAACTTGTGGGCTACACTCCTGAAGTCAGTAAGCTGAAGAACATTGTGCTGGAGTACAAAAGAAATCATCAGATCCATCACGTCTCCCTGCCTCTTCCCAGTCCAGAGATGGTAGAGCACTTCTCTGAGATCTTGGCAATTGGTGGCATAAAGAAGAGCAGTGTGGAAATAAAACCAACAAGTTCACCTTCGCCATGTGTCCACCTCACAGGACCTCGCTGTGAAGTTGAGACCTTGAAGGACAGCCTTGAGTCATGCCTTCAGAGTCTTGTCACTAAACGATGTGAGGTGAAAGGACCTGGAGTTCAACAGGTTTTTCAAAGTGAAGGTGCAAGGATCTTCCAAAGGATCAAGAACTCTAATCTGGTTAGGATACTGCCTATTGACGATAAGCAGAAAAGAGGTAAAGTACCCAAATACATGAGCAGTCTCAGTGTACCATTTACGTCTGCATCTACCCAAGACTCTCTGGACTCTGACAAAGCGATAGACATTAACGTTGTGGTTGGCAGTCTTGAACAACAGCGGGTAAGTCTAAATTATATTTTTTGACTTTGTATTTATATGTTATACCTCTCAAACAGAACTGTTGAGTAACCAATGTAACTGGTATAATTACAGGCAGATGTGTTTGTTGCGCCGATGATCCAGACAAACATGACCTCAACCTTGATTGGATCATCCCTGTTGAGTAAAGCAGGACAGCAGCTTCAAAATAACTTCAATAATGCAAAGGGAAATAACAAGCTTAAGCCTGGAGAAGTGCTGGAGGTGGACGCGACACCGGCGTTGGGATGCTCCAAGGTTTTCTTTGTGGAATGTGCGCCAAAAGGAAACAAGCACAATAGTGAAAAGGTATGACAAAAATATTGAACGGATGGGACTTAAAGAAAACAATAAATAGCTTTATTCACTTTTCCGAAACCCAAAGTGTCACAAACCATTGCACATAAAATACAGAAGTACAAAAATAATAAAAGGAAGCTATAAGTCATAAAATAATCATTGCAGTACAACACAACAGAGTACTAATCGTGACTATATGTCTATATAAGTAAGGGATAATGTACATCCAACCGGTTGTTATCGCAAAAAAACCCCAGACAGGGTGATCAAGACCCCGACATAAAGTTTGGAGTTAAAATATATTTGAACTCAAAGCATTTTTGGATGTTAGTGTGAGAGTTTTAAAAAACAATATGGGACGATTTAGTACAGTAGTTTTGCCATCAGTAATGTATTTTGTGATGTTGTGATCTTGTCTTAGGCGCTTCGCTCAGGACTTCGCAGAGTTTTTGAGCTGTGTAAGCAGAAATCTTGGGGATCTGTTGCATTGCCAGTTATCGGACCGGGCATTGTGCTGTCAGTACCGGTCAAAGACTCTGTTAATATTCTTACTCATGAGATCTGTGCTTTTTTATCTGGACCCACTGGTTGTCTGGACACCATTTGTATCGCAATAATGGCTAATTATCCTCATTCTGAAGAGGTAAGCTATCTATATAACATACGCACTCAGTGCAGTGGAGTTTATTTCAGTGATATCTATGCTTAACCCTATTTTGGACATTTTTTGCAGATGTTCCAGACAGTCTGTGGGAATCTGAGTGCAAAGATGGTGGACAACACAGGGAAAGGCAAGGGAGATTCATTTATATATATATAAATAAGCTCACTTACAGGTTAGATATAGTAACTTATGAACATGCCATATCAAAAGTATGATGCTGTGTGATAAAATAAAAAATAGTCAATGAGAAATGTCTGAATGAGCCTCAGAATACGTTCAACTGGCCAGAAGAGCTCATGCGCACAAATGATTTGTTGTTGTGTATTGGAAATTTCTACATTTAACTAAACCTTCCAGGGTTTCTTACATCTGTACATGTCTTTATCTGTCACCACAGCTCTGTTTCAGTCACTGACCTCTGACCTTGATGAGATCATCATGCCAGTAGATGGGATTGAACTCCATCTGGTGTTTGGAGACATCACTAACGAGACCACTGATGCCATCGTGAACACCACTGACTTTAAGGACTTCAAGACAGCTGGTATTCATGCAGATTTTGTAATTTAATAACCAAAACATTACTGATACACTATGTAGAACATAAGAGAGTGTTTACCTGTCCATCACAGGAGTGTGTAAGGACATCCTTACTAAGGCAGGACCTCAAATCCAGGCTCAACTGACAGGCGGTAAGAAAAATAAACTACAGCCTCTTTTATAAAGTTAGTTTTTGATTTTATTTTATTTATGAAAAGACTTTTGTCAAGAATTTTGGAATGCACTAAATAATACCTACACTGTACAAAATGTGGAGTAGGATTTACTTGAAAAAAAGCTTGCTAAGTTTTTTCACTCAGAAAATTCTTGTAAATTTACAAACATTTGCTAAGTAAAAGCCTAAACATAATTATTAGTAAGTTTAATTAGACATTTTTAAGTTAAGTTTACTTGGAAATTCCCAGTTAATTTTGTTGACTCTTTGTTTGTAAATTTTACATTGTGTAGTCTAATGCTTATTACTGAAAAAAGGTGTACAAATGTATTTTTCTTTTGCAAAAGAAAAGTAAAACTTAACCACTGAATTTAATAAAATCTGCGAGTTTATGCAATTTACTTTAACAAGGTACAGACTGGTAAATCACCGTGCTATTAAAGCATTTGGTTCACTTGCAAACATGCAAGTAAGCATGTAGACAGGCTGTTATCATTTTAAGATAATATGCCCACTCAATAATAAAAAAAAAAGAATAGCCAAATGAACACAGAGACCTCAATACTTGGTACACCACACACAATGACGGTAACAATCAGTGAATAGTGTTTGAGTATCAATGGGTCATTTTGAATAGAAAATAAACTCCAGGTGTCACAAAACAGTATGTTACTAAAACAAACAACAACTAACAACTAAAATAAACAACTAAAATAAACATAAAACAGTGTACATTTTTAATTTCTCATGCCCCATTGCTTGATGGGAAATATGGGATCATAACTTGTAAACATAATAAACAGTTCCAAGTAAAATATACTTATGAGTTTTAACTTTCATTTCTACCTAGGCAGTTCCATTTGAATTGACTTATGTATTTAAGTAAAATAAATAATAAAAATGAAACCTCATGTAGCTTATTGAATTAAACATGATATTTTTGAAGTAAAAAGACAAAATAGTATTTGTTTGTGAAATTTACTTAACTGATGCTATCTTTATTTACAAGTTCAAAATATCATTTTGTACAGTGGTATGCAAGCATTGAAAGTAATTTTAACACAAAGTTTTATGGAATTGATAGACCTATCTATCAAATGAAACTTTCCCTGGAAGCCATTTCTTTTGAAAATTGTCTAACTAAAACAGAATCGGATGCCTTTATTAGAAACAGAAAATTCAAGCATTCACTAAATTGATCCTGTTTGCAAGTATAGTTAGAAAACAATTTTAATAAAATACAGAAAACCAAATGGGACTTTCAAATAGATAAAGGATTTAATTTATGAAATATATACATGCAATATATCATCAAACACTATCCCTTTCATATATTCTCCAGTTCAGGTAGCGAGCGGGAAGATTTTCACGACCCCACCAGGAGGCTTCCCCTGTAAGACAATCCTGCATGTTTGTGGAGAGAGAAAACCTGATGTTATCAAGACCTTGGCAAAAGAAATAGTGGTTCAATGTGAGCACGGCTTCTACAGGTCTGTGGCCATTCCTGCCATCTGCGCTGGTCAGTACCTTCATTCTTACTTTCATTGAGAAAATAAAAATGTATATTTCTTGTTGTAGTAAGTAGTTTGTTTTATGTATTTTTCCCCATTTACTATCTCCTACTGTATAATGTCTGTTTCCACCTCAGAGTTAAAAATATTCTCAGAATTGGAAGATGCAAACTTAAAATTGCAAGACATAACCTCTGAATTATGAGATAAACTCAGAATGGCAAGATGCAACCTCAATATTGTGAGATATAAACTCAATATTGCAGGATAAACTTAAGATTTTTAAACAAAATAAAAATTGCAGGATATAAACTCAAAACTGCAAGAAATACTCAGAATTGCAAGTTATGAACTCAAAATTGCAAATGAATGAAATAGTAGGAATGTTTTGGCATCATAGACAGCCATGTTAATGTAAATGTGTGGGCTCTGCAGGACAGGGAGGTTTAGCTCCAAATGTGGTGGCCAAGTCCATTCTAGAGGGAGTAAAGGAAGGTGTTCAAGGAGCGAACCTTCAACGTCTCAAAATCATTCGGATCATTCTGCTGAAGATTAATGTTTTCCTGGCTTTCAAAGAGACAGCAAAACAAATTTTTGGTAGCAATACACAGTTAACAGGTGAGAATGAATCTGCACAATGCAGAGGCACTTTTATTTCTTGCCCATCTCATGCAAAAATTAATTGTATCTTTTTATCATTTTTTTAACTAGACACTCATTATTAATTTAGCAAATTCACCTTTTTCAGCTCCTGCACCTCTTGTACTTACCAGTGCAACCACCAGAGGACGCAGTGCAGCCAGTATCAGGCACAGTGGATCAACTAGATCAAGTAGATCACATTCCTTACCCTTACCAGTCGCTTTGGACTTGAGTTCTCTGGTGACATCTTTGCCGGACACCGAGAGCACAGCAGCGTTTCTAGTTATTGGTCACACTGAGGATGATGTTTCCAATGCATGCAGAGATCTTCAGCAGGCATATCAGGACCAGTGCTCCACACACTCTTTCTTTCCTGATGAGATTGAATGCCTCACTCCAGAGGAGATGGGCCAGCTGCTCTCTAAAGTGAAATCATTGCACCTGCAGATAGAACAGAGCAGTTCTGAACAATGGGTAGTAAAGGGGCAGAGGGACGGAGTGAATGAGGTGGTTAGACTGATACAAGATGCACTTCGCAGACAGGTGAGAATAACAAGGAATTAACATTCAACTTAAATGAGCTCTCCACACAATTGCCTCAGCACATAATGCATAGAATTTGCAAATAATAGTCAATGGCCATAGATTTGAGTTTGAAGTCAAGTTTGAGTTTGAGTCCATGACCTTTCCTGATCCTGAATTATATACACACACACACACACACATACACTGCAAATGTATACCAATCATTTAACCCTTAGTCAGTCCTCGAGTAGGGTTTATGTTTTTGGTCCTTGGAGTCAAACTTTCACAGAGTGATTGCATAAGGAATTTATTTTTATTTTTTACATGGCAAACTATATATTATATTTTATTTACTTATCAACTATACATTTATGCTGTGTTTTTGCGGATATTTGGTAGTTTTTTAACTATTTACTGCACAATTAAACTATGCCATAAATTGTCTAATTTTTTTATTTTAAAAAAATCACTGAAATGATGATCTTAATTAAATCTAAATTGTTTTTGGACATTGCTCTACACGTTAGGGATGGAACCCTGCCATATGCAGGTTTGTGGAAAAACTTTAGGAATTATAGTTAAAGAAAGAAAGTGCATTGACCACACATATCCAATAGAGGTCCATAGGGGCTCATTTCATTTTCACTTCATTTTTCTTGATGCTTTAACTTCTCCTCACAACTTTATGATAGATATTTTGTGAAATATAAATTTAAACATTCTAAAATACAGGAAATCAGTATTTTTGTCAAAGTTAGAATTTGTTGTTGTCTGATATCTTCTTGCTAATTATTATACATAAATTTGCGGAAACATTACAAGTCACCGCTAAAAGACAAGACTGTAATCACATACTATTTATTTCAGATTTATTTAATTTATATATTCACTTATTTCAATAAATTTAATTATTTTTTTAGAACAAAATATCAATATTGAGTAAATAAAACCAATATAATACAAAACAAAACAACAGCACCAATAAACAGTAATGGACAGGGGTGAAGGGTACACAGAACAATACAACTTTATATATATATATATAAATCACATGGCTAATAAACAAGAGGGAAAAAAAACAAGCAAAATGCAAAACACTGATAATTATACTGCATATCATGAACTATAGTTTCTACAAGTCCAAGCACATTTGGCAGACGTTGACAGTTTATCTGCCATTTTCTCTCTCTCTCTTTCCCTTTATTAGAAATTCTGACAATGTAGACTGTTCTAATCTCAACTATATAATGTAACATAACATAACAAAACAGAAACACACTTTTCCACATTCTCACATTCACCCTCCCCCATAAACATTTGATACGTATTAGGATAAATGTAATTATAATGGATATGTTGAAGCACGTTGTAGGTATTTTATGAGTGAATCTGTTAAAACAGCCTGTTGAAGAGACCAGATACAACTAGTTCCTACAACTATGTGAAGCAGGTTCTCCAAGTGAACCTCAAACCCAGGTCTCCGGTGTGGGAGGCACTTGTGTGTCTTTTTGGATCCTAAATAAAATACCTAAAGTAGTCTTAACAAGCAACAAAGGCAACAAAATAAAGGTTAAATTTACCCATACATTTCATTTCAATTTTGTGCATACAGTGGAAAATGACATACTTATACTTAATTATTTAAGTTTATGAATGCTAGATAATAGACATTTAGACATTTTTTTGTGAATTAAAAACAAGCAGTAATTTAGCCTAAATAAAATGAAAACAACATTGCATGATCATTTTCTTCTTCACTCATTTTTAATTATACCTTTTTTAAATTATAGAGCACATAAATGGCAAAAATATTAACTGGATGTGCCATGCATAGTTATTAATGCATTCATGATGTAGAAAGTGTTTAAATTAGTCCAGCATGACATGTTGTCATATCTTATTTTTCCGTTGATGTCAATTTTTTTTTTTTTTAAATCAAGAAACTAGGCAATTGCCTATGTCACCTATGCCATGGGCTGTGTCTAGTATTAGTCCTTCATATATGTATGGATATTTTTCAGATTTATGCCAGTCTTGTTGATTTTATGTGTCAGTTTTTTATAAAAATGCTCCCTGTTGCAGTCACATGTGTGTGTGTGTGTGTGTGTGTGTGTGTGTGTGTGTGTGTGTGTGTGTGTGTGCTCTTGTTTTTGTGACTTATCAGGACACAACTCTGTATAATGACATGGGTATGACACAGGTATTACAAGGAGAGGGTGACTTATGAGGACATAACCCATGTCCCCATTTTTCAAAGCGCTTATAAATCATACAGAATGAGTTTTTTTTTTTTTTTGAGAAAGTAAAAATGCACAAAGTTTCCTTGTGAGGGTTAGGGTTAGGTGTAGGGTTGGTGAAGGGCCATAGTATATACAGTTTGTACAGTATAAAAACCATTACGACTATGGGATGAACACACTTTTCACAAAACAAACATGAGTTTGTGTGTGTGTGTGTGTGTGTGTGTGTGAATAGAAAGTTTGTTCCACTTTGTGCTTATGCTCTATGACCAGTCCTTTATTTATATGTAGAAATTTTCAGATTTATACCGATTTTTTTCTCTTTTTTTTTCTTTTTGGACAAATTTTTTTTTTTTTTTCATTTCCCCATTTATTTTTAATTAAACCAATTTTTTTTACACATCTTTAGTGTGCTTTTAGAAAATGTAGAAATTATTTAGGGAAAGTCACAGAGTCTCATGCCCCTGAGATGAAGGTATAACACTTTTTAAAAATGAAGGAAAAGTCCAGGACTGATTAAGGGTTTATAGTGTTTCATGATTATTAATTTATTCATTTGCCAAGCCTAACATTTTATTTCTCCCAAACTCTAAGGTAAGAGAGAAGGACCAGACCTTCCTCTTCAGTCAGGTCACGTGGTGCATTCTGCCACCACAGGGCATTTGGCAGAAGTTACCAATAGATGTGAATTATAAGCTTGAGAAAAGAGATGTGAAAGATGGAATTGAGGATGCACAGGGTAAGAAATGGACTGTGGATCTGCAAAATATGAAGGCCACATCGTGTGATTCAGGACAGGTGACCGCTCTCAAACGACTGGAGAACCCTTCAGGTGAGAAACTGCCTTTATAGTATATGGAAATATGGCCCAGATTATTTTAAATATGTATTTGATACTGTTTATACAGATAAAAAAGATCAAATCTTTGTCCAGTTGAAAACCACCGATCTATATCTGTAATATAAACTGATACATAATAATTCCAGCTAAATCAAAACCCTCATTATTTTGCATTTCAGATTTCTCTGTGCCAGTCTACTGGGACAACATGAGTCAGAGTGACCTCTTAAAAGTGATTGCCTTAGATCCGTCATCTAAAGAGTTCCAGATTGTGAAGATGGGCTTCAAGACGACCGTCAACAAAACAGTGCTCAAGGTTTGACAGCTGACACCATCTGAGTGTGCTTTACATGACACAAACCATCGAAGGACATAAAGAACTCCACAATGGCTTCATTCAAATCTAGTTTTATTTTAGGATTATAGTCAGTCTAAAACAAGACTAGTGTGTTCGCTACTTACAGCTGTGTGCACTTGGATGGGTTAAATGCAGAGTACAAATTCGAGTAACGAGACACCATACTTGGCTTCACGTCACTTCACTTTCCATTTCGTATGGCAGTACAGTCTTTATAGTTTGTCTATGAAGAACAACAGATGTGAATGTGAAGTCCATCAGGTATGCCTGTAAATGGCTGTTTAATTGCAAATATATTTCCACAGATCGAGCGCATCCAGAACATGAATCTTCGGCGGTTATACGAGGGACGTAAAATAGAGCTGGAAAACAGAAATGATCCTCTTGTGGGAGCAGGAGAGAAGATGCTTTATCACGGCACATCAGAGGCATCCTGCTCATCCATCATGAAGTCAAACTTTAATCGCAATTTTGCAGGGCAAAATGGTAACTGCTTTTATATTATTATTTTAAAGGTTTTAAAATGGAAAATCTGTAACTATTTGTTTGTGACCAATATACAAACTTTATGAACGGCTTGGTTTATAGTGACTTTGAGTGTCAAGGTACGTAAAGGTACATTTAGTCATTTTTTGACCTTGAAACTCATAGTCACTATAAACCAATTGAAGTTCATCTGACTCACTCATAGTCCTTTGAAGTCATGCAATAACATGTATGAGTGACAAACCATCAGTGGGTGATGACAGAATTTTGGCCGAACATTGGATGAACTTCCTCTTTATAGTTTAACAGTCTAGTAAACAGATTCCCAGTCAGTCACTCATGGTCTCGTAAATTGTTCCGGAGTTTCTATTTACACTAAGAAACTTTACTGTTGCTGAAGCTATTTACATTAACTAAAGTGTGTGATTCTGACAGTCAACACTGCAAAAGACAACCAATACTCATCAACTCCAATGGCGTAGATGGTAAAACGCGTAACCTAGACATTTTAACGCAATTTACCTGGGTTGGAATCCGTCTTGGCATTTTTTTTTCTCCCTTTTTCAAATTTCAAATCACATCAGAAAATAAATTTGTTTAAATTAAAATGAAGAATATAATAAAAAAGTAAAAAATACAGCATCATGTAGGGTTATGATAGGTGTAGGGAGGGCTTTATTGTCCCAATAAGATGCCTTTAATTTACACTCTTCAATATTGTATAGTGTTTTACAATGTACTAAAATACTGAGGTGCAGATAATTGCCACTATTTGCAATATGTCGTAACATTTTAACTTTAAAAAATCACTAAAATATGCTGATATTGCTCAGTTGATAATGATTACTTTATCCATTCTCAGCCACCGTCTATGGACATGGGACATACTTTGCTGTGAACGCCAGCTACTCTGCCGATCCTACCTATTCGGTTCCTGCAGCAGACGGGACTCAGCTCATGTTTGTGGCTCGTGTGCTCACGGGTTATTACACTCAGGGTCAGGGTAACATGAAGACGCCACCTGTGCGTGCGGCACCTGACCTCTATGATAGCGTGGTGGATAATATTCAAAATCCCTCCATGTTTGTAGTTTTCCATGACTGCCAGGCTTATCCAGACTACCTCATCACATTCAAGTGAACTTCTGCTAAAACCAACCCTGGATTCAAATCCTGAAGATTTATATGCTTATTTGTTATATCATTGATCTTACATAAAAATGTAATGATTTAGGTGTTACTGTTATGTAGAGGGTTTGATTCAGTTAGTTACCGCATACCTTTTTAACATTTATGCCACAACTAACTAGTGCTCAGTGGATATGAGTGTTTAAGTAACCAGTATGATTCAAACTAGTGATTTCATGATAGCAAATAAAAATGAGTGTATTTTTCAGGGAATCTGGAAATTCAACAGAATTTATGAGCATATAATGACCAATATCAATTGCCAAAGTGGTCTGTAGTTTGACGTTATGATATGAATACTTGTGTGAATAGCACAAAATTGAGTCAGACAGATGAATCTGTCTCTTGTGCAAACCACATAAGTGACATGCAATTATGATATGTACCTTCAGGGCAATTTATTCATCACTCCTGGATAACAACGGTCTTTAAAATGTCGTTTGGGTGTTTTCTAATACTTCCTTCTTAGTTCCCATGTCTGCTTCAGGCTTTTTGCTATCATGAGGAAACCATTTGACATTGTTTTGCATGAAAGGAATTTGCTCAGTTTGCCAATACAGATATGCAATTATTTCAAACATCATTTGAAAGTACTTCAGGAAACAATAAGATCTGGAATAATAAGATCTGTTATGAAAATTGTTGTTCTTTTCTTGTATTATTTGGCTTCATTTCTGCTTTATCTAAATACAGTAATTTAGCTGCACACATAGATCAATCTGCTTTATTTAGTGTTTATTAGCTATACTTTTAAAAAATATAAAATCTCCCACTTACGCATACACTTTGAAAATGTTTGCAATTCGAAATCCATTTAAGAGACGTCGTTGTGAAGTTTGCATAATGAATTGTGATTGGTTTTTGGTTTCTGTCCCTTAACACAAGCTCTTTGAAACACCTGTATTATACCACATTATACAAAATACTACTACAATATATATATATATATATATATATATATATATATATATATATATATATATATATATATATATATATATATATACATATATATTAGAATGGGTTAAAGTGCTAAATGAAGTAGTTCAAACCAATATAATTCTGTCATACCCAGACAGAACAAATCAGTTTTGCAGATGCAGACGTAAAATAGACGTCTCTTTGATGTACATGTGCGATCAGGGTATTGAATCACCCTTGTAATGCACGGTTCACGTTTGTCAAGCTGTTTGTCAAGATCATAAAACTAGTCCACGTGACTTGTGTGCATTAATAAGTAATTTAATTTAACCTACAAAGTTATTAAATTATATCATGGCTCAAATTTTTGTTATTCACTGAAAACCTTCCCTTTCATAGCATGGATATAGGTACACTCTTAAAAACAAAGGTTCTTTGCAATGCCATAGAAGAACCTTTGTTGTCTAAATGGTTCCATAAAGAACCTTTAACATCTGAAGAATATTTGAACGTTCTTTTCTGGCGAAAGAAGCTTCTTTAGATTATAAAAAGGTAAGAAATAGATGGTTCTTTAAAGAACCTTTGACTGAATGGTCCTTTGTGGAACCAAAAATGGTTCTTCTATGGCATCGCTGTGAAGAACCTTTTAAGCACCTATATTTTTAAGAGTAAAGATGCCTCATTCTACAGCTCCAAACATGTAGACACGTCCGCCATCGAATATTTGAATACTGGATTTTATGTGGATGAATCTGAAGCTGGGATAGACTTAAAATGACACACACTTTATTAAAGCAAAGAATATAGAAGTCCTAGAATAAAGTCCTTGATCAAATAATTCACACAATTGTTTATCACGTTTTTGTTTACTGAGATCTAAAATGAACAACCCTGCTCATTTTATTCTTGTCAAAAATTGTATATGGCTATGCTGGCTAAAGTTGCGCACACTATTGCGACACATCCAAAACTTTTAAACATTATTTCAGAGTTTGAATTTGTTTTTATTCATTACACAAAGCTATATGCGGAAATAGAGTTTGCAAGTTTTATTTAACTTGATTTATGTGCCAGATTAGAGTTGTATGGGAAAAACACATATAGGTTGCAAACATTGGGTGAGTTAATGTGAGCAAGATTCAATTCGTGGGTGAATTATTGTTTAATATGGGTATGGTAAAAATGTCTCCACTGTGTTTAAACTAGTTTTGTAGACACAGTGTGTAATTGTAGTGACGTAGTTCTCACTGTCATATTTCATTTGATCAAGGCCCAGATGCCTTGATTCGTCATCGTGGCCTTTCCATTCTTTCAGTCTGGAGCTCTTCCAACAACACAAAGCAAGTAAAGGCAAGCCTGTGGTTTGTGCCTAAAATTCATAGTATCCCTATACAAAAATTTTCAGTGGGAAGATGAGGAAACTGCTGTTTACATATCTTAGTACCCATTAGAGGTGCGTATATGCATGGTCTGCCGGAGAAGTAGTCTCAGCCTAAGACGTCATGCCCACGGACAGTTGACTGAACATCTGATGCATACAACACACAAAATTGGAAACACTTCAGGAGTCATCGAATTGGATAAATTCTACAGGATTTCCACGAGACGTGTGTCGCATTCTTTAATGTACTGTCTGGAAACAATGAAGTCATTTTCAAAAGTATGTAAACTATTTAAAGTCTGCGGCACAGAATCCTTAAAATACATCTGAGAGTTTTACATACTGGTCTGTTATTGTGGTGACATTTCCGTGCCTCGAAACATGCTGCTGAACTAAATTAACTGTTATTGGCTGTTTTACAGGTCGATCAAAGGGCCTCATGGGCAAGCCTTGACCAATGAAAGCTGCCATGAATTCCAGAACTTCAGCTGTCAGTCTGCAGGTCTGGCTATGTGAGACTACTGGAGAGGCATCATGACTTTTTATATATAAATATCTCCATTTAGTTGCAATAATAAATAGTGGTCTTCACAAAATATTTCCTTTACAGTACTTTTAAAAAAAATGGAACCAATTTATCTTTCATTATTAATAATTATTTTCTCCCTCCTAGTTTGATATATCCGTTTACAAAACTGGCTCTTGTTTTGGACAGATAAAAAATTTAAACGAAATAAGAGCGAACTAGTGATATGTGAATTTAGACAGATAAAATAATTTGCAATACAATGGGGAGTGAGGACAGAGTTGCCTTAATATTTTTATCAAAAATACATATCGGTCACAAACCAGGGTAGAAACGGGAGGCTAGTAAAATAACAAGGTTTATTGAACGGTCTGAATTCAGAGTGAATGGCAGGTGAGAATAAGGGCAGTGGCAACAGTCCAGATGACGAGGGAAACCCCAAGAGGATCGTCAGAGTTTCTGGAGGTAAAAATAGACACAAGTTAGTGTAGCAAGAATCAGAATGAGCTTTATTGCCAGGTATGTTTACACATACAAGGAATTGGTTTTTGTGACAGAGCAGTGACAGAACAAAGGTGCAGGTGATCAGTACTCCAGCGATTGGATCGGTTGTGAAAGGGAACAGATATCGTTGATAGGTCGCCAGGATTTTACCAAGTAAGACATGTTCCTGGATCAACATCTTTACTTACATCTTTTGATGATCCTGGATCAACATTATTGTCTAAAAATATAAACTTAACCCAATCCCTGCCCCTAAACCTAACCTTACCCATAATTTATTCCTAAAATCAGTGGGAAAGGTTACTGTATATCTCAATTCTGACTGATGGGGATGTTGATCCAGGAACATGTTGTACTTGGTGAAATCACGCTTACCGTCGGTGATGTATCCCTGACAATATCAGGGGGAAAACACAAACTTGATTAAATGTGTAGTCAGGGTTTGGCAAAGATATATCCAAATGTATTTTAAAATAAAACACCAACTATCTTCATTTTAAGTGCATCCCAATAAACTGCAAATTAAAGCAGCCACGCCAGGTAAATCTTTTTTTTTTTTTTTGCATTTTATAAATAAGAGAAAATGCTTGTAAAAGAGAGCATTAATTTCTTTGAAAACCTTCTATTAACTGGCCTGTTTGATAAATCCCTTCACTGTTTGATAGCAAGAGCTTTTCATGCGATAAATCTGACATATGCATGATGCTACTAATCACCTACTTTAATTAGGGTACAATATTCAGCAATCAAATATTTATTTATCAATCACTGGACACCTATTTGGAAGTTGAAAACAAAGATTTTAGCATTACAACAATTATTAAATTATCAATATGTTTTGATTTTAAATGTAGCCAGAAATGTAATCAGAAAGTAGCAACAGACCTTGTCAAGGAGTATTAACCCATATGGGAGAGGATGAGAACACGTATACTGTACACTTATAATATGTGCAGCTGCAACGAGCACATCACTTCCTTTTCCACCCCAACATTCCAATCATTCCTGCCTACTAAAAGCTGCACTTATATATTTGCTGACCACAAGAGGCCTATGTATGTACTCGAAGCTACATCCATGCTTTGTGAAGTATTGCCAGTTACACTGCCTAACTGAGTGTTTACCTTGTTTTCCTGTTTGCTGACCACGTGTATGATTCTGCCTGTTTGTCTTTGATTGTCTGGATTATCCCTTCTGATTTGGCTGCCTGATTGAACTGATATCTGTGTTTGGACCTATTGCCTGCCTGCCACTTTGCCTTTGGATTCTTCCTTATGTATGCTCACAGATTGGACTGTTTTTCTGGTATTGGCCCCCCCATTCTACGATATATGTTTGTTTCTGAAGCTGCTTAATAATCCTCTGCAAGAATCCATCTACTTTTGACTCTGTGTCCTCTTTACAGAATACTTCGTCAAACATGAATCCAGCTGAGGTAGCCAACCTGCAAGCAGCATTAGCTTACCAGACAGAAGCCATAAAGGGCTTTCAAGAGCAGCTTGTTCAACTCCGATCAGTCAATAAACATCTGACTACATCCGCTCACTACCTCCACCCTCGCTGAACACGGTAATCCTTGCTCTTCCTGACAAATTTGATGGATCTGCTGAACATCGTAGAGGCTTTATTCACCAAATCAGATTATACTTTGATCATCAAATAGAGAAGTTTGAGTCAGATGAAAAGAAGTGTGCGTTTCTAATGACACTATTGACTGGCAAACCAATTGACTGGGCTTCTGCTGTATGGGATAGCGATGTACAAATTAAAACTTCTGTGGATTATTTTTCAACAATTGCGAGAAGTGTTTGAATATCCTGCTGGGGGCAAGAATACTGTATATCAACTCAACTACTTCACCTATCCCAGAACAACCACACAGCAGCTGATTATGCAGTCAAGTTTAGAACACTTCAAGCTCAGAGTTGTTGGAATGATATCTCTCTTAAGGCCGTGTTTCAGCAACGTCTCAGCCCCAAACTACAAATAGAGTTGGCATGCAAAGTAGATAATTTTTTGTTTTCTCAGTATGTGAACTTGGCCATACATGTTGACAATCTTATGAGACCAACTTATCAGCATATAAGTGCAAGAGGAGTTCAACAGAGTCATTTAACCCCTGCATTCAATGTATCAATCAGCGATGAACCCATGCAACATGCAACTTCTCTAGGCTTTCTGAGGAAGAGAGAGCGAGATGTCGTCAGTTCTACCTGTACTTTTACTGCAGCGAGGCAGGACAATGCAGCTCAGGATGTCCAAACAAGAGCCAAACTGCCTCTAGGGTAAATATTGAACATTTTGCATTACTTAGCAATAAGTCATTCAGACTTCCTGTTATCCAAAGAACTGAGAATTTTTGTTAATTTGACAGCAATGATCGATTCTGGAGCTGCCTTGAACCTGATCAACAAGGACATCACACAAATATATAACATCCCTGTCCAACCATGCACCCACCAATCAGTATCAAGGATTCACCATAGGAAAGGGAATAACTTGTCAAACTAAAATTCTGACACTTACTGTGGGACTATTTCATCAAGAATCCATTTGTCTGTACCTCATGGACTCCCCCCAGCATGACCTCGTCCTTGGATTTCCATGGCTAAGCGCTCACGATCCAAGCATCTCCTGGCAGCATGGTGAGCTCATTCATTGGTCCGATTTCTGTATGAATCATTGTCTTGCCACAAGCCCCCCATGTCTCGCAACCAGTGTGGAAACCCCCGAAACTAACCAGAATGTTGAAATCCCAACATGCTGCCATAACTTAATGGAGGTCTTCAGCAAAGTCAAAGATACCCAACTACCTCCCCATCGTCCTTGGGATTGTGCTATCGACCTCTTCCCTAACGCTATGCTCCCCCAAGAGTAAGATCTACCCTCTATCCCAAAATGAAAGTCAAGCCATGGAGGAATACATAACAGAGGCCCTGAATTCTGGCTTCATCTGACCTTCAACTTCACCGGCAGCTGCAAACTTTTTCTTCATCGAGAAAAAAGATTGTATTTGTGTATTTGAGTAAAATTTTATTTTGAGACCTTGTATCAATTACATAGGATTAAATGATGTAACTGTGAAATTCCGCTATACCCTTCCACTTTTACCCTCAGCTTTAGAACAATTACGTGAAGCTACCATTTACACCAAGCTAGATCTGCGAAGTGCCTACAATCTGATCAGGATCAAAGAGGGTGATGAGTGGAAGACTGCCTTTATCACCACCAGGGGGCACTATGAATATCAGGTAATGCCGTATGGCCTAGCTAACTCACCTGCCTTTTTTCAATCTTTCATCAATGAAATCTTTCGAGACCTGTTGAACCAATATGTTGTTGCATACAGTGTTTGGAATAACGGCGTTTAAAAGAACAGCGTTAGGTAACGACATAATTTTTTCAGTAACTGGGTAATCTAACTAATAACTTTTCCCGTCGTTACAACGCCGCTACCATTACTGAAAGTTAAATGCGGTGCGTTACTATGCATTGATTTAATAAACTATGCAATCCGAACATGCCTCTGGCTCACACAGCGAGTGTGGAGGTGGGTTAAAAACGAGATAAGCGATTATGATTGGCTAAGGCAGTCATGTGTTTCATGGTAGCCAACCAGAGCCAGTGTTTTTACACACATGCCGGCACGCTCGCCAGCGGTGCCAAACACACACACACACACACAAACACACGCAACAGCTACAAAGAGATTCGCAGCAGCAACAGAAATGGCGAGTCAGGAGCAATCAGATGAAAAGTTGCCATTTTCAAGGTGGAGATCTAAGCGCTACTTCAAATTCATTGTGGTCAAAGGCAAGAACTTGCATGTAATGTGTAGATGTAATGTGTGACACGCATCTAAAAAGCTAGTGGCCAAAAACACTTTTCTTAAAAAGATAATACTTGAAGTGCAGGATAAAACTCTTGCTGTCTTTTGACGTGCAATAAATGTATAAAGTTATGTATGAACACCTGTCTGTTCTACTCATTTCAACTGACTTGTGAAAACTGCTAAAAAAAAAAAATTATTTGACATATAGCAACTTTTTTTTTTTTTTTACAGTAACGCAAATAGTTACTTTCCCTGGTAATGAGTTACTTTTATTATAGAGTAATTCAGTTACTAACTTGATTACTTTTTGGAACAAGTAGTGAGTAAATTCAGTTACTAACTTGATTACTTTTTGGAACAAGTAGTGAGTAACGTTCCCAACAGTGGTTGCATACATATATAACATGATAAATTCCAAATCAGAGGCAGAACACATCACTCATGTCAGAACAGTCTTTTCTTGGCTACTAGAGAATTAACTCTACGTCAAGGCAGAGAAATACGAATTCCATGTCAAACTTCATTTCTAGGCTACCAAATAAGTCATCAAGGGGTGAAAATGGATACAACCAAAGTGAAAGCAGTCACCCAATGGCCTCAGCCCTCAACAGTGAAAGAACTTCAATGGTTTCTGGCATTTGCAAACTTCTAAAGACATATAATTTTTAACTATAGCATGATAGCATCACCTCTGACCTCTCTCTTGAAGGGAAAACCTACAAAAATTAGTGTGGACAGATGAAGCCAACAACACATTCAACTCCCTGAAAGAAAGATTCACCACAGCACCCATCTTAAAACATCCAGACCCCAATCTGCCCTTCATCGTGGAGATAGACTCATCCAATTTTGGAAGCAGGGCAGTACTTTCTCAACAACATGGTCAACCAAGCAAACTGTATCCTTCTGTATTCTTCTTCAGGAAATTCTTACGGCAGCCAAAAATAAACAAGGAACTTCTTTCCATGAAATCCCCCTTGAAGAATGGCGACACTGGCTAGAAGGTGGAGCACATTCATTCCAGATCATAACTGACCATAAAAACCTTGAATACATAAAGAGTGTAAAATGCCTGGACCCACGCCAAGCTTGAAGGTTGCGGTTCTTCAATCGCTTCCAGTTTGCTGTAACCAATAGGCCAGGCAGTAAGAACAGCAAGGCAGACACTCTGTCAGTGGAGAGGTCATACTGTTTAGACAATGTCCACCCTGAATCCATTCGTCCACTATCCATTATCTTAGCTCCTGTAACTTGGGAAATCATGGAGGAAATTCAGAAAGAACATCAATCAGAACCAGCACCCTCCATTACCCACCTGGCAAACAATATGTACCACAAAGTTTATGCCTCCTTGTCCGTTCTGGCGGTCAGCAATTACAGCTATGTGAAATCATGCCAAGGAATTACCCTCAGGCCTCCTACAACGATTACCAATTCCCCAATGTCCCTGGTCTCACCTCTCGATAGATTTAGTCACTGATCTACCCCCTTCAAACGGATTCACCACTATTCTAGTCATCACTTCTCCAAATCTTGCTATCTGGTACCATTAGAGGGACTCCCCACAGCCATGGAGACCGTAATGTAATGCTGTATTGGGTGGTTGTTCTACATGCTTAGTAAAAACAAACTACAGCTAGTCCAAAATGCAGCAGCAAGAGTTCTTACTAGAACCAGGAAGTATGACCATATTAGCCCGGTCCTGTCCACACTGCACTGGCTCCCTATCAAACATCGTATAGATTTTAAAATATTACTTATTGCTTATAAAGCCCTTAATTGTTCAGCACCTCAGTATTTGAATGAGCTGCTTTTACATTATACTCCTCTACGTCCGCTACGTTCTCAAAACTCAGGCAATTTGATAATACCTAGAATATCAAAATCAACTGTGGGCGGCAGATCCTTTTCTTATTTGGCTCCTTAACTCTGGAATAACCTACCTAACATTGTTCGGGAGGCAGACACACTCTTGCAGTTTAAATCTAGATTAAAGACCCATCTCTTTAACCTGGCTTACACATAACATACTAATATGTTTTTAATATCCAAATCCGTAGAAGGATTTTTCGGCTGCATTAATTAGGTAAACCGGAACCAGGAACAATTCCCATAACACCCTATGTACTTGCTACATCATTAGAAGAATGGCGTCTATGCTAATATTAGTCTGTTTCTCTCTTATTTCCGAGGTCACCGTAGCCACCAGATCCAGTCTGTATCCAGATCAGAGGGTCACTGCAGTAACCTGGATCCAGTATGTATCCAGACCAGATGGTGGATCAGCACCTAGAAAGGACCTCTACTGCCCTGAAAGACAGCGGAGACCAGGACAACTAGACCCCCAGATACAGATCCCCTGTAAAGACCTTGTCTCAGACAACCACCAGAACAAGACCACAGGAAACAGATGATTCTTCTGCACAATCTGACTTTGCTGCAGCCTGGAATTGAATTGCTGGTTTCGTCTGGTCAGAGGAGAACTGGCCCCCCAACTGAGCCTGGTTTCTCCCAAGGTTTTTTCTCCATTCTATCACCAATGGAGTTTCGGTTCCTTGCCGCTGTCGCCTGTGGCTTGCTTAGTTGGGTTCACTTCATCTACAGCGATATCATTGACTTGATTTGCAAATAAATGTACAGATACTATTTAAACTGAACAGAGATGACATCACTGAATTCAATGATGAACTGCCTTTAACTGTCATTTTGCAATATTGACACAGTGTTTTCCTAATGAATGTTGTTCAATTGTTTTGATGCTATTTATTTTGTTTAAAGCGCTATATAAATATAGGTGACTTGACATGACTTGACAGAGGCACCCAATTCACTTCTCAGGTTTGGAGGACCTTCTGTAAGCACCTTGATATCAACATCAGCATTACCTCAGGTTATCCAGGTTATAGGTTATACCTAGGCTTCCAACCCCCCCTGTTCCCTTGGTCTGGAGAACCCTCATCAGTCCCAGCAGTGGACAAATGGATTCGGCACAGTGAAAAGGAATGAGACAGTGCTTACATCCATCTGCAGAGATTATTGAGAACTCAGGAACTGCAGGCTAAGCGACGCCGCTGCCAACATCCTCCTTATGATCCTGGACAATGGGTCTGACTCTCCACCAGAGATCTCAAGTTGTGGCTACCAAGCAGGAAGCTCAACCCAAGGTATTTGGGCCCTTTTAAAATTCTACGAAGAATTAATGAGGTCACTTACCAATTAGAGCTTTTGCAAATTACCATATCTTTCCCTTCTTTCATTTTTTGCCTGGCCCCAACAATGCTCAAGAGCTACCACTGCCATTGAACATTGACGGTGTCCCTGTTTATAGGGTAAACCTGATGTTGGACTCGAGGTGCAGAGGGAGTCAGCTCCAGTATCTGGTGGACTGGGAGGGCTACGGACCTGAGGAGAGATCATGGGTAGCAGCCCGTGACATTCTGGACCAATCTCTCAACGAGGAGTTTCATCGAGCCAGACCCGACCGACCTAATACGTGGTCAGACTGTTTGCTGACCACGTGTATTATTCTGCCTGTTTGTCTATGATTGTCCGGATTATCCCTTCTGATTTGGCTGCCTGATTAAACTAATATGTGTTTTTTTTTTTAATTGCTGCAAATACCTGTTTAGTGAAGCCAATACCGCTTCTAGGCATAGGCAAGCTAGAGCTCCACCAGCAGGCCTGGCACAACATATAGCAAGAATGTAAATGTATAAAGAGTGGCATGGCCACCTCAAAATATTATTTCCGCCCCCACTGGATCCTCCAACATCATTGGGCTATAGAGTACTGTCAATTTGACAATGCCTGTATGCTATTGGATCAGAGCGCTGTCAATTGCTGCCGGATTGTTGTATGCAAAATTTGCATTTGGAGGGCTCAAGTCACCAACACCATTAGATCAGTGGGTTCTGTCAGTGCTTTGGCAAAGTAATGCTTTTTTTCATGAAATAAAGCTATGTTCAAAGGCCAATTTAAATTATTGGTATAGTAAAAAGTGCAGAAAATGTGTATTTTGTTGAACAGTAGTCTATTTGTGCAAGTCAAGAAATCATGCTGCAAAATTGGTCCAAAATGTATGCGTTTTTCCACCAACTAATTGTAGTTCTAAAACTAAAGGATCAAAGGAGTGAAATTATTTCCTTATGAAATTAACTAAAAAAACTCAGGAACTCACAAAAAACAGATGCCATGCAACAAAACAAAACTTATATGGAGAAGAAATCTACCCTCTCTGTCTCTCCCTCTTTTCCCCCAAAAGGATTCACTCATGCCGCGTTTCCACCGAAATTACCCGGAACATTTGTACCAGGAACTTTTTCCCCAGGAACTTTGTTTCCCCCAGACCTGTTGCTTTCTGCATTTCCACCGCGGTGCAAAGTACCGGGACGATTAGGCAAATAGACTGGTGGCGTAGGTCTGCGCTTGTTTCTCAATACAAATTACGCTGATTTTGGACGTGCATCCTTGGTAGTTAAGACTTTGTGCATTCGACTGGGGGGGTGTGATGTCCGTGACGACGCAAATCCGGTAAATCTGCAAACAGCAGCGTACTTGATAACTTCAGTCAGCTGACCATGGCTACTGCAATTTTCCTCTCTGTATATTTACAATAAAACAAAATAGGATATCAAATACCACTGCCTCCTTTCGTTTTCACTTGAACATAATAACATACGCAGAAATGTACTTAGTCCAGGGATATGTGTATATATACAGCCAATACAATGAAACAAAATTAACATATAAATAAATTGAATACAGACCAAAGATAACCTGTTAGATTTACCCAAAACAAATTATATTTTATATTGAACCACTAAAGAGACATCAAAGCCAGCGGCACATATCAGAAGGTCTAGCCGAGGTGAGGCTGCTCTCGGCGGATACATAAGCACTAAGCTCTCGCTGATTGCATGGAGATCACCGTCTAAGAGATCGGTGAAACACATTTTTAAATAAGCGCTGTCTTTATAAACAAACCACAGATTTTTGTTTTAAGCAACTACATTATTACCTGAAATACTTTTAAAATTACATTTCATGTCACAATAACAGTAATATTTTAAAAATGATCAGAATAAATGGTGGTTGAACTCAATCAATGCTGCGTGAATTCAACCAATTCAACCAATCAACCAACCAATGTTTAGCGCCCAAGTCCCGCCCCCAAAAGTTCCGGAACTTTGAAAAAGTACTACCTCGCCAGCAGGGACTTTCTGAGGGGCACTTTTTTACCCAGAACTTTATTTAGTTCCTGGTTCCTGCGGTGGAAACACACCAAGTACCAGGCCAAAGTCCCTAGTTCCTGGGTAAAGTTCCTACGGTGGAAACGTGGCATCAGAGTTCATTAAGAATATGTTTATCCCACACATCATGTATTTTGTGAACCTGTTGTTTTTCCCCTTTGTCGTGTTCGGTATAATTTTAAAGGTCTCTGTGCAATTGGTGAATTGGTCTTAATTTGACAGTTATCACTTGTCTTATAAGAAATATTAAACACCTTTGTAGACCCCGGAGCACATGAATCTAAAAAAAACAAAAGGTCTTTTATGTTTTTTAACTGATTTCTTTGTTTTTGTTCTGGGAGTGTTTAAGGGAAAGTTGTAAATCAGTCATTGTGATTCTGTAACCAGATCAGTCCATAGTGTGGAGTGCATTATCATATGTCTCTTCCTGGAGTCAGGTATACATTTCATTTTTAATAAAAAAAACTACTGTTTTCGCGCCTTTCGGATGTGGGTATTTCTGGTGCTGCTCTTTCCTGGTTCTCCTCTTATCTCTCTGACAGACTGTTTTACATTTCACTTCAGAATATTCGCTTACCCACTGTCCCCCTGAAGCAAGGTGTCCCTCAGGGATCCGTTCTTGGGCCATTATTATTTATAATTTATATAATACCTCTTGGTCAGATCTTCCGCCGTCATGGTTTTAATTATCATTTTTACGCTGACGACATTCAATTATATACTACCTGTACATCAACTTTATCTTTCTCAACTCTCTGCTTGTGTGCATGAAATAAAAGATTGGCTTCATTCAAATTTTCTAAAACTTAACATGGACAAAATTTTCACTGGACCTTCATCACTCACTAATAAAATTCCTACTAACTTCACCTGTGAGATCACCGGCTCTCTTATCAAACCATCTAGTACTGTTAAAAATCTTGGTGTAATTTTTAAATCCTGTCTATCTTTCCACTCTCACATTAATTCCATCACTAAATTGGCATTCTTTCATCTACGTCATATCGCTCAGCTCTGTCCCTTTATCAGTATCTCAGATGCTGAAACTGTCATCCATGCATTGGTCACCTCACGTCTTGATTACTGGAATGCACTTTTCATTGGCCTACCAGCTAGCTCCATTTCCAAATTACAATTACATTAAAAACTCTGCTGCCAGACTACTCACCCACACCAAGCGTTCTGCACATATTTCCCCAATTCTGCATGATCTTCACTGGCTTCCTGTGGCTTACCGTATTAAATTCAAAATTCTCCTTCTCGCTTTTAAGTCTCTGCATGGCCTTGCTCCCCCCTACCTCTGTAACCTGCTTCTCCCCTTCACCCCTACTCACTCTTTACGATCTGCTGATTCCAGCCTCCTCGTTGTCCCTCGGCATCGCCTTGCTTCAATGGGGGGCAGATCATTCAGTGTTGTTGCGCCCAAAATGTGGAACTCTCTCCCCCCATCACTCCGTTTTGTTAACACTATCTCTGAATTCAAATCCATGCTCAAAACACACCTATTTTCTGAATGTTATAGGTCTTAGTTTTTTTTTTTTACCCAATTCTCTCTTACTGTACTTGCACTCTCATTTGCCTATTGTTGTTCTGTCTGCTCTCTTTGTCAATTGTCTTTATTGTAGTTTGTTTATTGTAAAGTGTCCTTGAGCTCTGGAAAGGCGCTATATAAATAAAACTTATTATTATTATTATTATTATTATTATTATATGTAACGATGTTAAAATTGTTTCTCTCCTGCGTGGAGCATTTGGCTATTTTTCATATAGCTACAGTAAACCATTTACTAGTCTCCATGCGGCTACAATGTGATTCACAATTGCAGCTTCTAATTGTTCAATTATGTAATTGGCATGATACAATTTTTACTGACTATTATTAAATTGTTATATTTGATTTATTCTGATCTCTTCTAATCTATATTTTTTCAAGTACGGTGCAAGTAATAGACTGAATACGCATTAAACCTTCGAACAGGCTGCTGGATTCCACTCTTTTGGGCCGGCGTGTGGATTCTTACAGTGTGTCGTGTGTTCACATATAAAACTTTAATGGCAAGTTAAAAAATATTGGTATAGTAAACTTTTTTAATTTACAAAATCAATACATCCTTTATTAAACCACTTTAATCAATTTAACGCATCATTACGCAAGTGTTGAAATGCAAAATTAATTTAAAGTTTTTGAGTGAAGCTGTCGTCTATCCTTCTTAAACCCATTCGTTTCTTTGGAAGTGCTGAGAGCTCAGTGAACCAACAACAGCACTTGTGGAGAATGATCAAATTTAATTATTTAATTATTTTTCATGATAATTATTTTGTACATTATTTTGTTCAACAGAAGTTGATTTTAAAATGCAAAGTTAAAAAATAATAATTAAAGCTCTGTAAACACTTGCATTTTTACAACACTGTAAGTATTAAGTCACAAACTTGTGGTCTTCATGCTCTTTTGAACTCTTGGACCACATACAGGAAATACATCATATAAGTAAGTGATTACGTGCAAAGGCCGCAAGTGCAGGTATATGTACAAGGGGATTGATTTGTTTGGTTTTTGTACTGAAATTTTTAGAAAGACAACGAGAGAGACAGAGACACAGAGAATGAAAGAGAAAGAGAGAGAGAGAGAGAGAGGGCTTGTGTGAATTAGGCTGCAGCAGAGTCTCTAAACAGCGCTGTTATTACCTCACTAGTGAGAAATGTCATGTGTATTTACTTTCGAAAATCCTCTGTCATGTTGTTGTTTTTGTTTATCCTGTCATTTCTGTTATTACAGCTTTACATTTACAATTTTCATTCAGCCTTTTTTGTTCAGACCAATGCGAAAATCAAATAGATTTTATTTTTTTGTTGTAAATCTTAACATGTATGTGGAAAACAAGATAATACATATTCTAAAATGCCCATTATTGACCTTCTATGAAAATGAGTTAAAGACTGAAATGTGAGGTTTATAATTTCATATTTTATTTCTTGTAGATAACTCGTTGTGTTGTAAGTCACAAAACCAATATTATCAGATCATTTAAAATCCATCATTTTTAATATTAGTATTTTAATGTTAATGCAAACAAAAACTGCATAGTGCCAATTTTATTTGTTTGTTGGTTTTTGATATTAAACAGTTGCTTAAAGCTGCGGTAGGGAACTTTTGACGCTCTAGCGGTTAATAAACAGAACTGCTTGTGTCTTGCGGAAGAACATCGTAGCCGAAACTACTTCTCTCTGTTTATGTCTATGAAGAATCACAAAGGTACTGGGTTACTCCGCCGCGGTACCCCTGAAGCAATCTAAAATAGTCCGAATATAAACACTTATTATAGGTGCACCCTAGTGATTCAGGACAAGCCAAAAACATGGTTTGAAAAATGGATTCGTAAAATTTATATAATAAGCGAGTACACCTTGAAAAATGGATTCATGGTGTACTCGCTTATTATATAAATTGTACTCATTGAACACAAGTTACGGACCGCAGCTCTGATTGGTTGTTTTCTTACCAGGAGCGATGGAGTTTCTGCAAATAGCAATAGGACACTGGGAGGAGCCAGAGGAGCTTGATTTTTTTCACAGATTATCTGTCTCATATTCTACTGTCAGGACATAATGACAGGTTTAATAAATATGTTAAAAATATTTTTTTACAAAAGTTCCCTACAGCACCTTTAATTTATTTTCCTTAAAGGATGTTAATAAAGTAATTTTCTGAAAATATTATGTTCTTAGTGTTTTTTTTTGTTTTTGTTTTTTTGTTGTTGTTTTTTTTTCACCAGGAAGAGACTGTCATATTAAGATTTTACTAAAACTGACTCCCCCACAGCTGTTAGACCAAAATGTCCCCCTGAATTAATGACTGTGTTTGAATGAATGACTTGAAAAAATGCATGCATGTTAATTGCAGAACACAATTTATCATTCACAATCTTTCAACCACTTGTAAATATATGTAAAAAAAAAAAATTAGTTTAAGACAAACCCCTGCGTAAAGTATGTACAGTACCACACCCAGCAGGTATTTACTTCTGTTTTATTTTTCATTGTAGAAACTACCTCCAATGCATAATCAATATATGAATATGGAGAAACCTGCACATAAATAAATGGTGGAAAGATATCTGATGACTTCTACTCCATGACCAGAGTGCTGAAGAGGTTAACACCATTAAAGGACTGGAATTTAGTGTTGCAGGCTGCAACATCACCATTTCTGGGAAGGCTCACTATACTGTGCCTAATTTTTTTCATTTGGAGAAAATGTTTTTTTTTTTTTTTTTTACGTTGGAGACTTAGTTCTTTGGAGTCCAGTTGTGTTTGAAAGAGCTTTCCGTGGAAAACTGAGGTGATCTTGGCAAGCAGAAAACACTTTGTTTTAAATTGAATCATGATTCTGCTTCCCCCAATTTCTGTTTTCACAGCCGTTCAGTGAAAACATTTAGAAGAGCTTGATTAAGTGCTTGAGAATGTCATCTCTTGTCTTTGGTAACACAAATCCTGCATTCTAATACTAATATCTACTAAAGAGCAGAGCATTAAGGATGTTTACCTTTGACATTTTGTCTTTCTTGTGCTACATTTTTCATTTCAGTGAGTCAGAGTTTTCAGTTCTTCTCTGTTGCTGCAATGGTTCTGTTAAAAGGAACTGCAACATGACACATGCAAAATAAAAGCTATGCGCAATATAAGTTTTGACAGATAATGGTATCTGAATGTACTGTACTAAACACATTTTTTCACATTTTCTGGATTTCCAGCATGCTCAGTGTTGGTGCCTTTCTTCATCATATCAGAATAGAATGGAATTTACTGTTTTAGTTTTATGCATCATGTTGTGCACCATGTTCTACTGTCTGAGTTACAGTAACTTATATTTCTATTAACCCTGTAAATACTGAAATAAAATAATAGTGAGAAAAATCTAATTTTCTGTATTTTTTTTTTCTTTTTTTATTCAAGTTTGCTTTTTTATATTAGCCCAAACTGAGCAAAACTATGCAATTTGGTACAGATACTGATATTTAAATGGACAAAAAAAATTAAATGACATTCTGATAATTTATAATGTAAATCAATAATTTTTTAATAACAATAAAACATTTTTTTTTCAAATGATATAAATACCAATCACACTATAACTCTCAAACATGTCTTAAAATTATATTTAAATGCGTAGTTGATCAAAGCTCTGTACACTGTTAAATTGTTTTTTATATTTTTTAAATAAAATTAAGATTATTGGAGTATGTTTTACAAGAAAATACTATTTCAGTTTTCAAACACAAAGCAGTTTTACAGTTATACTTAAAGGCGTTTTGTTTGCTAAAAATAAACTGTCATTCAGATGACAAAAGGAATGTAGTAGCTTGTGTGCAACATATTTGTTTGTGATGATAAATTAGAGGCATTAGAAATGTGCATATATATATATATATATATATATATATATATATATATATATATATATATATATATATATATATATATATATATATATATATCTGTGTGTGTGTGTGTGTGTGTGTGTGTGTGTGTTTATTAGGTCAATTGACATTTGGTAGCAGTTATACTGTTTATAAATTATTTTATTATCAAGGGAAATTAAAGATACAGTTCGTAGGAAGAGAAGAATGCTGAGAAATCATAATTGCACAATAACCTTGTGCATGTTGTGTGGGAGGGACTGTCTTTAAAAGGGAGAGTGCAGGGCGCTGTATTCTCATAACCTACAGACTACAGCTTTTTCATCTCTTCATTAGTGTTGCTCTGCACAGTACTGGCTCAGAAAAATGAAACTCACAGTATCAGCTTTCGTGCTTTTGATCTGCACAGTTGCACTGCTGTCCACAACAGAGGGTAAGCAGACTAACATTAATTTATCATGCGTTTTGACATTTTGATGAATATTTCATGCTAATCTTACAGGACTTTTCTCTCTCTCTGTCACTGCAGGTAGACCTGTTCGCCCACAGCTACGTTGCAACTGCCCTCAAATGTATTCAGCTCCAGCAATTCCAGCTAATAAAATACTCTCATTGAGGGTTATTTCCGCTGGACCACATTGCAAACACGAGGAGATCATGTGCGTGTGAAACACTTCACATACAGACATCTAAAGTGCACTACCAGTCAAAACATGATTTTTTTTTAAAGCATCAAAAAAACAAAAAAGAGTGATTAGTTAACTAAAACCAATATATATATATATATATATATATATATATTTTTTTTTTTAAATGACAAAAACAAAACAGCAAAGTTTAAATTTAAAAGTTCTTTACGATCAATAGTGTACAAAAATTTAAGTGGTAGTGTGATGCTTCATGGATAGTACACCTAAATGAATGAAATTTGGTCATTTTTCACCTTCAGCCTGTATGAGTTATAGCTTCACCAATGGAGAGATTTAGCAGAATGCCTGAGCTGTTCTTTAAAGTTTATTTAATTTTCTTTTATTAAATTATAAAAGTCTTGCTTTTTGCCTGACAGTTGTTTTTGTATTTTTGGATTAACAGTTCTGTTAGAATGATGCGGTCAGAATGTGATTCGTGTATCATTTTATGCAGTGGTTAAGAGTAATTCTATCAATTTTAAAGAATGACATAATTTGTTACTTACAGTGCCAAAATGAAGAAAGGAGAGACCTGTCTTGATCCTACGAAAGACTGGGTGATTTCTCTCAAAGAAGAGTAAGTTCTTGTTTATGATGGCTATAATTATCCGTCTTAAAATGATTCATGATGTGAATTGTATATAAAATGTTTTCATTGCATCACTTTGGTACACCTTCAGACACTAACACGTTTCTTCATGTTTGCAGAATCAACAAGAGAAACATCAAGAGTCAACAATGAATGAATATCACGGTTCAAAGAGCGACTGAAGAAACTGATTCAACTTCTACTGTAATAGAGTTTCCTCATCTCTGGGTGATACATGAAGTATCGATTGTGAAAATGTGCTACCACTTGTTTATTAAAAGTAAACTTGAACAAACTTCATTTTATTTTATTAAATTATATTTATTGTTATTGTGTCACTGAATTGTCTTTTTATATACTCATGCAGCTTTGTATTGTTTTTAAATTAATGCACACTTATAATAAAAAGTTTCATAATGGATATTTTAGCTGGTCTTCATTGTGCGTGTTTGGCACTGCGCATTGTGACATTACAGTATCATTCCCTGAGCTGTGAATTTCACAGAAAAAAAAAGTTTTTTAATTAAAACTTTCCTCTGCAGAACCCAAAATGAGACAGTCTGAAAAATTATATTTTTATTTGCATGCGTTATAGAAAACTTAGATTTAAAAAATAGGCCATATAACTTATCCACTGTAAATGTTTTTTGTAGATGTCGGTGATAATCCACAAAACAAGCATGATTTTTTTGCAAACCTGACTATCTCTTTTTTGAGTAACAGATAGTCCTTTTTTTGTCTTAGTAAGATTGAATTAATTGCTTAGTATTCTAATCAAATAAACGTTCCTCAAAACCCTGAGGATTATATTTGATACTTACTTAAACATGATTTTTCAAAAAATACGGTAGAAAAAGATAATCAAGGAAACCTGCTTCAGTCCAGTAAGTGTTCAGTAGTCCAATCTAGAATTATTACTAATAATATAAAAGTTATTCATATATTTACCTCACGAATATCAGTATATATTTCACAGCAGAAAGACATGTGGAACACAAGCTCTGACGGTGGACAGTTTTACAGTTATACATACAGGTCCTTCTAAAAAAATTAGCATATTGTGATAAAAGTTCATTATTTTCCATAATGTAATGATAAAAATTTAACTTTCATATATTTTAGATTCATTGCACACCAACTGAAATAGTTCAGGTCTTGTATTGTTTTAATACTGATGATTTTGGCATACAGCTCATGAAAACCCAAAATTCCTATCTCAAAAAATTTGCATATCATGAAAAGGTTCTCTAAACGAGCTATTAATCTAATCATCTGAATCAACTAATTAACTCTAAACACTTGCAAAAGATTCCTGAGGCTTTTAAAAACTCCCAGCCTGGTTCATTGTCCAGAAGGCCATCATTGACACCCTCAAGCGAGAGGGTAAAAAAGAGAAAGCAATTTCTGAACGAATAGGCTGTTCCCAGAGTGCTGTATCAAGGCACCTCAGTGGAAAGTCTGTGGGAATGAAAAAGTGTGGCAAAAAACGGTGCACAACGAGAAGAGGTGACCGGACCCTGAGGAAGATTGTGGAGAAGGACCGATTCCAGACTTTGGGGGACCTGCGGAAGCAGTGGACTGAGTCTGGAGTAGAAACATCCAGAGCCACCGTGCACAGGCGTGTGCAGGACATGGGCTACAGAGAAGCAGCACTGGACTGTTGCTCAGTGGTCCAAAGTACTTTTTTCGGATGAAAGCAAATTTTGCATCTCATTCTGAAATAAAGGTGCCAGAGTCTGGAGGAAGACTGGGGAGAAGGAAATGCCAAAATGCCTGAAGTCCAGTGTCAAGTACCCACAGTCAGTGATGGTTTGGGGTGCCATGTCAGCTGCTGGTGTTGGTCCACTGTGTTTTATTAAGGGTCAATGCAGCTAGCTATCAGGATATTTTGGAGCACTTTATGCTGATCTGCTGAAAAGCTTTATGGAGATGAAGATTTCGTTTTTCAGCACGACCTGGCACCTGCTCACAGTGCCAAAACCACTGGTAAATGGTTTACTGACCATGGTATTACTGTGCTCAATTGGCCTGCCAACTCACCTGACCTGAACCCCGTAGAGAATCTGTGGGATATTGTGAAGAGAAAGTTGAGAGACGCAAGACCGAACACTCTGGATGAGCTTAAGGCCGCTATCGAAGCATCCTGGTCCTCCATAACACCTCAGCAGTGATTGACTCCATGCCACGCCGCATTGAAGCACACTTTTCTTTTATTGGTCGGATGAAATATGCAAATTTTTTGAGATAGGAATTTTGGGTTTTCATGAGCTGTATGCCAAAATCATCAGTATTAAAACAATAAAAGACCTGAAATATTTCAGTTGGTGTGCAATGAATCTAAAATATAAGAAAGTAAAATTTTTATCATTACATTATGGAAAATAATGAACTTTTATCACAATATGCAAATCTTTTGAGAAGGGCCTGTACAGTCGGCATCTAGTCATAGTTGGGGGCATGGCGAGGGTGGAGTCGGCGTGGGGGAAAACACAGCGAACATCATGTATATTTGAATTACAAAAATACACATAATGAGCGCTCATTCCCAGAGATGCGCTTACAACAATTGCAGTCTCTTTTAACTTTAATATTCATATACACTAGTCCATATCGATATTTGATTAATTGTACAGCCCTACTTTAGATTTATTCATTTAAAAATAGCCAAATTCCGTGACGTTCTCCAGTTCCATTTTTGACTGGATCCCGCGATTCGATCTGTGTCGCTTCGCAAACACAGACGGGTGAATTTATGAATGAAAGTGTAAAAGTTCTGACACAAAACAAAGTTGTTACGTATCCTTACACTTTTTTATGTGGGTATACGGAAATCCTTGGCCTTTTCTAGTGGTATCACGTAGAGTACACCTCTTAGCAGACGCGTTTTCATGCGAGTTTAGGTTCGACACTAGGCTAACGTTACATAGTTTTGCTTCAAGTAGAATGATAAGGCTAATTATGTATGCATTCCACTTTCTAAAACAATCTTACTATCACGGTGTCTGGTCTGTGTTTCCCTGGGTGTCCACTAGTGGTCTCACTTCCCCACAGGCACCTCACCGCAGGCACTACATTTCCCACATACCCTTGTCCCTTCATCACAGTTAATTGCACACCTGCTATTGCACTCAGCTGTCTCCACTTCCTTCGTTATCCTATCTATATAAACCGGTCTGTTTTCTATCTGTGTCATGGAGTCCTTATTTTCCGTCACCCAGTCATGTTCACTTGTTTTCTCTAGTTTCCTGTTTATTTTGTTTCCTGACTGATTTCATGGTTTTGACCCCCTGCTTGTTTTGGATATTGATTTTTGGATACCCATTAAACACACTGCTCTTGGATCTCTCATCTCCTGTGTCCTATCGTTACAGAAGGACTCCATCCAGATCTAATCCAGCGGTGTGGGATTTGTGTCCATTCCCCAGCCAGCATGGAGGAGCGGAGGAGAAGATTCCTAAAATTAACCACCCTCCGTCAAAAGGGTAATGAGGTGGGTGGTGTGGCACAAGAGTTCTGGACCTTGGCGGTAGGATTGGGCTATAATGATGCGGCCTTGAAAAACTTTTTCAACGTCTGTCTGGACAACCCTGTGCCAGAGAGTGAAATGAATGAGCTGTCCAACTCCCTCTTGGTCTCCTTGTTTTTATTTTTTGCACTTCCTGTCTCTGTTTCCATCTATTACCTGGCCCTCCATTCCTACCCCTGGTCCTGTGCCGGTCCTCCTCCCTCTTGGTCTCTGTGTTCCTTGGTTTGTTCTTGTATTCAGGTGGAGCATCTGATAGCTGCTCCATAGAGGAGGGGGTAATGTCACACTGTCTGGTCTGTGTTTCCCTGGGTGTCCACTACATTCTTCTGTTGTCTAAATGATAGTTCATATTAAAGGGCAAGAACACTTTTAAGTAACAAATGCCCCCCTTCAGGTGTGGTACACTTTATTTATTATTTTTTTTGGTCACACTTTATTTTAGGGTCCAATTCTCACTATTTACTAACCCTTAACTATGACTTTTGCCTCAATTAACTCCTTATTTGCTGCTTATTAATAGTTTATAAGGTAGTGGTTAAGTTTAGGGTATTGGGTAGGATTATGGATGTCATGCGTTATATGTACTTTATAAGCACTAATAAACAGCCAATTTGTTAATAATAGACATGCTAATAAGCAACTAGTTATTGGTGTGAATTGGACCCTATACTAAAGTGTTACCTTTTTTTTTTTTTGACAATCATTGTTTATGTAAAATAAACAGAATATGCATTCCCTTGTGTTCTCTAGTTTCTAGTTTCCTGTTTATTTTGTTTCCTGACTGATTTCATGGTTTTGACCCCCTGCTTGTTTTGGAAATGGATTTTTGGATACCCAACAAACACACTGCTCTTGGATCTCTCATCTCCTGTGTCCTATTGCTACACTTACACAGTTTTTATAATGTTAATAATGAACACAATGTTAACGTAGCCTACTGTGATGATATCCCGACTGCACACATGCACATACTTAGTCTTGGGATTTCCACAACTTCCCTTGATCATCCTCACAACCAGAGATGTATAAAGTACTAGAGACCCATACTTGAGTAAAAGTACAAGTGCTCTATCAAAAAAGTGACTTGAGTAGAAGTAGAAGTGCTCTTTAAGCACCACACTTAAGTAGAAGTACTGAAGTATGCAACATTTTTTGTACTTAATTATTGCAAGTAGTCTATTTTAAAATTTACTACTCAAGTACTGAAAGTAAAAGTAGAAGTATTGTGTTATGTAGCTATTAAAGAAAATAGTCAAAAGTTTGAACATATTGTTTTTTCTATTTCAAATGATTAACCTAAAGGACAATCACAATTCCTTTGACTGTAACTTATTGTAAACAAAAAACGGTTACTAGGGTTAGTTAGCCCAATTTGCAAAATTATGTCATTAATAACTTACCCTCATGTTCTTTCAAACCCGTAAGACATCAGAGGGTCATTTAGAATTTTTTGAAGCATCGAAAATACATTTTGGTCCAAAAATAGCAAAAACTACGACTTTATTCAGCATTGTCTTCTCTTCCATGTCTGTTGTAAGACAGTTAAAAACAAAGCAGTTTGTGATATCTGGTTCGCGAACGAATCATTAGATGTAACCGGATCTTTTTGAAACAGTTCACCAAATCGAACTGAATCGTTTTAAACAGTTCGCGTCTCCAATACGCATTAATCCACAGATGAATTAAGCTGTTAACTTGTTTAATGTGTCTGACACTCCCTCTGAGTTAAAACAAACCAATATCCTGGAGTAAGGGTGTACTCACACTAGGCACGGTTGCCATGAACCGGGCCCGAGTACGATTGTCCCCCCTCCCTACTCCCCCTCTGGCCTGCACTCACATATAGGGTTTCAGCATTTGTGCCGGAGCACGCTTACGTCATTATGGTGCGACGGTTTCGGGATAAACAGGAAGAGCGGCGCTCTCTGAACACAATGGAGTGCATCGCTCTGTTTTCTTTGTGGATAATTTTGTGTTGTTTGGTCCATAGCCTGTTGTTAAACAGATGTGTCGCCTTAGTGGCGCGAAAATTTTCACGTAATCGTGCTGCTTGTATGAGGATGTTTGCAAGGTACCAGCTGAAGTGCAGCAAGGACTTTGCAGTTTTTAGTTTTTATGCGTTTTGCACCTCTGCCGTAGACCAAAGCAACCCTTTCCCTGCCATGTAGGTCGCAAAACCGTGACGCAACGCGTCCTTGTCCGTGCTCCGGCACAGTTAGCGCTCACACTGCATGCGAACCGCGCCCGAGTCCAACTGAACCGTGCCCTGGCCCACCTCTTCCAAGCGGGCCAGGGCCGGCTAATCGAGCCGCGCCCGGGCACGATTCGGAGCACTCACACTAGTCAAACGAACCGTGCTTTGGTGGTCAAACGCACTCGGGCGCGGTTCAAACTGGCTAGTGTGAGTACACCCTAATTCATTGACTCAAACAGTACACTGACTGAACTGAAGATGAACACCGAGCCGAGCCAGATAATGACTCGTTCACGAGTCAAGAACCGTTTCTGTCAGGCGCGTCCGATTCGTGAACCGAGGAGCTGATGATACTGCGCATGTGTGATTTAGCGTGAAGCAAACCGACACACAGAGCGTCTGAACTGAACTGATTCTTTTGGTGATTGATTCTGAACTGATTCTTAATGTTATGAGCCCATGTGCAGTCAACGCCAATGACGCCATTGCATTGAGCGCAAAAGAATCGGTGAACTGTTTTCTTCAACTGGTTTATTGAATCGAACTGTCAGAAAGAACTAACGTTACTGGTCATCCGAAAACCGATGCAACCGGTTCTTGACTCGTGAACGAGTCATTATCTGGCTCGGCTCTGTGTTCATCTCTCTCTTCACAGCAGTTCAGTCAGTACGCGCAGTCTCGCTTGATTCGCTCAATGATGTGCCAGCTTCATCAAACCTGCCATCTACAGTTCTGGCAGTGGTTTGTAATGGAATGATTCGTAACATTATTATAATTGTAACGAGTAACGATGCAGCACATAAAAAAATATCGGAGTAAAAGTATTAAACTCAGCGAAAATATGTACTGAAGTAAAAGTGGAAGTAGGAGAAAAAAATAATACTCTAGTAAAGTACAGATACCGCCTTTTAGTACTTAAGTACAGTAGTGAAGTAGTTCTACTTCGTTACTATACATCTCTGCTCACAACTAATTGCTTGTAGCCATTTTGTCATCCTTTCCGGTTCTGTATGTTTATTAGGAAGGATGTGTAACTTCAATACATAGTTTGTTAGTTTTTTGGCGGTACAGAAAATGTGTATTTCAATTGGCGCCAAGGCAATGTTTTCCCCCATGGGCTAAACTCAAATCACATGACGGGGCGTTCCCGGGGGCATTCCCAGACGAATTTTGAATTAGCAATAAAATATACCACATTTTCCCATAATGGTTATGTCTTACAGCCTACTAGTGTTTCACGAGTTCACATCTACGTATATTAATACCGTAAGTTTATGCGTATTTGGCGTGCTGTCCGGGTGGAGGGCTCCGAGCTCGGGAAGTGGCCCGAACCCAGAGTACTCCCCCCGGTTGTGGTAAGAGTAGATGGATCTATAAGTGAGGAGAAATGGGGTGGAGGAGGGATGCTGAAAACGGTCAATGAACAGAGATAGGTTCTGCTGTCATTTATACCTTGTCATGAGTTGATTACTGATTGGTCTCCACTTGTGTTAATCAGGTTAATGAACTGCGACTGTTCCTCCAGCATTTCCAAAACAGCATTTCACGAGTTCACATCTACGTATATTAATACCGTAAGTTTATGCGTATTTGGCGTGCTGTCCGGGTGGAGGGCTCCGAGCTCAGGAAGTGGCCCGAACCCAGAGTACTCCCCCCAAAACAAGAGAGCAAAAGGACAGCCGCCGGACTACGAACCCCCCAAAACGCAGAGATTTGGCGGGCTGACGTTTTTAGAAGTATGGTCGTTGACCAGGAGATCTCGCAATACCTCTGGCAGAAGTAGAGGAGCAGGCAGGTCCTGTTGGTTAATAGTTGAGGAAGAAGCGGTTACGATGTCGGGAAGACAAGCTCCACCGTCTGCCTGCGAGGTGTAATGATATATTGACTAGATGCTTAATGTGTCCTCTGGGAGGCTGAGGCTCGCTGGACAGATAGAGGAAACAAATTATATTCCTGCGTCCACTGGGAGACTGAGGCTCGCTGGACGGGTAGAGGAAATGAATAGGTATTTACTGCGTCCGCTGAGAGACTAGCGCTCGCTGGACAGACATGGGACACCAATAGATATTTCTGTGTCCGCTGGGAGACTAGTGCTCGCTGGACAGGCAGGGGAAACTAATAGATATTACTGCATCCGCTGGGAGACTGAGGCTCGCTGGACAGATATGGGAGACGAATTATGTCCCTGCGTCCGCTGGAAGACTGGGCTTGCTGGACGAAGAACAGGAAGAGATGGATGCATACTGCGTCCGCTGAGAGACTAGTGTTCGCTGGACAGGCAGAGGAAAAATAGGTATTTACGGTGTCCGCTGGGAGACTGATAGCCTGACTACGACAGACTTCCTACTTCCGCTCAATTTTATTTCGCTTCTGTACTCAGTCTGATACAGCGTCAGAGCTTTCGGTTTGCCACCGGTCTGGAAACAGCCGGGCCAATCAATGAGCAGAGGGCGGGCTGAGAGCTGTGACGTAGATGCTAAGCACAGAGTTTTAAATTGTAGGTTAGAGAAATCGAAAACTGAAACGACCGCGGAAATGGGAAACGAGACACGGGATGCAATTCGCTTTGTTATGGAGAACATTCAACTCTTTTTCAAACTGAAGCCAGAACAAGAAGAGTGTTTAACAACAGATTTATAGTGGAAGTTCAATCATAGATTTGAGTTCGATGCATGATGTCTGTGCTTCGATGCGGCTGTACAGGCGCATAACATACGTCATAACTAAACGTATCTGATTGGCTTACGGGTAACCAATGATTTTAAACTTCAGACAAGTGCCCCCTAGCGAGAGAGAAAACACTTCTCTATTATGCCATTGCAGACTCTGCTACTTCACTTTGCTTCGTAGACAGAGTCTGGTATTACCAGGCTAGGAGACTGAGGCCCACTGGACAAACAGAGGAAAAATAGATGTTATTGAGTCCGCTGTGAGACTAGTGCTCGCGGACTGATAGAGACATAGGTATTTTCTGCGTCCGCTGGGAGACTGAGGCTAGCTGGACAGACAGAGGAAAGAAAAATAATAATGAAAATAGATATTTACTGCGTCCGCTGAGAGATTTGTGCTCGCTGGACGGACAGTGGAAACGGATCAATATTTACTGCGTCCGCTGAGAGACTGGTGCTCGCTGGACGGACAGTGGAAACAAATAAATATTTACTGCGTCCGCTGAGAGACTGGTGCTCGCTGGACGGACATCGGAAACAAATAAATATTTACTGCGTCCGCTGAGAGACTGGTGCTAGCTGGACGGACAGTGGAAACAAATAAATATTTACTGCGTCCGCTGAGAGACTGGTGCTCGCTGGACGGACAGTGGAAACGGATAAATATTTGCTGCGTCCGCTGAGAGACTGAGGCTCGCTGGACGGGCAGTGGAAACGGATAAATATTTACTGCGTCCGCTGAGAGACTGGTGCTCGCTGGACGGACAGTGGAAACGAATAAATATTTGCTGCGTCCGCTGAGAGACTGGTGCTCGCTGGACGGGCAGTCGAAACGGATAATATTTACTGCGTCCGCTGAGAGGCTGGTGCTCGCTGGACGGACAGTGGAAACGAATAAATATTTACTGCGTCCGCTGAGAGACTGGTGCTCGCTGGACGGACGGTGGAAACGGATAAATATTGACTGCGTCCGCTGAGAGACTGGTGCTCGTTGGACGGGCAGTGGAAACGAATAAATATTTACTGCGTCCGCTGAGAGACTCGTGCTCGCTGGACGGACAGTGGAAACGAATAAATATTTGCTGCGTCCGCTGAGAGACTGGTGCTCGCTGGACGGGCAGTGGAAACGAATAAATATTTGCTGCGTCCGCTGAGAGACTGGTGCTCGCTGGACGGGCAGTGGAAACGAATAAATATTTGCTGCGTCCGCTGAGAGACTGGTGCTCGCTGGACGGGCAGTGGAAACGAATAAATATTTACTGCGTCCGCTGAGAGACTGGTGCTCGCTGGACGGACAGTGGAAACGAATGAATATTTACTGCGTCCGCTGAGAGACTGGTGCTCGCTGGACGGACAGTGGAAACGGATAAATATTGACTGCGTCCGCTGAGAGACTGGTGCTCGCTGGACGGGCAGTGGAAACGAATAAATATTTACTGCGTCTGCTGACAAACTTGTGCTCGCTGGACATGCGGGGGAAAACAGAGCAGATAATATATGTATAATATATATATTTATTTATTTATTTATTTATTTATTTATTTATTTATTTATTTTATTTATTTATTTTTTTTTTTTTTTTCAGCGCGTCCGCACCGCATCGAGTTGAAAATATCTCAACTTTTCAGAATGCCGCAGCGCAAGAATATCAGACCTGAACCAGGAAGTTGGTCACCAGATCACAGGGTAACCAGTTAAACTGCATGGAGACACCGGAGAGCGCCTAGATGTTTTCTCTGAGGTGCTCGCTCATCGCAGTTGTGCTGCCGTGGTACACCATATCGGTTTTGCAAAGGGAACAAAGAGCCATTTTATTTGTCCTCTGTTTAAAGTATTCTCATACTTTTAATAACAGTGGTCTCGGTTTGTGAAGAAAGTTGCATTCTATTATTCGCAGTATGCCATTATGCGAGATGTAAACAGTGTGACGCGTTCACGCATTTCACACGCGTCAATGTATTTTGTAGTCGACGTAAACGATGATGTCGACGCGTCGTTGCAGCACTAATTAGTGGTGGAAATTATGATTCTTTCTAGAGATTCGTTCATTTTCAGTTCATTCACCAAAATGATTCATTCAGATTCGTCCAGTGATGATTTCTTCGTTTTACGCAAAATGTGCCACCAGGCGGAAAAAAAAAAAGAGTGTATTATGTCTTAAGTCAACGAACGCGTTCACTTGTTACAAAAGCTGATCTGGCTTTATTAAAATGTGTGTGTAATCGCATTCAATATATAAAGTCTAATTGAGTTGTTCAGATGAACAAAGCACAAGGTTTCTTGCCTAATTAGCATTTTAATTGTTTGGTCAAACAGTTTGTATATTATAAATTCACATCCATAAATCGGGGATTAAACCTTTCTTTTACGGTCTATGGATTAAACGTGGAGTTGCTAAATATCAAAACGAGCGTATGTGCACAGTACTGTACCTATAACTGCGCTTTGCATTTTCGAGATTGACATGCTAAGTAGCAGACTAACCCGGTTTACTCTAATTTCGTTCACGAACAAGGTAAGCTATGTGCCAGTTCATTTTCATTCACGAACGACATGTATCCGTTCATTCAGTTCGTTCACGAATGACATGTGTGCCAGTTCAGTAATTTCACTCACGAACGATAAGATCTCTAGATCTAGTTCAGACTCATATGAAACTTGTTCATTGAAGGGCGTATTCGTTACTACATTCAACGAATCACATACTCTGTCACCTCATACTCGAAGGCTATCGGCTCGAGGTTGAGTAATTCTGCTTATAGCGCCGCGCTGCTATGGAGGGAGAAACTTCATTGAACGAGAAATATGAGTCAGTGGATAACATGAGCGATTCGTTCACCTAAAAGATTCGTTCAGCTAAAAGATTTGTTCAAAAGAACGATTCGTTCATGGACGACACGTCACTAGTCCTAATGGATACATTTGGAACACTGGTTTCACGTTGTAGTATAGACTGTGGAAACAGAGGCTTCTGAAAACTATGAATGTCATTATACAATGAATATCATTATGTCTGTAAAACATACCAAGACATGATTATGGCAATAACATTAATTGCAGTTATGTGCTATTCACTTCCAAGCAATTCTAAAGACATTTACTTGCATGCTTTTCATATTACAGTCCTAGAAAGACAACAGAATTTTACTCACACTGCTGTCCTGCGGCAAAACGAGGGTAGTGATCACAACAGTAGATGGTGAAATATGCCCCTAAATAAATTGGTCCTGCCAGAATAATTGAATGAAACTTATGTCTGTAAAACCTCAGTGAGGTTTAAACGTGCACGGTAAGGCAGGTAATATCTTTGGACATTTCCGTGTGGATGATGACTACGTCATAGCCTCATTTAACAACTTTAAGCCTCCTTTCCACAGCACACAGCATTTGGAAACGATTGTCGCATACTGGTCGTGCAGCAACTGTTACCTTGACGTGTTCAACATGGTAAAATTAATCGTGGAAGTGTAAATATTTGTACGCATCCGAGACTCAATTTGGATCTGAAATTCCACATGCGTATGTGATCGAATCTCCACGCGGCTCCCGCACTACTTTCTAGCCGAAAACCTGTATTTAGCGTCTTCACCTGAAAATGTATTAATTTATGATGCACGGTCTGTGCCGCTAGAGGAGGCGGCCTCAAACTGCGCCTCGGCCGGAAAAGCCGCGGTGAAGGGCTGAGCCGCGGCGGGAAGTGAGAGAGGCCTGCTGCTGCTGCAGTAGGAACTGAGGAGCGGGCTGGTTGGGTGCCTGCTGGAGCTGCGATTCCAGCGCTCAAAGAGAGCCCGGTCTTGATCGGATCGAGCGTGGTGTCGAGCGAGGTAAGCTCGGCTTGCACGGTCTATTGGCCACGACGTGTGGCTTGGCGAGAAGAGCAACTGTCGCGATGACGTTTGATGGTGCTCAACTGCCGTGTTTAATGATCATGGGTGTCAGAAAAAGTAGCATTTCTGAAAAAATCCCCGGTATGGATCTCCTTGCTGGAAGGAAAATCGGGTCTGTGATGAGAAGACAGACAGCGCGAACCGGGATGCTGAAAACGGTCAATGAACAGAGATAGGTTCTGCTGTCATTTATACCTTGTCATGAGTTGATTACTGATTGGTCTCCACTTGTGTTAATCAGGTTAATGAACTGCGACTGTTCCTCCCGAACTTTGTTATAAAACAGCATTTAAAATGCATATACCGTAAATACTCAAATAAAAACCGGTAGTCAAATAAACGCCGGTGTCCTGACATTCTACCCGTCAGATTTTCTTATCCGGGTTATTGCGCATGCGTACATCAATATTGCATCCTTTTTTCTCATGCTAAACAATGATATTTAATGTATATGCATTACTGTAAGGGTAGGTTTAGGGTTGTGGTAGGTTTAGACTTTAATAAAAACGCAATCTAATTGGTAGAAAATAATAATTAATGTTGGTAAATTTAACACAATTGCAGTATTTGCAGTACTGTAAGGGTAGGTTCAGGGTTGTGGTAGGTAAACCATAACTTTACAGTAGCACTTTTCGTTGTAGAACTGTACTTCCCACTGTTTTAGTGGTAGGTAGGAAAATCTGACAGCGTAGGACAAATCGACAGAACACCAGGGCTCTGATAAGCCCCTTTCACACTGCGATTCCGGCAAATACACGGGTAAAGTGTTCCGGCAATTGTTCCCGGGATCGCAAGATTTTGCACTTTCACACTGCCAGTGATTACCCGGGATATGTGTATGCTTTCACACACAACACGTAAAGATCCCGAAACGACACGTGACATCAGGGCATGTCGTGTAATATACGAGTCGAAAACGTTATACTTTCACTGAAGCTGGTGAACGATCTCGGCGTGATCTCTGCTTCGTTACAGTTTGCACATATTTTATTTGTCGCAAACGTTGATCTTCCTATAAAGCCGATAAAAGAGTCGCGCGATAACGTGCATCATCACTACGACACGCCATTAGATCTGGCTTTTGTTCACACAGCGCTCTTTCCGGTAATGAACCCTGAAATGTTACTAGGTCCTCGACCCGGGTTCAATGCTGGAATCAATCCTGGGACGTGTTTGCTTTCACACAGAAGGCGACCCAGATTCAGTGTGAAGGGGGCTATAGTGGCCGGGGGCATGGTCAACACGGACAAATAAAGGCCAGTCTTAAATAAATTAATTGCCTCTAATAAAAGCCTGCATCAAATAAAAGCCTGTTACCTTCTGCAGTTCAGGTACATATTACAGGTTGGTAAAGCCAATGCACATGTGCAGTCAAGCATGCACATGTCAGGACACTGATGCTGCATCCCAATTTGCTAACTATACTATGCCCTAAAAGTATGTACTCTTTTTGTGAATAATAAGTACATACTTTTGATAGAATAGTAGGAAAGCTTTGGGACATACTACTTCATCATAACTGCATATTTAATGGACCACTTAGTTACATGCATTCATGTCAGTCATCTTGTCACATTTTGTGTAGTTCAAAAGTTCATATGCAGTTATATAACAACAGGGGAAAATAGTATATTTGTTAAGTATGTTTTGAAGTGTATTTCAAACTTAACATGACTTATGGACAATTAAGTAAACTTAGGTTGCTTCATCCCAAATGTCGAAATCTTCAAAAAATGTTCTTCTGTTTATTTTACATAAACAATGATTTCATCAAACAAAAAAGAAAACAAAACAAAACAAAAAAAGAAAAGAAAAGAAAAAGTGTACCACAACCTGAAGGGGGGCATTTGTTATTTAAAAATGTTCTTGCCCTTTAATATGAACTATCATTTAGACAACAGAAGAATGTAGTAGACTGTGTGCAATATGTTAATTCTGAACATGTTGATGATTTAGAGGCCGCAAAAATGTATGTATCATATATAACACAGTGGGCTTTTTATGCAAATCTGATGCATTTATTTATTTATTTTCCTCAAGAAGCACTCTTTTTTATTATACAAACTACAGTTTTGTTTGTGTGTGAACCTGCAAAAGTTGCGCAGCTTGCAGCCAGTCAAAGAGCGGACAGTTTCTGGCCAGCGTATAGTTTATCTGAGAGAGTCTGGAACTGTTCTGGTCTACTTAAGACGCTTATTAAATGGGTGTGCGTAAACTTGGCACAGTTCATGTTTGTTTAGGTGCGGTAAATTATTTATTAAATTAAAGTTTTAGTAGACATCTCCTTATAATCAGCCTTCCTGGTGGTCATTTTCATTTTTGTCATTTTTATTTGCAATATTATTGTGTTGAGTTTAACTGTATTATTTTAAAGCTCTTTTTTAAAAACTTGTGTGCTCCCCTTGTACTTCTAATTACCTCAAATTACTTGCATTACTTGCAAATAAATCCTATTTTTAAGTTGCAACAAAAATAAGAAAACATCTCACAACAAATCATGTACTAAATCCTTGCCATTTGTTTCCAATTTATTTATTTTAAATCTTTTTCTATACTTTACTGCATTTCACTTCATGAGTTAAACTCTATTACATTTGCAAATAAAATCTAGCAATTGTGCATGACTTCCCAAATCAGCACATGTTCATTTCTAATGACAAGCTTTGATACATCAGCTGTGCTTAAACATCTAGAAAAATCTGGGTGGATGGTATTCTTCCACATTTAAGATTTTCAAACATAGTTTCTCATAGGTGTAGCATTAGAAGCTCATCAGTTGTATGAGTTTTGGATTTGGCTTTTTGCTGTAAACACCAGAGGACTGTCTCAGCAAGTGTTTGCAGCTTTGTTAGAACATGTTCAACTAGCATCTCACCAAATATGCATATACTATTTCCATCCAACTTCGTACAAAGGTTAAGTAGTCATCTTTGCAGTAACAGTGCTTTTCATCAATTAACACTGTTTACAAAAACATAAATTCAAACTGTTTACAAAAACATGCATTATATTAAAAAGGTTCCCCCTTGGGTTCCTTCACTGGAATCCTGGTTCACTGAAGGAGGACCTGTTGCACAATTGGTTTTGATAAGTGTGATGTCAGCAGTGGGGTTCTTTAAAAGAGAAAGTCCCACCAAAGTACACACAAAGTCCATTTCTTGGAGAAACGTCTGCAGCTTTACTGATCATTTGCATTAAACACTCAGTTGGAAATTTCACAATGAAGAAGTGCACATCAACCTTTGTTTTTCTGATCTGCATGACTCTGCTGTCCATAACAGACGGTAAGCAGAGTCACTTCTGGAACATGTCCTTTGTTTTAGATAGTATTTTAATGTATTTGTTATTATTGAAAGGCTTAGAAATGCTAGCATGTGTTGAAAAGCTTTTGTAAGTGCTTACAAAGAGCCTAATAATCTTATTTCTCTTGTTTCATTTAGCCATGGCTGTTGGACCGCCTGTCCAACAGCTACGCTGCCAGTGTGTTCAAACGTATGCTGGAAAACCAATCAGCTCAAAAATAATACAGAAAGTACAAATGTTTCCTGCTGGAGCACATTGCAAAAATGTGGAGATCATGTGGGTGTGACATAAACCGAAGATCAATGCAATGCAGATGTCTGAATGCATGGTGGATTCGTATTTAAAGCATGTAATGAAAGTGCTGAACAAACTTTTCTTGTCTCACACAGTGCTACTCTGAAAAATGGACAGACGTGCCTCAATCCCAGTGATGAGTGGGTGAAAAATATCCTCAAAGCATGATTCCCCATCTGTGTTTGCATGCAGTATTTTACGAGTTTTCTTGCTGAATTTTGTAGCTCACATTTTTCTTCTACATATTTCTGCAGAGCTGTTAAATGCAAACATTGTATCATACCCATTGCACACAGTTTGAATGCAGACGACTTGCTCATTACAGAAACAATTTCTGACAAAGCAAATGTAACATTTGTATAACAAAAAAGCGTATTGTCAATTTAGCTTAAAGAAACACTGCTGACTAACACTTTGCATGAATATGGAAAATTTTGCAATGTAGAAAAAACATAAAAATAAACTTTTTTATTGTTGTATTTCAACAATCTTCATAAAAGTTATTTTTTAACTAAATATGCGTCGCGATGCACACATGAGGAACACGGAACGAAGGAGAAGAGAAGTAAATAAACCAAAAAGGTTTTTTTAACAACAGAACGCCGGGGATTAGTGCTGTTCGGTTCTTGAACGAATCGTTCAACCAACTGTCGAAGTTTGCAGAGGATTACTGAGGACTCATCAAGAACCAAATGAGCTGTTGCCACATTTGCCAAGGATTACTGAGGACTCAACGAGAACCGAATGAGCTGTTGCAACGTTTGCCGAGGATTACCGAATATTCTGTGAGTGAGTTGACGATTCTGTGTGCAAGCCTGAGGCATGTGCACTTATTAAAACTTTGTGTGATGAAAAATAAATTGAACAATAGTTTATTGTGCATGCATGAGTTAAGACTGGTTCATTCATTGTTTATACTGTAGGCATGTAAAACATATCCCTGCTTGAGGCTACATTTACATGCAAAAAATTTGGTTCAGTCAGGACTGAATTAATTCTGATTTATGAATCTGGATGTAGTGTTTACATGAACGCTAAATAAATTGATCGGATTGATGTGCGTGTTTATGTGTCACAAGCTTCAAATTGGAAATATTTTTTTACATGCGCACAGCTGCACGAATAGTGAAAGTGAAATGTGAAAGTGACATATAGATAATCTAGGGTTTCTCACTGTTTGCACATTATAACCACTCTCCTATGAGGTTTCTTTATTTGTGTTTAACAACAGAGTTAATATTTATCAATTTATGGATAAACGTACATATGAACCACTGAGTTGTGCTGCTCATTTATCAGGCAAAAATAAAAGACCTTCCCTGCCCCAAAACTGGTTGCCTATGGAAGAGTCTCCAAAACAAGGTTGTCCTGCTCCACTTCACAGTTGCCGAGTGAAAGGAGAGTTTTATAATGATAGGACACACATTTATACATCACTTTATTCAAAAAGAAGAGACGCTCATTCCTTGCTTCACATCATTACATTATTTCTGCATCACTGCTCATGCACAAATGAATCATATTAGAAGAGGAATAAACCACCCCCTTCAATTTGAACGAAATTTCATTCCAATTGAGCTCAATCAGATCGATTAAGGTGTGTACATGAAGGCTTTTCGGTCCGATTAAGCCATCAATCCAATTAGAAATGTATTATATGGTGGCATGTTAACGTAGCTGTAATGTGAGCTGTAGGTGTGAAACTTAAGCAGTGTTGGGGGTAATGAGTTACAAAGTAACGGATTACATTAACTATATTACCTTTTTGGGTAAGTAAAGTAACGCATTACACTAATAATATTGATAACTGCACTACTTTACTAGACTATAGTAACACGCTTTTCTGCGTTACACATGCCGTGTTTGCCTGTGTGTAAAGTTCTGGGCCGGGTTTCCCAATAACGTTTGATCTTATAGCGCTTAACCCTCAAAGACCGAGACAGCCGCCCGCGGCTAAAAATAACTGTTATTCTTTAATGTTTAATAACTTTTGAACCGCTAATCCAATCTGAATGCTTTAAAAAGTGATGTAACGCAGAGATACATGTATTTATCTCATTTGGATATTCAGAGGCGCTGTAGTGTACGTTTCATTGCATTTTGACAACATCTCAGTTAGGTATGTAACCTAGGTTCCCTGAATAGGGAACGAGATGCTGCGATGACGTCATCGCTTTGGGAATACCTCTGGTGTGACGAATGTCTGAAGCCCTTACACCATCACGCCAATTTATTGGCCAATTTATTGGCCAATAGAGCTTAGCAGTTGAGCTGAAGAATTATTACTAGCTGGACAGTATTTGGTAACAAGAATTGCCAAAAACTAATGTGCACTGCAATGTCTAGCTGTGGAATCCATGATAAAAACGGGTCACATGTAACTAGAGTTGGAAGCATAAGTGCCAAATCAATGTGCATGCATTCATGCAGTGCAGGAACAGAGACAAGAACCCCCTGCTCACTCTGCAGCTCCAGTCACTATGGCATTAGGTTTTTCGTAAAAACAGCCTGCCATAGGAATCTACTCAGATGTGAGCTCCCCCACTGATTTGTACCAGCTCAAGCATCAGCGGAGCTGAAAGACAAATTAATAGCTGGGTAGACTTATTCTTGGTAGCACGAGGCGCCAAGACCATAATGCAAGACAAACATTGGCTGCAGAATTCTGCACCTAAAAGCAGTACATGAAATAAGTGCTGGAAGTGTAAGCACCATTTCAACGCACGTGCCTGCATCAGTGCAGTGCAGAAGTAGAGAGAGAGAGATAGGAAAACCCGTCTGCTCAACTTTACAACTTGAGCCATTATAACATTAATGTTACAACAGCTTGCCACTTAATATTTCAGCTCAATACAGCAGCAGAGCTGAAAAAATATTATATTACTCTGGCAGTCCAACGCTCGGTAGCATGAAGCGCCAAGACCATGGTGCACAATAAAATATCTGCTGCAGGAACTCCTCAGAGTCTGCGTCTAAAAACAGTACACGAACCAGAGTTGGAAACTAAGCGGCAAATTAAATGAACGTGTCTGCATCAGTGCAGCGCAGCCAATATGGGAGAGGGGGCAAAACCCGCCAGCTCACTGTTATAACTTGCTATAAACACGTGAGCTTTTCAACTTGTTTCAGCTCGACGCAGCAGCGGAGCTGAAGGAAGTAGTCAGGCAACAAAAAAACGCCTGGAAAAAACGAGCGCGTCGCACTGCTTATCGCGCGCCTACATTGTAGTGATGAGAAGTTCGGCTCTTTTGGCTCAGCTCCCAAAGAAGAGCCGACTCTTTTGACTCCTGAATGGCTCTTAATTTAGGATTTTTCGTAGGCCTTTGTTTTACCATAACTTTGCAAAAATTAATGGTTTGTGTGTTGAAAATCCTTTCATGTGCAGTGTTTTTATGAGAATAATGGCCTAATTTTGTGCACTTATTTTGTTACAAAACCATTTTTATGTTTGATATTTAATCAAACATTTTATATGTTTTATCAAACATTTTTTAATTTTAATTAAAAAAAAAAATATGATGCCTCAGCTTTGATGGACTGATCATATTTCTTCTTTCTGTGATTATCTGCCCTGTTTTTGAGAAGATTATCGCTGAACGAACCGATGTTGCCACAATACACAGTCACAACTCATTAAAGGGGGGGGTGAAATGCTTGTTTTCACTCAATATCCTGTTAATCTTGAGTACCTATAGAGTAGTACTGCATCCTTCATAACTGCAAAAGGTCTTTAGTTTTATTATATTCATAAGAGAAAGATAGTACCGATTTATCCCGGAAAAACACGAGCCGATGGAGGCGTGATGTGTGGGCGGAGCTAAAGAATCACAAGCGCCAGTAGGCTTGAAAGCGTTTGGAAGCTGTGACATTACCTTGAGGAAAAAACCATCATCCAAAACAAACCATGGCTAACAGTCAGATTCAGCGTATATTTATGATCCAGAATCAGATCCCGAGGCTGAAACTGAACGAGAGCAGCAGCAGCAACGACTCGCTCCGAGCGGGGCTCGAACCCGGGTCGCGGCATGGGAGGGGACGCACTAACAATAAGGCAGAGATATTTGAAGCAGTTTTACTCACCGCCTGCGGTTCCAACACACGATCGTGACCCTTTTTCGTTGGGATTGCATCTTCCTTAAGAAATAAACGATACGCAAATCCGTCGACAAACTGGGACTTGTTTGTAAAACAAGCATCTTCGAAATGCAGGGAAGGAACAAACACAAACACTTCCACAACTTCGTTGATGCTCTGTAAAAATAAACTCCATCCACTGGTCCCTTAATGCTGTTTTTTTTTTGGTAATCTGTGCAGGGTTGTGTTTTCTGGCAACCAAAAACACACTTCTTTTGTGACTTTTCGCGACGCTCTCGCTCTGATCAGTGAAGTCTGTTGTGCTCTCCGTGCTCTGCTATACGGGAGCGCGCGCTCTTCCGGGAGAAGTGCCCTTAGGACCCATATAAGGAAATTCAGCTCCATCTAACGTCACACAGAGCCATACTCGGAAAAAAACTCTCCTTCAAACGTACAGCTTAATTTTTGAAACTTTGTCCATGTTTAGCATGGGAATCCAACTCTTTAACAGTGTAAAAAACTCAGTATGCATAACTTGCAGTGGAGTGCCGCTTCACTTCACCCCCTCTCTGTTTTTACATAATGGTATGATCCCATATACCCACATCTGATCTGATTCTTTTACTGTATATGCATCTGATCGGCCGCGATGCGATTGCTGACCAATCAAAACAAAGTTCTGCCTTGAGGTAAGCAGCCCAAGGAAAAAAACTCGATGCGAGCCGGCTCTTCTGATTCACTACAATGCATCGGCTCTCAGAGCCGCATCTTTTGCGCATGACCCATCACTACTACATTGGAAATAACGAACTTGAGCACGCAAAAGACATGAGATGTAAATGGACCCTTAAAAGACAGCGCTCTGCGAGACAAGTCACAAACCACCGAGCTACCGCGAATCAGCTCCAGATCTCTGAAAACCATGCTAAACCATAGCAGAACCCTGACTACATTTTATGGTTTGTGATGCTAAAGAACATTTCATGACGTCTCAGACAACTGGAAATTTATGGCTACTGTGGTTTAAATATAAACGCTATCATAAACTCATATTTACCATAGTAAAATAATTTTATTTGCCTCTTTATTTTTTTATACTGTAAAAACTTCAACCACATTGGTTGAAAATGAATAAAGGTTGAAATATTATATTAGAAGTTGTACTTATTTTTTTGTAAAGTTATCCAAAGGATTCATTAGCTAATTAAAAAAAGAACATTAGATTAATTATTTATTGTAATAAAAATAATCGTTAGAGTAGTCGACTAATCGAAAAAATTATCGTTAGATTACTAGACAGAATAAATAATCGTTAGTTGCAGCTCTAGTCTGCATTAGTACAGTGCAGCAGGTAACGTAAGGGAGAAAGGGGAATTTTAGCCACCTACTCACCTTTATAGCTTGCTATAAGAAATATTCTGAAGCACGTGAATTTTTCCACTTATTTGTTTCAGCACCGTAGGTGGAATAAATAGTAATTACACTGTAAAAAATTTCCTGTAGAAATTACAGTAACTTACTGGCAGCAGTTTGCCAGTAACTTACTGTAAATTAAACTTACAGTAAAAATACTGTATTCATATTTAAAGTACCATTTAACTTGTTGTAAATGTATTTGCAGTAATATATTTTTTTACTGTAAAACACAATTATGTTTTTTTCTCCTTTTATATATTTTAATACAATAAAATATTACTTTACTCTGTGAAATTTACTGTAATTGGTTCACTTTTATTATGTATTGTAAAACTTTACAAATTATTGTATTTCAACAGGTCTCATGTCTCAGTAGTAAAAACTATAAAAAGAAAGACAGAAGACTGTTTAACTTCTTTTATTGGTTTAATAGTTAAATTGTAATACTTGAAATAACATTTTAATATTCTTGTAGATTGTACTTGCAGTTTTCCAAAAACTTGAATACATTTCATTTATACATAAAAGTTTCATATTAAGAGCATTTTAAAACAACAGACATGAACAGATTCAGTAATAAGAACAATCTTAAAAATTTACAAATTCAGAAAACTCCTGTGTAGAATGTATTTGCTCTTAGTAGCTTAATAGTTTTGCCAGCTGAAATCCAGAAACTCCTTAAAGGGATAGTTCACCCAAAAATCAGAATTAGGTCATTAATAACTTACCCTCATGTCGTTCCAAACCCGTGAGACTTCCGTTTATCTTCAGAACACAGTTTAAGATATTTTAGATTTAGTCTGAGAGCTCTCAGTCCGTCCATTGAAGCTGTGTGTGTGGTATACTGTCCATGTCCAGAAAGGTAAGAAAAACTTCATCAAAGTAGTCCATGTGACATCAGAGGGTCAGTTAGAATTTTTTGAAGTGTCGAAAATAAATTTTGGTCCAAAAATAGCAAAAACTACGACTTTATTCAGCATTGTCTTCTCTTCCGTGTCTGTTGTGAGACAGTTCAAAACAAAGCAGTTTGTGATATCCAGTTCATGAATCATTCGATGTAAACGGATCTTTTTGAACCAGTTCACCAAATCAAACTGAATCATTTTATACTGTTCGCGTCTCCAATACGCATTAATCCACAAATTACTTAAGCTGTTAACTTTTTTAATGTGGCTGACTCGAGAACGAGTCAGTATTTTGTTCGTTATCTGGCTCAGCTCGGTGTTCATCTTCAGTTCTCTCCTCACAGCAGTTCAGTCAGTGTACTTTTTGAGTAAATGAATTACTCCGGGATATTGGTTTGTTTGAACTCAGAAGTGTCAGCCACATTAAAAAAGTTAACAGTTTAAGTAATTTGTGGATTAATGCGTATTGGAGATGCGAACCGTTTAAAATGATTCAGTTCGATTTGGTGAACTGGTTCAAAAGGATCCAATTACATGGAGTGATTCGTTCGCGAACCGGATATCACGAACTGCTTTGTTTTGAACTCTCTCTCACAACAGACACGGAAGAGAAGACAATGCTGAATAAAGTTGTAGTCTTTGCTATTTTTGGACCAAAACATATTTTCGATGCTTCAAAAAATTCTAACTGACCCTCTGATGTCACATGGACTACTTTGATGATGTTTTTCTTACCTTTCTGGACATGGACAGCAGACCGAACACACAGCTTCAATGGAGGGACAGAGGACATAAATGGAGATCTCACGGGTTTGGAACGACATGAGGGTGAGTTATTAATGGGTGAATTAATTTTTTGGGTGAACTATCCCTTTAATGAAGGAGGATACATGAGGGTTCAGACCAGAGTTCTTCCTTTGCACCATCTTCCCACTTCTTTTGATGACGTGGAACTTTGAGGAGCACTTGCTGTTGTCAGGGTTAACATTTAACCTTTACATAACAGAAAAAAAAGTTAGATCATTTGATGTGAAAAATGTCTAACAAAACAACCAAATACTCACAACACAACCAAATACAGAAATGCACTGCAAATGGCACAGAACACAACGGAAATATTTCCAGGGGACCCAATATGTGACGAACCCGGATGGAGCATGTTTAGTACTCAAGGTCTACTTTTGTTTTCTTGCAAAAAATACAGAGATTACATATTTATGACATACAACTTTATATGCAATATAAAAAATGTAAAAAGAACATGAGGGTGAAATATTAATCTATACATTAGTAACATTGTAAAAAAAATGTTAATGTTATGTTTGAATAAGTTTCATAGGTAAGAAATGTAAGGTAATGTAGGGTCCAAAGATGAAACAGCTAATTTTAAAGTTGAGACACACACAGATAAATAAAGCATATTACGAAAACTTTTTTGTATAAAATGTATTTATTTGCAACAGTTATTTTAACAGCAATAATAAGACATTTATGTCCTAAGTACAGCTATTAAGCTGATAGACACCATGCTGCTTTGTCACGAGAACATCCCAGGTTAAAATAATGAGGAAATTACGTTGGCTAAATCCGAAATCGCCCCCTTAACACTCATTCACTAATTTCTACATTAGTCCACTAATACGGTTCACTTGAAGCTGTGAATGAAAACGAGTGAGTGAATTCGGACAGCCGTTGATCGCGCATTGGATGTACACAGTCGGGTTCGTCACTTACTGGGGTCCCCTGAAAACATTTCCATTGTGTTCTGTGCCATTTGCGGCGCATTTTCGCTAACAAGATTATGTTATTCTCCCGATGCTGATGTACAGAACAAATGTTACATTTGAAGTAGACATATTTTTCTCTTGGTTGTTTAGTTTCCTTAACTTTATGTGTTTGCGGTAACGTTAAATGTCAGACTGAGGGGCGGAGAGGCTTTGGAAAGTGTATGGGCATTCAGGAACTGCACACGAAAACCTTAAATTCGCCGTGTTTTTATGCCCTTTGTCATGATTAATAAAGGCGTATAATGTCTCCACAGAGACGCCAGTGTTTGCAAACGACACGAACATTGCGGGTTTTACTCTAGCACTACAAGCATGACGTGCATTTATATGGGGTAATCAGTTAACAGCAAGCGATAATAGCTGGAAAAAATCCGACTGACTTTAAGCTAAATCCACGAAAGCTTTGTTGTTCGGCTAACAGTTGACATGAACACTCACCAGCTCCTGGAGTGGTCAAACCCAAGGCAGAGACCCGTTAATTTCCATATTTTGACGGTGAAACATTCAGAAAAGGGAAAGAAAGGAAATAAATATGAATGTTTGCACAGTGTCACCACAACTCTCTCTAGCTCTCTTCACAGCATAAATGTGAGGTGACTGCGCGCCGTTCAGTGGCAGCGTTTTTTTTATTTATATTTTTGTTTTAGTTAAACCAAAGATATAATATATTTAAAGTAAAAGAAGTAATATTTGTACCCACCTTTGCATCTGACTGGTTCTTTTCGCATCTGTGTGTCTTGTTTTCTTCTTTCTCCAAGTGGGAAATAAAACTTGATCTGTGATTGGTCAGGTTTCGCGCTCATTTTTTTCTTTACTGTATTTAGATTTACAGTAAATTAAAAATACTGTAATTTAGTGTCGCCAAGAGGGTATTCCCCAAAATGTAACTTTAAAATACAGTAATATGCTGTATAACTGTCCTACAGTAAAATACAGTTCATTTTACAGTTAAATACTGTTAAATTTACAGACATTTCTAACAGTGTAGCCAAGCAAAATAATGTTTGGTAGCTTGAAGCGCCAAAAATCACAGTGCACAACACGTCTGTGTGGGACTCCTCAGAGACTGCATCTAAAACAGTACACGAACAAGAGTTGGAAGCGTAAGCGCCAAATCAAATGAACATGTCTGCATCAGTTTAGCTCAGCCAATAACAGAGAGAGAGAAAAACCCGCCATCTCACTGTTATATCTTGCTATAATCACGTGAGCTCGTCCATTTGTTTCAGCTCGACGCAGCAGCAGAGCTGAAAGAAGTAGTCAGGCAACTATTATTGGTAGCACGAAGCGCCAAAATAATAGCGCATAACACACACCTGCTGCAGGGACTCCTTGGAGTCTGCGTCAAAAAACAGTACACAAACAAGATTTGAAAGCATAAGCGCCAAACCAAATGAACATGTCTGCATTAGTACAGTGCAGCAGTTAACGTTAGGGAGAAAGGTGAATTTTTAACCACCTGTCTACTCACCGTTATAGCTTGCTATAAGAATAGTCTAAAGCACGTGATTTATTTATTATTATTATTTTTTACTTATTTGTTTCAGCTAAATGCAGCAGCGGAGCTGAAATAAATAGTAAGTAGTCGGGTAAATAAATGTTTGGAAGCTTGAAGCGCCAAAATCATAATGTACAAACACCTGCTGCAGGACTCCTCAGAGTCTGCATTTAAAAACAGTACACGAACAAGAGTTGGAAGCGTAAGCACAAAATCAAATGAATGTGTCTGCATTAGTACAGCTAATCAGAAAACAGTGAGAAAAGGGGAAAAATGCCTGCTCACTGTTGTAGCTTGCTATAAGAAATACTTCTGAAACACATGAGCTCTTCCACTTTCTGAAATAAATAGTAATTAGTCGGGCAAACTAATGCTTGGTAGCTCTAAGCACCAAGACCGTAGTGCATGACTTAACATCTTCAAATCAGTGCCTCTCATATATATATATATATTAGCCGTCACCCCAAGCGTCGAGCTCATGCTGCGCAGAACTAGAACCGCGGGGGTTGAACGAACATCTCTCCTTCCTCAGAAAGAGAGCGAGCCCAGAGTGCAACTTACTTATTTTCAAACACAGATATCATGGATACAACAATAGATAAAGGCCGCAAAGCGGTCTTCCTACATGTTTCCTCGTGAGTCCATGTAACGTGATCCATACATACTGGAAAACTCATTGTGTCCGCCTTAGAGGAGTAAACTGCTCTATATAAATAGATGGCTTAGAACACAATAATCTCTTTCCGATGGGCAACAGATGATTCACTTCCTGAAGGAATTAAAATCTGATGAAATGGCGCACAGCACGCATATATAGCATACGTACGTATGGGCAATGCTAAGCGGTATTGGCCAATAAATTGGCGTGATGGTAAAAGGGCTTCAGACATTCGTCACACCAGAGGTGTTCCCAAAGCGATGACGCATCGCAGCATTGAAGTGAACCTATGAAAGGGAACACTGATTCATCAGAAGAAACCAATGCCAAAACAGAAATGATTGTATGATTGTAGAAATGATTGTAGACGCTTAGTTCCACCCCCGTACTCAGATTGGTTCAAACTGTCCCATATTAAACCAATAAGTAGTCTTTTGAACTACTACTTAACATATAGCTTTGGAACGAATGAAAACAAAGTGAAAGTCTGTTGTGAATGCATGAATACAAACACACAATAACACATTTGCATGAGAAAACTCTCCGAAAAAGCACAAAAAACGCTCGACAAAGTACTTTGATATAATACAAATAAAAAACAAGGACGAAATAGTGGTACATATCTGATAAAGCACTGGAATTTATGTATTGGGTCGCTAGGTGATGTCCTGGTAAAATTGATTCTGACACAGATTACAGCCAACGGATCGATCATTTATATCATGTATATTATGTATACTAAGTAAATCATTATATAATTATACAGTTCATAAAGATAGTTGCACAATTTTTTTTCCGTTACACTCTGAATATTTCTCACTCATTTTGTGTGTAATTTGTGAATCATTGGCACTGTTTTTGCACTGTTTTGTTGAAGACAATTTGTGCAATTTAATAAATGAAGTTGTTTTTATGCATTTAAATAATTACACATGCTAAAAAATAAAACATATGGTGAAGAAAAAATAAAACATTTCAAAGGGCCCTAAACATGTAATTTTTGTTAAACCATTAATAAATTACTGCGAAAATGTATGTGTTATGATTTAAATTAATTAGACATGCTTTTGATGAATACAATACCATTAAAAAGGAGTTGAGAAGAAATAAAACAGAAAAAATGGAATCCAGAAAAATTTAACGGAAAATGGAATTTGGAAAAATAAAACGGATTTTATAGGGCTCTAAAAAAAGTAAAGTAAAGTAATAAGTAATGAAGTTACTTTTCAAATGCAGTAACTAGTAAAGTAATCTCATTACAATTTACAGAAGTAACTAGTAACTATTAAATTTTTGAGTAACTACCCCAACACTGGCAGTATCTGACATAATGATCTGCGAATGAAACCGTGACCACAAACACCATTAACTTATGTGAATTATATAATCAGCAATATGCTTTCACACAAATAACTTCCTTTTTTTAATGTGTACATGCAATGTGTGACACGCATCTACAAAGCTAGTGGCCAAAACCACTTTTCTTACAAAGATAAAACTTGGAAGTGCAGGATAAAACTCTTGCTGTCTGTTGACGTGCAATAAATATTGAAAGTTATGTATTTTAATTTATTTATAATTTCAACTGACTTGTGAAAACTGCTAAAAAAAAAAATAATTTGACAACTTTTTTTTTTTTTTACAGTAACGCAAATAGTTACTTTCCCTGGTAACGAGTTACTTTTATTATAGAGTAATTCAGTTACTAACTCAGTTACTTTTTGGAACAAGTAGTGAGTAACTATAACTAATTACTTTTTTAAAGTAACGTTCCCAACAGTGGCGTTGACACAAATGACTTATTTGAAATTTTAACTTGATAAAACAAAACAAAAAAGAAAAAGAAAGGCATTGAGACGTTATTGCTTGATGAAGTCACGAACCGATGAAACTGCTTTTTGATCCGATTCAATGAGCCGATCTGTCCAAAAAGAACCAGTTTGCGGAAACGAATCGGACTTTGCATCACTGATGAGGATCACAGGCCTGAAGACATTATGAGAACAGAGATGACTATAAAAACTGACAAAAGGAACTCAAATCAGGAAACACTATAGCTACATCCGAAAACTGGGATCCGAAAAAGGCAGTTGATTTGCTGCTGTTGCAATAACTTTGCAGACAGCGTTTTTGCACAAAAGCACCTCATGAAACTGATATTGGACAGACTTCTGAGGCAGAATAATGGTTTAATGATGTACAACAAAATAGAACAAGTTTTTGTGATAACTAAATTAATATTTAATTACTATAATACGTATTGCTTCTTAGAAGTTACATCAAAAGTGCAAAAAGTTAAGCAGTTAAATACAATTATATACAAACTGACTACCAAACACAACTTTCAGACACCATGTTTTTGTTAGTTTTTTTTTTTTTTACTCAACCATCACGGAATTGAACGCACAGGATTGTGGGATATCAAAGGCAGCGAGGCCTACATCTTTACTGTCTTCAAAATTCGATCAATAGGTACCGCCGGAGCAGGAAGTAAAGCAGAATTTGTATCCGCACGTGCATTGATGGCTTCCTCTTTTGGAATGCTGCATCTGAAGGCATTTAGAGTTTTCGGATGCCGTCTATTGTGATGACAAGACACACCTGGGATCAATGGAAATTAAACGAGGAACACCTGGGAATCAAATTAACACAAACAATATGTGAAACGGAAACTGGGTCACGGAGCAGATGTGGAGCAAGCACACACAAAACAAGGACAGAGTCTGACAATATGAGACAAACGGTTTTATTTTTCTACATATTTTAGATGATTTTATATTAGAGTTAAACATTTGCAGCATAACTGAAAATCAAGGCACTGATGTGTTTTATTTTCTAGCTATAAGAAACTTAAGAATATTGCATTAAAAAAGGTAATACATTCCACATAAGGAAGGTCATCTGCAGTTAGTAACATGCAAATGATCAAAGTTTATTTTGTGGTAAACTATTGCTTAAACATGTTTAAAAGAAGGTTTGTGAGATTATATTTTGTGTGGGAAAAAAATCCTAATGGTGATTTCATAAGACATAATAATGCCACTGATCTTCTCTTTAAAGTGCATAATGGTATAAAAATGGTTAATATCCCAGACAGCAACACAGTGTTGGGCTAAATCCAGCCCAGATGTGGGTCGGCTCTCGGCCAACATTATGTTGCTGTCTGCAACACTTCTGCAGAAGTTTCCATATCAAATGCTCTTCTCTTTATTTGCAAGTCATAGTAGCATATTGTATTTAAATGCACATTAGCTGTAACTTGTCACAAGGTTTTTTGATCAACTCACTTAATTTTCTGCCAGATTTATCGTTTCTGAAAACATAATTCACTCAGCAGGTGTGCTTCTCTTGTGTGGTGTAGCAAGACTGCTGAACAAATTATTGCACCATTTTTAATTTTAATTTTATAAAATGCAACCTTTTTATTGAGAATATGGTATAGGACAACTAAATAAATTGGACTACTATAATATAAGTTTTAAAAGGGAGGGGAAATGCTTCCTTTTGTTTCTGGCATCTGTTGGCATCTGTACAGTAAACAGTATTTTGTTGCAAGATCTAAAATATCGGTAAACAAGGTGCAATGGTGGTGAAACAATTTCCACTCAAGAAATTTCCACTCATTTTCACAAGTGATTACAAAGGAACAGCAAGTAAAAGCAGCTGGTGGAAGCACAAAATATTCACTGCTACATTTAATGCTGACCCACTCCTTGTGGAACCCATTATTCTGTTCCTATTTATCTAAAATTCTTGTGAAACTTGTTCTGTTTGTGCCCCAGCTGAGTAACATTTTAATCCAAATATTTACAAGTTAAGACATTTTCTGTAGATAAAAGGAGCTGAATGTGATACCCTCATTTATTTTCAGCTCTCTGGGAAATTCCTGTCCCGATTGAGGTTTGTGAATGTGACACTATGAGAAGTACAACAGGCTGTTCAAACAATTACACACATCCAAAGTTTATTGCCTCTTATAAGCTCTAGAGACTTAAAAGACATCTTAATTTTCAACCACTGTTGTCTTAGAAGTTTAAAATTCTGAGGAAGAGATGAATAGCAATCACAAAATAGTCAGCAGCTGTGAATAGTTAGCGAATTAAGGTGCAGCTCAGGCCATTACATTTGGGAAGAGTTGGAAGATAAGTGTTTGAGATCTCGGGCGTTTGATTGCAAACTGAACTCCTGGTAAATCTGAGCCCAGTTTGGGAGATTGATGAGATCTATATGAATATCATACATTATAAGTTTTTTATTAGATTCATGTTGCATTTGAAATTTTTGCTATTAAAGAAATCTTCCAACTGTGGTAACCAGTCAAATGAAAATCATGCACTTGAGGTATCATTTTTTGGTTAAAACAGTCTGTAAGGGGATTTTAAACGTGGGAACCGGCCGAACATGAGATGCATCCATATGACACACTGCTGATGAACATGTGAACAGATCCAAACCACATATTTACACACAAGCCTTCACACGCACAAGAAGAGACACAAACACACACAGAACAATAAGGGAAGTGAAATAAAATCACTACTTCAGAGGTCACGAGCCCTTTGAAATCATAATATATAAGGTTATGCAGCAGCTCAACTAACAGCATCTGATCTTCAGAGTTTGTACACAGAAATCCACTGCAGAAACTTCAAAAATCATGAACGCTTTCCTGATGTTAACCATTATTGGCGTCAGCATCATTCTGTCTGATGGTAAGCTTCATCTTCACTATATGTGCGTTATATTTAGCTTAAATTTCTAGTAATTAGCTGGTTTGTTGATGGTTTACCAGGGTGAAATATATTAAAAAATATTTTAAACAGTGCATATATTTTTAAAGCAGCCATATATAGTAAATACATCACCATCTAGAAACATTTTGAAAATTACACCATAAAGAAGCCTTGTTCACTGAAATCATGTGACTTTGGAAGTTTAGGTGTTCATGCCATGTCGTTATTACAGTGATTACGAGATACCAACTGAAAAGCATTCATGTCCTGGCAGAACTCGTAATTACAACTTGTGAACTGTGAGTTTTCTGAGAGCTAAAGCTTGTACCACCTGACCACCTCAGATTCAATAGGAGCTAGGGATTGATAGCGCAGAGGTGTGAACAGCTACAAGTAACTCGAAACCACAGTGACATGGTGTGAATGAAGCATTTGATATGCACGGTCAAAATTGAAACTGAAATTAGTCTTTTTAAGTTTATTTACATGGCAGTTGTATTCTAAATGTGGCCGGTGATTCTCATCTGAGTGCCTGTGTACACCATCTAGATTTCAGCATCTTCCACAGAACCGTGATGACCTTACATAGAACACATTTCCTCAAAACCGATGCACGCTACTATTTTACAAACCCCTTTTTGCACAAGTGATTAGATCACATGTCCGTTCACAAACCCCTGTTGCACAAGTGATTAAATCACATGTTAGTTTACAGTTGTGTAACACACTTTCACTGCCTGCTAACGGTCGTGTCGTTCCTCCCTCAGCCGTGCAGCCTCTGGGTGCGGGTTACAACAGCCGATGCGTGTGTCTCAAACTGGAGTCACGTATCATCCCGCAACAGAACCTGCGACGCGTGGAGATCCTGCCCAGAGGCCCGCACTGCAAGACTACTGAGGTTATGTAAGGCTGTTTCCTCAAACCAGTCACGTGTCTTTCTTAAGTATTTTGATTGTACTTTTAGCAACCAGGAATTCTGGGCACTGTACACTGAATTTGCTTTGAGGCCTCCTCGAAATAACATTCTGGTATCCCGTTTATGAGACCAGATGTTGTAAATGTGAATGTCTGAGAATGAGTTTTGCAGTGTAAGGCTATAATATGTCTTACAACAAAACTTAGCAAGCATGAATTCCGCCAGTTGATCATAATTTACATACAGTAAACACACACCCTGAGGTTCTAATAAAACATTTGTATTTTGAAGCAAAACCCTAAAAGCACTGCCGAGATTATAATAATTTAAAATAACTGCTTTCTGTGTGAATGTAAACATGTAATCTATTCCTGTGATCAAAGCTGTATTTTCAGCATCATTCCTCCAGTCTTCAGTGTCACATGATCTTCAGAAATCATTCTGATGTGCTGATTTGCTGCTCAAGACACATTTCTGATTATTATTAATGTGAAAACAGTTGTGCTGCTTCATATATATTTTTACAGGATTCTTTGATGAATAGAAGGTTCAAAAGAACAACATTTTTTAAAAGAGAATTTTTTTTCAACAGTATCTTCTACATAAATTATATTTTGTATCTTTTCAGTGCTGGTTTGTCGAGTGGAGAGAGGATCTGTCTGAACCCCAGGACACCATGGGTTAAAAAACTCATTCAGTTCATTGAGAGAAAGGATCGTGTGATCAAGAAAGTTTAGATGACACTGATGTTGTAACTTCTATTTCTTTAATTCTCACTACTCACAAGACTCATTTGACGAGTTTTTAACACTTGTATGCTACTTTTGTCATCACTGACAGATTTTTGGTTCCTGTTAAATATTGTCTTTTTATCTTGAGCCTCTCATTTTGACTGATACGTGTTTGTCCTGACAATTACTTCAAGATGAACCAAAATGATGTGTATGCTATACACTACAATTACCGTCTTGTACATTGATTTTCATTTTACACTGATACAATCAAAGTTTTTGGTATAGCTTGTAATTGCCGTTTCACTGGAAAAAAAACTGGAATGTATGGATGATGTTTTATAATAAATCATTTCTTCAATAACATCAGTTCTGTTCACTTAACATTAAACGGCTAAGTACAATTTTTTCAAGAAATCATTTTCAACACGAGTTGTTCTTGCATTCTGCATTTCACATTGTGGTTTCAGTCCAGATGGTTTAGAAGTGGTTAAACAACCATACATTTAAATGAGAGCTTTATGCGACCACTTCAATCTATCGCGAACATCACTCATTATACAAAAAGTTTTTATTGAGAACATGTGTGAGAATTACGACAGTCTGTTTTCTAAAGAAATCGACCTGCTCTCTTGGGATTTTACTTATCACATTAAAATCTCATGCCTCTGAGAATGAACCTCCATATGAAAACCAAAGATTACTCACAACAGGCTCATTTCTTATCTGTACATTGTGCAGGAAATTTGTGAGTCACAAAATGCTAACCGTTTGATTGCATTTGAATGTGAAGATAAAAGATAATTCAGGAGAAATGAGTATTTCCAGACTTTATCCTGCAAAAAACTGCCACAGCTCCCCATTCACAAAAACCCATTCATTAAAACAAGATATGCCTTTGTCAACATTGTTTGTTTTATGTCTTCATCAGTTAATTATACCATAGACAATAAGACAGACAGATATGGTTGGCAAGATAACCTTGTCTAGCCGGATGAGCCGAAAATATTCACCCCCCTTTAAAATAATCGCATTTTGTTTCTTTGCATCCTGAAATGAAGACGGACACAGTTTCTGTTTTATCCTAGGGGGTTACCCAGGCACAAGTCTGGACATCAATGCATTGAATAGTGAAGTTGATTATTGGAAGGTATTTGGTACAACACAGACCCTCTCTGGATCAGGACACAAAAGTCAGTCTGATCAGAGAGGCCACCAAGAGGCCTACAGCAACTCTGAAGCAGTTACAGGAATTAATCACAAAGAGTAGTCATTGTGTGCATGTGATATCATCACAGATTCTCCACAAATGTGGCTTGTATAGGAGGGTTGCAAGAAAAAATGCCCCTCCTCAAGAAATGCCACATCAAGTCAGACTGAGCTTTACCAAAACATACCTTAAATATCCTAAGGGAAATGAGATTAAAATTGTATTATCTGGCCTCAGAAATCAGAAATCCTACACAGCTCACCATCCCAGTAACAACATTCCTCCAGTAATGCATGGAGGTGCTAATATCCTGTTTCGCTGGAGGACTTGTCACGATAGAAGAAAACATGGACAGGGCAATACACAGTCAAATTCTTGAGGAAAATAAGCTACCCTCTGCCAGAAAGTTGGGAAGTCAATCCAATCCAAGCAGCTGAGTCCTTCAAGAATCAAGATAAACACTGTGACTGTGAGTGATTCCCTCACCCCTGTTACATGCTCAAGTTCATAATGTTTTATAGTTATGATCTTAAGCATTATATTTATACTCATCACTTGTGTTGTCTGTTGTAATTGCTACTGCACAATATTGTATTACGCTTTATGATTGCTACAATTGCTGTAAGTAAATGAGTTGTATTTAAAGCATGATTTAAAGGCACAAATTAATCTTTGCTTATATGAAATATACAGTATTGTTCAAAATAATAGCAGTACAATGTGACTAACCAGAATAATCAAGGTTTTTTGTATATTTTTTTATTGCTACGTGGCAAACAAGTTACCAGTAGGTTCAGTAGATTCTCAGAAAACAAATGAGACCCAGCATTCATGATATGCACGCTCTTAAGGCTGTGCAATTGGGCAATTAGTTGAATTAGTTGAAAGTGGTGTGTTCAAAAAAATAGCAGTGTGGCATTCAATCACTGAGGTCATCAATTTTGTGAAGAAACAGGTGTGAATCAGGTGGCCCCTATTTAAGGATGAAGCCAACACTTGTTGAACATGCATTTGAAAGCTGAGGAAAATGGGTCGTTCAAGACATTGTTCAGAAGAACAGCGTACTTTGATTAAAAAGTTGATTAGAGAGGGGAAAACCTATAAAGAGGTGCAAAAAATGATAGGCTGTTCAGCTAAAATGATCTCCAATGCCTTAAAATGGAGAGCAAAACCAGAGAGACGTGGAAGAAAACGGAAGACAACCATCAAAATGGATAGAAGAATAACCAGAATGGCAAAGGCTCAGCCAATGATCACCTCCAGGATGATCAAAGACAGTCTGGAGTTACCTGTAAGTACTGTGACAGTTAGAAGACATCTGTGTGAAGCTAATCTATTTTCAAGAATCCCCCGCAAAGTCCCTCTGTTAAAAAAAAGGCATGTGCAGAAGAGGTTACAATTTGCCAAAGAACACATCAACTGGCCTAAAGAGAAATGGAGGAACATTTTGTGGACTGATGAGAGTAAAATTGTTCTTTTTGGGTCCAAGGGCCACAGGCAGTTTGTGAGACGACCCCCAAACTCTGAATTTAAGCCACAGTACACAATGAAGACAGTGAAGCATGGAGGTGCAAGCATCATGATATGGGCATGTTTCTCCTACTATGGTGTTGGGCCTATTTATCGCATACCAGGGATCATGGATCAGTTTGCATATGTTAAAATACTTGAAGAGGTCATGTTGCCCTATGCTGAAGAGGACATGCCCTTGAAATGGTTGTTTCAACAAGACAATGACCCAAAACACACTAGTAAACGGGCAAAGTCTTGGTTCCAAACCAACAAAATTAATGTTATGGAGTGGCCAGCCCAATCTCCAGACCTTAATCCAATTGAGAACTTGTGGGGTGATATCAAAAATGCTGTTTCTGAAGCAAAACCAAGAAATGTGAATGAATTGTGGAATGTTGTTAAAGGATCATGGAGTGGAATAACAGCTGAGAGGTGCCACAAGTTGGTTGACTCCATGCCACACAGATGTCAAGCAGTTTTAAAAAACTGTGGTCATACAACTAAATATTAGTTTAGTGATTCACAGGATTGCTAAATCCCAGAAAAAAAAAAAAAATGTTTGTACAAAATAGTTTTGAGTTTGTACAGTCAAAGGTAGACACTGCTATTTTTTTGAACACACCCCTTTCAACTAATTGCCCAATTGCACAGCCTTAAGAGCGTGCATATCATGAATGCTGGGTCTTGTTTGTTTTCTGACAATCTACTGAACCTACTGGTAACTTGTTTGCCACGTAGCAATAAAAAATATACTAAAAACCTTGATTATTCTGGTTAGTCACATTGTACTGCTATTATTTTGAACAATACTGTATTGATCGAAACTTGTCTTCCGGGACAGCATTCACATTTTATATTGATTTCAGTTATGATGCATATTGCACCGGAAAATATGACATTAATCAGCTTTGGTTTCATCAGTAGAGCAGGATGGCCTGGCCTGTAGAGACACTGAACATTATTTGGAAATAATAACACAATCATAGGTTAATCGAATGCCCTACATCTAAAGCTAATTTTATATATAGATTTTTTTATTTTACAGGTTTTACAAGAGTTTAATTAACCGCATTACATGCTTGGGTTTTAGTCTACCACCACTGGCTCTGCACCCATTTACCTAAATTTGTTACTTCAGACTTATGTGCCTCCAGAAGCCTGCATTCTGGAAGTGAACGTCGCTTGATTGTTCATCCCAAAGAAGCACAAAGTCACTTTTACAGACTTTTAAATGAAATGTTCCCTCCTGGTGGAATGACCTCCCCAACTGAATCCGAGCAGCTGAGTCCTTAGCCATCTTCAAGAATCGTCTCAAAACACATCTCTTCCATCTTTATCTGTCCCTCTAACTTTAGCACTCACTATTCTAATTCTATTCTTAACCTTTTTCTATTCTATCTGTTTTCTTTTTATTTTATTATTTAAAAGCCCTTGCTACTGTGTTTAAGCTAACTATAGCACTTATATATCATTGCTCTTGTTGTTTTTGATTGCTTCCACTGTCCTCATTTGTAAGTCACTTTGGATAAAAGCATCTGCTAAATGAATAAATGTAAATCTAAATGGAAATGGAAATGGAAGTCAATGGGAAGAAGGTTTACCTTCCTACATGACAATGACCCAAAATCACACAGTAAAACTGAGCACACAGCAGTTGAATGAGAAAAAGGTGAATGTCCCTGCAGGATCCAGTCGGAGCCCAGACTTAAACCCCACTGAAAATCTGTGGAATGACTGGAAGACCACAGTCCACAAACACTCACCATAACATTAAACTGAACTTCGGCAGTTCTGCAAAGAAGAGTGCAAATATTGCAAAATCTAGTTAGAGACAAATCCCAACAGACTTAAGGCAGGAATTAAAACAAAAGTTGTTTTTTCCAACTCAGTGAATCTTCTTTTTTTTCTGTGGGTGTTCTGACTTTTACTTGGATGTTATATGCTCCACTGAGAACATACAGTTGTATAAAACAAAATTTTGGTTCTTTTTAGCCTGCAAAGCAACAAAAATATGATTATTTTAAAGAGGGGATGATTCTTTGTGTGATGCATCATCCAGTGTATGATGCTGGTTTATAGTTATGGTTTATATTTTGTGTGAAAGAGAAATCAACAGTCAAACACATGAAAACTTCCCTTGTCACATGCATATGGGATTTCCTAATAGAGACACTTATCATATATACGTCTCTGAACTCAACTGCCTCATCTGGAATATATATTTGTACTAAAACACATTGATGTTATAATCCCATTATGATTATAAATCACTTATACTGTACTCCTGTTTTGTTAACCACTTTGGATCACAAAAGTGTCTGGTTAAACAATGTATGTAGATAAGCTGGAATTTATTATAGAAATAAGAAAAAAAAAAAAAAAAAATATATATATATATATATATATATATATATATATATATATATATATATATATAACAAAGAAATATAATTAAATATATATATATATATATATATATATATATATATATATATATATATATATATATATATATATATATATATATATAATAATTAAAATACATATAAAATAATAATAATTAAATAAAAACATGGAAATGATAGCATAGGCTACATCAACACTTAACAACTTCTTGTTTATCAGATTATACATAGATTTTAGATATTCCTGAACTTCTAGCTCAAAATTATAATGATTTATTATCGGCATAATTGCATTTATGTATATAAAATTTTGCCATTGAAAGTAAATTAATCCAATAATATTATTTATTTAAAGACATGTCACAGGTGAAAAAAACTAATAAAATACACCTTAAAAATACTCACCACAGTTGGTGTTTGTGTCATTTTATGAAAGATTTTTACAGTGGCTTTATTTTCTTTTTGTCCAGTATAAATCTAATGTGTTTTCAGTTATTCTTTTCTTCCTCTTTCAGTTTGTCAAAGGAAATGATCTTTAGCAAACGTCAAAACTTGCTTCCACTTTATCAGTATCTGTGGTTCTCATTTCATAGTGACACACATACATTTACTGTATGTATACCATCACTGTCCGGGCCAACCAGAAGCCGTGGATGACAGGGGAGGTCTACAGACTCCTGAAGACACGGAACGCTGCCTTCAGAGCTGGAGATGAGGTGGGCCTGAGAACAGCTATGACCAACCTGTCCCGTGGCATCAGAGAGGCTAAAAGACAGCACTCCAGGATGATAGCTCTTCAATTCAGCGACAGCAGAGACACTAGGAACCTGTGGCAGGGGATACAGACCATTACGGAATACAAGCCCCCACCACGGACCTGTGACAACAACATCTCTCTGCTGATGAGCTGAACACCTTCTTTGCTCGCTTTGAGCAACAAAACAGCACCACTGCACAGAAGACTCCACCTCCTCCCGGCGATCAGGTGATGACACTGACCCCAGACAACGCGAGGAGATCCTTCAAGAGGATCAATGCACGAAAAGCTTTACGCAGTCCTCTCCAGGACTGAAAACACCGCAGCACTGGCCAAGAAATCAAATCAGCGTCTCTACATCCTCCGCAAACTGAGGAGAGCCAGAGCCCCGCCCCCCATCATGTACACCTTCTACAGAGGCACCATCGAGAGCATCCTGTCGAGCTGCATCATTGTGTGGTATGGCACCTGCAACGCGTCCTGCCGAAAGACTCTGCAACGCATAGTGAGAGCAGCTGAGAAGATCATAGGTGTCTCTCTCCCCTCCCTCCAGGACATTTATGGAACAAGTCTCACCCGCAAAGCCCTCTGTATCACAGGTATCCCACTCACCCATCACACAGCTTCTTCAGCCTGCTGCCATCAGGGAGGAGACTGTAGAGTCTCCAGGCCAGGACCAGCAGACTGAAGGACAGCTTCATCCACCAGGCTGTCAGGAAGCTGAACTCACTCCCGAACTTGCCCCCACTCCCCTCTTATGTCCCAAGCCCCACTGAACTATGATTTGCACTCTATCTGCCATGTGCCTTGTGCTGCTTTATTTAACTTTATTTTTAATTTTATTATATGTCTTTTTTTACATTCCCTTATTGTATAGTTGTATCTACATTTTATATTTTGATCTAGATTTTTAGGCTTTAATGTTAATGTTATCTGTGTGCACCGGGGGTCTGAGAGTAACACAATTTCGATTCTCTGTATGTATGTACTGTACATGTGGAAGAATTGACAATAAAGCAGACTTGAACTTGAACTTATATCTCAAACGTTTTTTTGGTGATTTTTGGTGCTTTGTGAGGAATATACATCCATCTCACTTGAGACATTAAACCAAATGGAATGAGAGAGCTGCTGTTGTGGAGAAAGTGTGGCTTTAATTGGACTTTCTCCACATCGATGTGGAGCTCGATCCTGTGTGTGACCGAAGGGAAAGGGTGTGCTCTGTAAGCCTAGACAGTGATTCATAATGGCAAGATAAATTAATTTCCTGATTTACTGCTCCTGCAGAAGAATGTCATGCACAAGCAGAGGAACTGGGAAAGGAGGCTGGAGGTGAAAAAAGAGCAAAAGAAAAGAGCAAAAACAGAGAAAGAAGCTAAACAGACAACATTAAGGTGATCTGGCTTTTGACGTGTTACCTGGCAGGTCAGTCTTTCTGTGCAATACATTCTCATGTCCCCTTCACAGTGTTGGGGAGTGACTAGTTACATGTAATGGAGTTATGTAATTTAATTACAAAATAAATGTAGGCTAACTGTAATCTGTTACAGTTATTGAGAATTTTTTTTATTTAAATTACAGGACCTTATGAAATGTTAATGGTTACAAAGGAGAGTTACATCTGAATACACTACCACTACTAAAAGTTTTTGAACAATAAGATTTCTTCCGTGCAATGTAAAAATTTAACTACATTGACTGACAGCCTGTCTAGCACACAAAGTATGGAGGTAAATCAGTAGCAAAACTTGAGAGGTTGTTGATCTGAATGTGAGAACTTGTCCTGGTAACATTCGTATTTATAAGTTGAAATTTAAACTCACATCTCTGATGTGAAAACCTGAATCTTTCAATTTGCACACACTGACAATGATCAAAACACAAATGTGTAGAATGACATACATATAAAGAAAATGACATACACAAATGTTTACAACATATTTACTTTTGCACTTTACTTCAGTTTTGCTGCACAACATCAAGTCGGCACTTACAAACTCTCAGATCTGGCAGTACAAGTTCTGACTTTTGCTACTTCTTTTGCAGTATTCCTGTTGCAAAACACACTTGTGCACTTGTTTATGTAGACATGAGAGAGCAGAGCCAGGGGCAGGGATTTGGTGCAATGAACAATGCCAGCCATCACGACTTGCCAAGAAAGAAATTTGTGGTTTATGCTTTATGCATGTGAGACAGGGGCAGCTGCAGCCTGGAGCAATGAGCGTGTCAAAAGGTAGGGGCGTGTCAAAAGGTTTCTCATTGGTGAAAAGAGTTTTACTGTGCTGGCCAATCAGCAGTAAATATACATTTACGTAATTTCCTTAGACAAGGTGGCGGCGATAAGACGTGAGCTAATTATTCATTGTTTATACGTTTATCAATACTTTATATACCACAAATATGTATATTAAGATAAGTTTCTTACAATACGATCATTATTTTTCCTTTGCGTTATATCTTGCAGCTTTAGTAATTAGTTTATTGTTGTTGAAAAACATATGTACAGTGAGACAAACGATGACCGCATCGAAGGCGAATCCTTCAGAGATGATAGTTTATATCTACGTCCTTTTTGTACAATAGAGTACAGAATACATCCTGTAAGTATAATAATTATTACCACCTCTGCTATTACAACTGTACTATGATCAATTCACAATCTGAAGACGATTAGACAAAATAAAAAAACTCTAATTTAGAGTTTGTTTCTACCTTTCTGCCAGGTGTGCAACTAATGCAGAGTATATTCAAGCTGCCAGCACACTGTGAAGTGAAGAACCCTTTCCAGAGAAATATAGAAAGAAATGAATGTGTAAGTTAAATTGTTTTTTAACCATTGATTTATCTCTATCAACATAATCATACACGATATTGTAGTAACAAGATGTAATCTTTATTTGCTGGAAAATGACAATCAGTCAAGTTTGTGTTTTAAGCACATCAGACACATCCCTTAACCTGAAATGTAAAGCAGAACGTGCTCCACTTGCAGGTTATTGTAGAAGCACACTGCCATATGCATAATTTATTATTTCACTGTTAATCAATTTTACATTTTCACTTAGTGCAGGTTAATAAGGAAGATACTGTACTACAGATATTTAAATCCTTTTTGTATGTACACCACTTCTTCACTGCCTGACCATCATCTAAATGTTTATGAAGTTCAATGTTTTTATTATTATTTATATCAAAGACCGCACGCCAAGAACATTCTCCTGGAGATGTTGAGAAAGGACGGAAGGAATGTCTGAGGAGGATGTACTCAAAAAATACACCTGCTGGAGTGAGTATATTAAAGAAAAAAACTCATCAACTGTAAAATATCTGGTTTCAAATCTTTTCAGGTAATATTCTTCTGTATCTTTTTAGCCCATCTGTTAAAAATGTAAAGCATTAGTTTTAGAAAACAATGTAAGATTTATCAGTCTAGACAAGAACATGAAATGCATCGTATATCGTGAAGCTTATACATTAGCTTCTGATTGTTTCTGCAGTTCTGCAGTGTATGTAGCTACACTGTCTGAGCCAAAGAGGATGCAACAGAATCTGATGAATCTGAAAGGTGTTTTCTTTTTTTCTCTTTATTATTATTATTATTATTGTTGTTGTTGTTGTTGTTGTTATTCTTTTAATTTATTTATTTTATGAAAGGGGGACCCGGCTACACCTTTCCTACCATACACCTGATGGATACTGACTGTAAAATGGCAATCATAGTCCGAGGGCTCAGTGTGGTGACAGAAGATGGAACAGATGTGTGTCAGTGCACCAGTCTTGATGAAGCCTTCATAACAGCCTTGTGGATGTATTCTGCTTTCAACATTGCATATACACCACACCTGAGAAAGACACTGACTTTCCTTCAGAAGCACATTCTCAACATTAGAAGATGGAGACAAGCACTGTCAGTAATTTTACTCTGAATGATTTGCCTCTTGTATTACATCCTCATGCCTTGACTGTACCATTGCCCAAAGTGCACTCGAAGGACATTCACTCTTTGGAAGTTAATCCAACATGTTGGAGTGGTACATGCACTGTTAAGCTAACTGAGACTTGTTATAGCTCATATATAATTGCTCTTTTTGTTGTATTTGATTGCTTCAACTCTGTCCTCGATTGTAAGTCGATTTGAATAAAAGCGTCTGCTAAATGAATAAATGTAAATGTAAATATTAGTATAAGCTGTTGTATAGATGAATGCCAGTCAACTTTTTTTCTGATTCCATTCTTTTAGAAACCATGCACAGGAAGCATATGTACTTTTGTTACTCAGTGAAGAGTCAGTAGTACAGTTGTATAATAATATAATGGAGAAGGGTCTGGCTGCAGACGTGGACTCTCAGACACTTGCACTTCTGTTAGTGACAACACATGCAGTCTTTTTTATTTTATATTTTATTCTACTTATATCTTTTTACTTGAATTGGTGACTGAAACTGAAAGCTAAATAAATGTTTTAGTGGATAAACCTGTCTGTTTGCTGAATTGGTTAATGTCACTTAAAAGGTTACTAAACTCTTCTGACTAATAAATGTAAAAATTTAATTTTTAAATTTAAAATAAATTTATTAGTTTTTAAACGTTTTACAAATTTTTCTCTATCAGGCAAAACCTGGTTTTCTAGTGTAACACTTTACAATAAAGTTTTCTTTTGTTGACTGATGTATTAACTAACATTAACTATGAGCAATACATTTGATACGGTATTTATTAAACTTTGTTAGTTAATAAAAATACACCTGTATGTTGTTTGTTCTTGTTAGTTCACTCATGTTAACAAATACAACTGACTTTAAATGACTTTAACTTAAGAGCAGCAAGTGCGACTAACCTAGTTAAGAGACGTTTGTATTCTCAAAAATAATTATAATCTGTTTTTGATTATTGATAACTAAGACCTAAAAGTGCGGTGGTGATTACGTCAGTAAGCCATTTTGAAGGTATTTTCGAAAGTAATTTAAAATAATATTATTTACATCATTAAGCTTGTTTTTACATTGGATGAATTTCAATTGGTTTTATAGGATTATGTGTTTAATTTATCACTTTCTATTAATCTATAGGCCAATAGCGATTAAGAGTATGGCTCGCCTTTAGGCGAGAAGGGTATTCCTGCACAACCGGAGGCTGCAGTTTCAGGACCGCAACTCTTGGACAGCAGCTTTAAGACACTCGTTTTTTTTGTGACAGCGCCTATGGAGTGAGTTTTGGTTCTTTATTACATGTGAGAAAATAAAAGATCTGAGAGAAAAAAAAAAGTTTGAGAGAAAAAGTTATCACACTGATAGCAAAAAAACATTTCATGAGAGAAAAAAGAATATTCGAGAGAAAAAGTTTTCATGCCAATAGCAAAAAATAATAATATTTGAGACTAAAAAAAGTTTTGAGAGAAAGTATTTTCTCATAGAACATACAAAATATACATTTGAAATTTGTTTAATTATTTCTGAGAAAAAAAAATCTCTCTCAAAATACTTTGAAAAAAACTCTCAAATATATATTTTTTGCTATCTGTGTGAAAATATTTTCACACAGATAGCATATAAACCAGGTGAGTTTGCAAGTTTACCTAGCATGATGGCTGGTTAGCTTTACTAGCGATTAGCAAGCAAATAATATAATACACATTCATTCATGAATATGAGTGCTATTTTTTAATGTTTAATCTTCAGTGATACTGAACTTGCTCAGCCAGCTGTGTGTCATCATCTTGCCCAAACATTGGAGTGTCCGTGCTCACTGCTCAACTTAACTATCCATAAGGCAGAGACGGCATCTATGCAGGTGAACCGAACAATGGTGTAATGATTCAGTTCGACTCCCAAGACAAGACGATGCTCACCCGACTGGCCAATAGGAACGTGGCCCCGCCCATGACACAATTCTCACAGTGAAAGCAAAATCCTGACACGAGAGCAAGAAATTGCATCAAGAGCAAAGAAAAGCGTTTCGAGAGAAACACTTTTTTTTTTTAGAGAGAAAATATTTTCACACTGATAGCAAAAAATATATATTTGAGAGTTTTTTTTCAAAGTATTTTGAGAGAGATTTTTTTTCTCAGAAATAATAAAAAAATTTCAAATGTATATTTTTTATGTTCTATGAGAAAATACTTTCTCTCAAACCTTTTTTTAGTCTCAAATATTATTATTTTTTGCTATTGGCTTGAAAAGTTTTTCTCTCAAATATTATTTTTTCTCTCATGAAATGTTTTTTTGCTATCAGTGTGATAACTTTTTCTCTCAAACTTTTTTTTTCTCTCAGATCTTTTATTTTCTCGCATGTAATAAAGAACCAAAACTCACTCCATAAGCGCCACCTACTGTACTGGATCAACACTAATTAAAGATGGACGACATGAACAGCAATCAGACGGTGAGTACCGATATTTAATTAAGTTTTATTTTATAACATTTAAACGGTGCGAAGTTTACATAGTGAGAACTGCTACCTATGAATTAATAATTAAATCTCAACAAATTAAGAATTTGTGAGCTAGTTTTATGAATTACTACGACGTTAATTCGTGGCCATGATTTCATAAACCCTTATTGAGTTTTAATGACGAAGTATTATAAGTGAATCTAGCCTGCACATTAATTAAACTTATCAGATGACAAGAGCATGGTTGATGTACGGTTTGTAAGATTTACCTGCAGCTTAATGTATTAGTGTGAATACTGGCTTAATAGTCATCGTTTTACCATATTTATGTATAAAATATCTTTCATAATTAAACTGCACTGACTGCCTAGCTGCAGTATGTGTTAGCCTGTTGTTTTGCCATTGTTTTGTAATGATGAATGAGGCGTTTGGCAATTTTAATAGCTTGTTACAATTTGGCCTAATCTGCAGGTCTAGTCCACATACAGTCCATTGATATCATGTGTTAGTTTCTGTCATGTTCTGCATGGCCAATATAGAGTTATTTTATGGATTTGGTTAGGCTCATTGTAGGACAGATGATTAAAAAAGGCACTAGGGATATTTTCATGATCTCAAAATATTCTAACAAGTAGACTCTCTCTTTTTCAAGATACATATAACAATCCAAAAATGGAGATCCCTGCCCGAACTGAAGAGATGCACCACATGCTGCAAGGACTTTCATTTTTCATATATATATATATATATATATATATATATATATATATATATATATATGAAGGTTCTTCATTTTTAACAATTGTTTTAAAATTGATATACATCAATTTTACAAAATTTATATTTCATTTATATTTTGTGTAAATTCATGTTTAAATTTAAAATTGTGACTCAAAGCAAATTTAGTAATTAACCTCTGCTGCATTTTGAATCAAAACTCAAATTTAAAAACAAATACTGCTGAGATTAATATATTGATGCTATATACAAAGTAACATGACTGCAAATTAAACCAACAGGGTACTAGAACTGTGGTCCTGAAACTGCAGCCATCGCTATATCGTCCAGTACGGTAGGTGGCGCTGTCACAAAAAAACTAGGGTCCTAGAACTGCGGCCCAGATCTGTGGTCCTGAATCTGCAGCCTCCGGAACGCCCACCTTTTTGCCATGCCCATTGCTCCAGGCTGCAGTTACCTCTACTCGATGCATGTTAGTTGTTATGGCTGCCGTTGTTCATAGGTCAGACATCAACCAATAGAATGTTGTCATTTGCACCAAATCCCCGCCCCTGGCTCGGCTCTCTCACATCTGCATGTACAAGTGCACAAGTGAGTTTTGCAACAGGAATACCTCAAAAGGAGTCACAAAAGTCAGAACTCGTACTGCCAGATCTGAGAGGTTGTAAGTGCTGACTTGACATTGTGCAGCGAAACTGAAGTAAAGTGCAAAAGTAAATATGTCATAAACATTTGTGCATGTCATTTTCTTTGTGTGAATGTCATTTTATACATTTGTGACTATTAATCTACAACTTCTAATTTAATTTAAAACACGGGTGCTTTGATCATTGTCAGTGTGTGCAAATTGAAAGATTCAGGTTTTCACATCAGAGCTGTGAGTGTAAATTTCAGTTTACAAATACGAATGTTAATAGGACTAGTTCTCACATTCAGATCAACAACCTCTCAAGTTTAGCTATTGATTTACCTCCAGATAAGTCCCAGTGCTGATACTGCTGAAATATCTCCACCTTTGAAAAATGAATGAATATATAGCATAATAATAGTGATAATATAGAGTTAATATTGATATTCATCCACTTAAAATCACTACCAGTTTCTAAAGATTTTTTTTTGTGTGGATTCCTGTGCAAGCAGTCACAAGTGTCTCTGTTTGGCAGTGCCTTCCTCTGTGAACAAACTTTCATGACGTATAAACCTGAGCATGTGTAAAATGAGAGGCAAATGAACTAACTCTCACCTACATAATATCCTGATTCTGTCAGTAAGCCAGCTGCATCTCAATTTGGAAAACTTTTATAAAGTAAGGACCAGCTTCATGTCTCCATTTGAGGTCTCTGATTTTGTAGTTGGTTGGTTTTATCTTGAATACTCGTATTGGCCATTGAACTGTATTGTGCTATAAATGGGAGTTTTTCTGTTTCATTGAACTGTGAGTTTAATTGAACTATACAACTTAGTTAAGAAGTTAAGAAGATTACAGAATAATTTTTATTTTAAAATATTATGAACCAATTACAAATGGGAACCATGGAAACTTTAATTTTGATTTAATACAGTTTGGTATAATGCAGTGTTTATTTTCAATCAAGTTTGATTTTTGACCCTTCATAAGAAAAAGGTTGGGCACCTCTGCTTTCCCCTTCTTTCCGTGAGCCTACTCTGCTCTAATTGGTCAGATGGCCCGGTCTGTTGTGATTGGTCTACATTGTTTGAGAAGCGATACGCCCATTGACATTGACAAGTTTTAAATTTCTTATTTTATTTTAGTTATTTTTAATGATTATTTTACTTTCTTATATTAAAACACTTTAATATACCATTGTGTATGAAATGTACTATATAATTAAACTTGCCTTCTTGGGCACAAGCCGGATTTTTGAAAGGCGGCGTTTGGCTCCAGGAAATAAAAAGTCATCCTAAATTTAAAAACACTTTTTGATATCATGTTCGAGTGCATGAGTTTGCCTACCAATGTTTGAGAGGAATGCAGCTTTCACTCTCAGCCAAACTAACATTACTAGCCAATCAGAAGTTTCTGCTCTAATAAACACGAGACATGCGTCATCTGGGGCAAGTTCAAGCTCAAACCGCGTGCACCGTTTCCTGGAAACGGTGTGCAATCGTGTATGTCATGAGATATTTTTTCTGGTTTAGTGGGTGTGTAAAAAATGTCATCCCAATCAGCAGCAACATGAATATAAACCAGGCAGTATTAAATAGACAGCTCACACAATGTAATTAACATCAAAATAAATTCACAAGAGAAAATATATTGTTTGCACGTTTATTTACATTAAAAGCAAAATAACTAAAATAATAAAAGCACAATTATAGATCTGGAACTTCTTTAAGTCTCTCTACATATCATTTAGTAATTGCAATGTCTTCTGGTCCATATCTTTTCATTAGGAAGGTGTGCTAGACACTGATTAACGTAACATAAAAATACTATAAATATTTATATATTTTGCTATTGTATTGTGGAGTGACACATTCATAAGCTTTTCTATACTCCTTTGATTATATAATGGTAAATATTACAATATCATAGCACAACAACAGTATGATAACCATAATTTGAACAATAAAAATAATATGGTCATATATAATTAGGAACCACAGTTTCCACAAATCCCTTCACTTGATTGGGATGTCTTTTATTCTGGATGGCAAGGACAGTGGCTGTAACATAGAGCGTATTTTGCAGTATTAAACTAAAAGTAAAAGTATTTATAATGATTTCATCAGGCCTTCTCGGCTGCCATAGTTGTAACTCTTGCATCATCAGAACAGGGTGTTCAACGCTCCACCGTTTCCATTTAAAAACATTTTGTACCATTTTTGTTGGGGTTGAATAAAGCCCTGATGAATGGAAAAGAAGCCTGGGTCTCGAGTGCGATATAATTGCCAGAACGAATTTCCTGGAATTTTTCTAATAGGGCTCATTGACAAGTGATCCCTTAACGGTAATTTACCAGTATAGAGACTGTATGTGTGAAAGGGGATAATCTCTTCCTCTGCATATGCGGTTAGTTTGAGTTGGTTAACATTCATCTGGGAAAACTCACTTGATTTGTAACGTAAATCATTCAAACATATGCCAACACAGGAGAATACATCATATTTCTAAATATGTGATTTATTGTACATCGCTATTTCAAAATAAACGTTTCTGACTTTGCATGTGTCAAAACATTGAAATTAAATGAATTTAAAGGGGTCATATAATGGTGTAACAGAATATGTTGACATGCTTTAATGTTCAAAAAACTTTATTTAAGACATGTCACTAGGGAAAAATGCAACACTCAATATGGCCGCTCAATCACAAGAAGCCCCGCCTTTTGTAAAAAAAGGCAAGCACTTATTGGTAAATCAGCGTGTCACTGCAGCTACCATTAGAAGTTCCTGACATGCTCATAAGACTGTGCATGCACACTAGATGAAACCACACCTTCTTTCTTTGCGGGAACATTTGGGCAGCATTGTGCAAATATTTCCACATAGTAACATAGACATGTGGAGGGGTGTGTGTGAATGAGCCATTTTAGGAGGCTGTGAGAGAGTCTTAATTTTGATTTGAGATTTTAGTCATTGCAATTCCAGGGATCTTATCTATGAACAATCAGATGGCGGTGCGTCCACACGCAACGGCTTCTCTCCGTCCCGACAGAGTGGTGTTTTCGTGTTTTTTGTCTTGTGAGTTGCAGTGTTTTTGTATGTTGTCGCCATGTCTACCTGTCTGTAAGCACGCATACAGTCGCGAGTTTCTGCTCGATTTCGGCAGAACCGCATTTTTACAGTTAAACTTGGCGCACGCGGAACAGCTGCGGGATCTCGGTCTGCTACGGAGGCCTTAACCATCACTGACCCCCACTACTGCATCTCGCCCACAGCGGAGGCGCCACAAGCGGTGTGAGAGGAAGCAGAAGAGGGGTAAGCGCGGAGGTATCCGGGCTAGGCTAAAGGCTAACCCACACAAGCCATCTATCCCCACCATCGTACTGGCTAACGTACGCTCGTTGGAGAGTAAACTGGACTACATTCGATTACTACAAAGTAATTACCACGAGGTAATAACATTTTGGACTTTGTTTACACCACACAGAAAGGAGCTTTCAAAGCCCCCCACCCCCCCCTCTCTCCCCCACCTCAGAGCCTCAGATCAAATCAATGTCATGCTAATGCCTGCATACAGACCGCTCATTAAAGTCACCAAACCAGTTTACAAACAGATTAAAGTGTGGCCAGAAGGATCATCAGAGGTTCTTCAAGACTGCTTCAACACAACTGACTGGGACATGTTTAAACAGGCCGCCACATGCAATAACACCACTGACCTCCAGGAGTACTCAGAGACTGTTACTGCCTACATCAATAAGTGTACTGATGATGTAACGGTCACAAAAACCATCACTGAGGAGATCCTTCAGCAGGATCAATGCACGCAAAGCTCAGGGTCCTTACAACGTCCCTGGGCGTGTACTGAAAGACTGTGCAGTCGGGCTGTTGTTCCCACACGTTTCAAAACTACCACCATCATTCCAGTTCCGAAGAAGCCATCTCCATCCTGCTTCAATGACTACCGTCCTGTTGCACTTACCCCCATCCTCATGAAGTGCTTTGAACGGCTAGTCATGCACCACATCAAGTCTGCCCTCCCCCCCTCCCTGGACCCCTTCCAGTTTGCATATCGGTCCAACCGCTCGACCGATGATGCCATCGCCACTGCCCTCCACTTAGCACTCACACATCTGGACAAAAAGGACTCATATGTCAGAATGCTGTTCATAGACTTCAGTTCAGCATTCAACACAATCATCCCTCAGCAGCTCATTTACAAACTGATTCAGTTGGGGCTCAACACCTCGCTGTGGAACTGGCTGTTGGACTTTCTGACTGGAAGACCTCAGGCAGTACAGGTCGGCAGCAACACATCCAGCACCATCACACTGAACACTGGGGCCCCCAAGGATGTGTGCTGAGCCCCCTCCTCTTCACTCTGCTGACCCATGACTGCACACCATCACACAACTCCAACCTCTTTATTAAGTTTGCAGATGACATGACTGTGGTGGGTCTCATTAGCAACAAAGATGAGACAAACTACAGGAGTGAGGTGAGCCGCCTGGCCAGGTGGTGCAGTGACAACAATCTCTCTCTGAACGTGGAGAAGACAACCGAGATTGTTGTTGACTTCAGGAGAGCACACACTCAGCACATTCCTCTTACCATCAATGGTGCGACTGTGGAAAGAGTGAACAGCACCAAGTTCCTGGGTGTGCACATCACAGAGGACCTCTCCTGGACTGAAAACACCGCAGCACTGGCCAAGAAACCATAACAGCGTCTCTACTTCCTCCGCAAACTGAGGAGAGCCTGAGCCCCACCCCCCATCATGTACACCTTCTACAGAGGCACCATCAAGATCATTCTGTCGAGCTGCATCACTGTGTGGTATGGCGCCTGCAATGCGTCCTGCTGAAAGACTCTGCAACGCATAGTGAGAGCAGCTGAGAAGATCATTGGTGTCTCTCTCCCCTCCCTCCAGGACATTTATGGAACAAGTCTCACCAGCAAAGCACAAGTGATCCCACTCACCCACCACACAGCTTCTTCAGCCTGCTACCATCAAGGAGGAGACTGCGGAGTCTCCAGGCCAGGACCAGCAGACTGAAGGACAGCTTCATCCACCAGGCTGTCAGGAAGTGGAACTGACGTCATTCCACTACCTCATCAGTCAGTTAAATAAAATAACTGCTCTTGAGCCATTTGTCACTTGTCACTTTAATCAGACCTAATAAGATATTTTTAATAAGGGATTTTTTTTGCACTAAAAATCTTTTATCTGCACTGTTGTTCACTTCATTGATTTGCACTATATCTGTCATTTGCCTTGCGCTGCTTTATTTAACTTCATTTTAAATTTTATTTACATTTTACATTCCCTTATTATGTAGTTATATCTACATTTTATATTTGATCTAGATTTTTTTTGGCTTTAATGTTAATGTTATCTGTATGCACCGGGGTCTGAGAGTAATGCAATTTCGATTATCTGTTTGTATGTACTGTACATGTGGAAATTGACAATAAAGCAGACTTGAACTTGAACTTTGTAACGCTCCAAAGAAAAAGAAAACTTGAAATCGCATCATATGTCCCCTTAAAACTTGTTGAATCACATGAAACTTCACCAGGCCGTTGGCGCCCTCTGCAGTTATTTGTTATAATATAGGCATATTGTGTATTTAACAAGTGGCAACCTCCCGCTCTCTCTCATGAAGCCAACAAGGAAGTGACTAAAACTGCAATTCACTGACTGGCCACTTGAGGCTGGCTGCAAAAGGGAGTCCGTCCCATAGATGCCCAAATTTACAGCAGGAAAAAACATGTTTACAGCCTGGTGTAAAAAATTATTTTGGTCTATATAGCTAATTTTGCCATTCATGATAACTCTGAGGGGGGTGAATTTTTTTTAGAACTCATCCGTTTAAATTATATTAAGCCTAAAAGTTCTGCATAATTAAGGCGTGCCCACTTGATTGACAGGTGGATTGCTGCTGCTGACAGTGAGGTTGCGCTAGGTGGGCGTGGCTTCTGCAACCAGCTCCCACCTTTCTGCCCATTTTCGGTTGTCCAGGAGAGTTGCGCGGTAACGCACTGCCAAGATGGCGACGGCCCGCTCTGCACACTTTGAGCTTCAAAAATGCTTGTCAGGAATCTACGGGTGACATCATGGACACTACGTCCATGTTTTTATATAGTCTGTGGTGTTTAACAGTGAGCCCATTTACATGAACGATCTTAAGAAATGGTTGATTACGCTTAATAAGCTGAAAATGTATTTGTAAATGTGTTAACCCCTTTTCTTTTATCAGAGTAAGATCATAAACGGCATAAGCATAAACCTTTCACAAGAGGTAGTTTTTTGCCTCTTACTCCAATTCTGCACAGCATGTAAATGCAATAACACACTTTCTGTCAGTTTATTCAAGTGCTCATGTGTGATACATGACAGGAACACATAGTTAGTGCAGATTTAAGTGCATCTAGACCGAGTAAACATCTTGCATTAAAGAAAGAAGGAAATATATCATAAAATAAAACTTTTCATGACTCAGAAACTGATACAAAAATTGTTCTCATCTTGTGCCGTGAAAGTAGAAGTTGTTCAGTCACAATGCTGCATTTATAACTGCATGAGAGGATTACATATGTGCTATAAGTTTCCCAACATGTTGCAAGTTGATGTTGCAAGCTTAATTTAACATCACAACTGACAAATGTATGGAATGCTCTGAGTCAGATATGCAAGTAAACGGGGAAAACTGGTTATTTTAATAAGCTGATATTTGTGAGTTATAATTTTACTGGTGTGGATGTAAATGTGCTCAGTCTTGTTCAATTAAACCATGTACTTGGTTTTGATACTTTATTTGAGGCCAATTATTATTGCCTCACACTTGTGCACTTATTTATGTAGACATGAGAGAGCAGAGCCAGGGGCGGGGATTTGGTGCAAACATTTTATTGGTCAATACCTGTCCAATGAACAACGCCAGCCATCACGACTTGCCGAGAAAGAAATTTGTGTTTTATGCTTTATGCATGTTGATTATTATTGCTCGGCTCTCTCACATCTGCATATACAAGTGCACAAGTGCGTTTTGCAACAGGAATACCGCAAAATAAGTAGCAAACGTCAGAACTTGTAATGCCAGATCTGAGAGGTTGTAAGTGCCGACTTGACATTGTGCAGCGAAACTGAAGTAAAGTGCAAAAGTAACTATGTCGTAAACATTTGTGTATGTCATTTTACACATTTGACTATTAATCTACAACTTCTAATTCAAAACACGGGTGCTTTGATAATTGTCTGTGTGTGCAAATTGAAAGATTCAGGTTTTCACATCAGAGCTGTGAGTGTAAATTTCAGTTTACAAATACGAATGTTCTCACATTCAGATCAACAACCTCTCAAGTTTAGCTATTGATTTACCTCCAGATAAATCCCAGTGCTGATACTGCTGAAATATCTCCACCTTTGAAAAAAAAGTAATATATAGCATAATAGTGATAATATAGAGTTAATATTGATATTCATCCACTTAAAATCACTGGCAGTTTCTAAGTATTTTTTTTGTGTGTGGATTCCTGTGCAAGCAGTCACAAGTGTCTCTGTTTGGCAGTACCTTCCTCTGTGAACAAACTTTCGTGACGTATAAACCTGAGCATGTGTAAAATGAGAGGCAAATGAACTAACTCTCACCTACATAATATCCTGATTCTGTCAGTAAGCCAGCTGCATCTCAATTTCATTGGTCTACCGTGTGTGAGAAGCAATACGCCCATTGACATAGGTCTGTACAGTATTTTGAACACTCAATAGAAAATATGAACATCTATTAAAGTCAAAGTCACCTTTATTTATATAGCGCTTTAAGCAAAATACATTGTGTCAAAGCAACTGAACAACATACATTAGGAAAACAGTGTCTCAATAATGCAAAATGATAGTTATAATAAGGCCGTTCATCATTGAATTCAGTGATGTCATCTCTGTTCAGTTAGATAGTGTATGTGCATTTATTTGCAATCAAGTCAACGATATCGCTGTAGATGTAGTGATGAAATGAAGATATTACACTTTATGTATAATAATTTTCTATTTTTAATAGTGTTAAATTTATTTTAAATAAATTTTTATATCATATTCAAAAGTTTTTAAAACAAGATTTATTGGGTGTGCCTAATTAAGAGTATCACCTGTGTCTATTTAAAGTTGACTTCACCTCACATTGATACTGTGCCTTGATTGATTAAATTCTTCTGGAGCAGTAATTTTCAGTGTGCAGACTTCACACTTCTTTATCTGCACTATATTTGTACCATTTTGTTATAACAATATTAATTAATAAGTAATATCTGATTTTAATCCTTGAAATCTCAAAAAAGAAGTGCATTTCCTTGGAAAGTCCTGGATTTGTATCTTGCAATATCTGTACAAACCTTGTTTTTGTTACCATTTCTTGGAACATTTTAAAGTTTTAGTTGTTGTTAATTGAACTGAACTGTAGTTTTCTGTAGACATAACTGTGTTTGTATATATCCTATTTAATATTAATTTCATAATATAAAATATACTATTATTTCTTTTGAACAAAGCCATTTCAGAAATGTTTTAGTCATGTTTTAGATTGTAGGTCATCTTGTACCCTGTCAAGGACAAAGCTAACCAGCAAAACTTGATATCAAAAACTACCTAATTTTACATGTGTTTGCACCATATTTTAGTGAGTAACTTTTTTGGTATTGCTCTTTCAAATAGCCCACCAGCTGTAGTCTGAGATTGTTGAGGGCTAATGGCAATGGCAGATAAGTTACTAGTTCCAAAGAAAATCGTTTTCTTCTTTTGCTTGCCAAATAACACAGTGTATGTGTTCGCCGCATGCAACCCTCGAGCCCCGAAAAAGCTTTAACCCCTGTAGTTAGGATTCTTACAGGCTTTGATTCAGTGGAGCAGCTGGTCCAAATAAACTGGGCACTGAGCTCATCTTTCAAGATCAAGGAATTTTTGGATCCTGGGTTGAACTTCCAAGGAATCGAGAAGCATTCATCAGTAACATGATGGCAACACATGAAAAATTCGGGGTTGGATTGTTGTGGGTTTTAACCACTGATTCTATGCAGCCTCAACTTTTTTAAATGGAAATAAAACTAAATTACTTTCACTGGGTTCTCAACATGAACAAGCTACAGTGTTTGTGGGCTGGGCCAAGCTGTTAATGGCCGGCAAGTGTAGAAAAAAAGGCAGGAATTATGCAAACGTGTTACCAGTGATGTGTAGAAGTACTAACAAGCCATTTAGGCTCTTCAGAGTCAGTTCTTTATTTTTGGAGACACTAACTTTATTTCTTGTGCTTTTCATTTTTACAGATTGTTTACATAATTTACACACTGCATGAAAGGCAATATTGGAAATGGCATAATAGGGGCACTTTAATGTTAACTTATGCATACGAATATGCTAGTTAATGCATTAGTTAAAATTAACTAACAATGAACAATGCATCTGCTCAGCATTACTTATTTTTTGTTAGTGTTAGCTTGCAAATATACCAATGCAGCTCTTCACATTAACATCTTTATTAATTAATGTTGATTAATGCATTAGTACTAGCAATGAACTGCCTGTAAATGGCTTTATTTAATGTTTTGTAATGCTGATTTATACTACATATGCATATAAGTATGTAGCAGCTAACACACACAAAGTATAAAAACAATACTGACTCACTTTTTGAGCACTAATTTGGTCAAATTAATTCTAAAGAGTAAACCATCTGAAAATCAATTGATATGTTATTCGTGTTTTTATTGGAGAATTTTGCATTAATGTTCCATTTAATGTAAGCCTTTTACATTCTATTTATTATTAGGTTGCTTTTATTATTAAATTAATATTACAATTAATTTGCCCCACATTAATTTCATAGTGCATCAGGATAGTAAAAGATTAGGCTAATAGCTTACTCCCCATTGAAAATGTTTTCCAGTGAACTACAATGAATAATAGGCCTATAATTAAAATATTTAAATATTAACACTGTAGTCATCAAAGAAAATTAAGAGCAGCTTTCAAAAACAGTCTGTTTAACACAAAACAATTCCTCTCTCTTTTTATTCCACTATGTACAAGCCACAAGAGAAATGTTAAGGCAGTCATTTTAAGATGCTGTAATCAGATTCGTCACTCATCGTCTGAAGACTGGAGTCATGATGCTTAAAGTTCAGCTATGATCACATGAATAAATAACATTTTAAAGGGGACATGCAAAGTTAAAGTCAATCTCTTGTTAATCGTATTGCATCCTTCATGTCTCAAAAGTCTTAAAAGACAGAGATACGGTTTTAAAAAACGTTCAGAAACTTGAGAAACGAAAACTGAAGGGGTGTATTTGGCACAGAAATACTCCATCTTATGTCCAGCTGTATAAAAACAACAACAACAGCTGACTGGCGGCTGAAATGTCGAGGGAGACAGCTCAGATTCCCATTGCAGTGACCAAACTCAGGCCAGACACTGTCCTGGTGTGCGAAATAACAAGGCAAGTGCTCCTGCTGGAGTTGACTGTTCCTTGTGAAGACCGGATGGAGGAGGCATTTGAGAGGAAGAGGGGCACGAACAGCAGTCAGCAAATGCCGAAGCAAGGGGGTGGAGGACCCAATGCAATCCCATCGAGGTCAGGTGCATCATCAGGGCCCTCAAGATGCTTGGAGTGAAGGGACTGCACTCAGGAAAGCAGTCAAGAACATCACGGATGCCGCCGAAAAGGCATCGAGTGGATCAAGCGGGGCGATCTGAATCCAACTTTTTAATGAGCCAAGGGTAAATGAGCCAAGTCAAGTCACCTTTATTTGTACAGTACTTTATACAATACTGATCGACAGGAACACAATAAGAAAGAGTCATTTTCCAGCCACAGTCAGTTTGTTGATTCAGTGATGTCATCATCATGTTCAGCTGTCTTCCAATACTGTCTGTGCAATCAAGATTACAATATTGTCAGAAACTGTGTCCCGACTGAGATGGCCAAAGGCAACAGCGGTAAAGAACCAAAACTCTGTCAGTGACAGAAATGGAGAAAAAACCTTGGGAGAAACCAGGCTCAGTTGGGAATGCATGAAACCGCATTAGACCCCCCACTTTAATATATTCCAATAGTAAGCAGTTATTTTAAACTGTAATAATATTTAACTGTAATTTTGGTCAAATAAATGCAGCTTCAGTGAGCCTTTCATGAAACTTCTAACTGACCCCATTTCCGAACAATAGTGTTATTGTAGTACGTTTTGGAACAGAGACTGGCTCGTAACTGATTAGATATCTATCTTGCAATGAACTGCAGCTCAGTAAACATATGATTAAAGCGATTACCAAAAAGAGACCAGAGGAGCAGGACTGCGTCAGTGTTGATCTCAGCATGACTGACTGTCTGTCTCCCGAAGTGAGATTTACTTAACAAACAAATCATTTATGTAAGGAGGTCTAGCAGCTTTATACCTGACCCTGCTTGCTTGGCAAATAGAATGAGAGATTTATTTATTCATACCTTTTTTTATTTTTTCTTCTCACAGGAAATCTGCGGCCTTGCATTTTAGATCAAGTGCCTTTATAAATAAAATAAAACAAGCCTTACAGTCGTTTCACATATTTCTGACTTAAGTTACATTTCTGAGTTAAAAGAGGTCAGTCAGCTGTTTGCTCAGTTATTTGGCTTGTCTAATCTTGACTTTAAAACCTGCAATAGTAAACAAAAAATAGGAATGACATATGCAAGTTTTGTTATTGTGTCTCTGAATCCCAGATAGTGATGTGACTAAAGAGAGCTGGTTTCATCTGTTTCCCATGGAAGATTTAGAATAAGTTAAGAATTAGTTAACATGAAATCCAAATTTACCCTATTTGCATACCTTTACTTTGCACGGTCATGGGTTTATTGTGCATGATTTATTGGTGCAGACTATTTCAAATGGTTAAAATGTTTGCCTTTGTGGCAATTTAAACAAAATGTTATATTGATTTAATGTAATAAGAAGCAACTTAAATGTTATTTATTATTATAGTATTTAGTAATATATTTAATTGATTTTATTTTCATATTTTTGTTTGCTTTTATATTTATATTTCAGTTCAATTTAAGTTTTTCATTTGTTTTTGTAATTTTATTAGTTTTTTATGTTTACGTATATTTTTTTTTTACAGTTTTACTAATTTAAGTATGTCAACTTATTTGAATTGAAAAAAGTGTCTGTTTTCATCTGTTATTTCTGTTATAAGTTTATTTCAGCTAAATGACCGATTCATTTTTAATCGTTTTAGTTAACAGGAGCACTGGAAGTATATTGTCCTGTATGTACAAGATAATTTTCTGTTCATTAAGAAACTCTGGAACCAATTAAAATCAATACCTCTCAGACAACACAGTTTTTTTAAACAATAAAATAATAAATTGTAGTCAACTAAATCAAAACCTGAGCTTTGTTCTAGTAAGATCAAAGCAATAGCATTTCCAGCATCTGTTGACATTAAAATAAAACTAAAACTTTTAAGAGGGCTGTTTCAGTATGCAATAAAAAATAGGTGTTATAAAGACACATTTCATGCCATCTGAAACTATTGTGGTACTCATATTTAGATTAACAAAATTTAACACATCATAACCAACAATGTGTACAGCCTGCTTAAAAAACGTGAGCTGGCAAAACATCATATGGACATATATAGAGGATCTCAAATGCTCAATGGCATCTTTACATGCAAAAATAGTAAGAGGTTGAAATGTTACACAATGTTTCATAGCTTCATGATCTCTCGATGATATCAGACAGATTGCGAAATCTGAGGTCTCAACCTGTTTACCTTCTCCACAAAAAATGTCAAAAAGTCACACAGTGTTTCAGAGTTTTGGAGTTTTCATAGTGACTCAGCTTTTATATACTGCAATCATAATCCTCATAATCGTTTTGAAACTGAGTGTATAATCAACATGTGTCAATGTGTTTCATTGTTTGAAATCCCACTGACATTTCGGGGAACTAAAGATTGGACTAAAGCACTTGTTGCTGGTATCCTTCCTAGAAAAGTTTACATGGTGGCATCAGCAGCATCTACAGATATAATAAACCTTTCAGAAGAGCTTTAGACACTCAGAGGCTTTGGCTTTATAGTGTTTATAAAGCCTTGAGCCTGTAATAGTGTTATTAACTAATCTATATTGGATAACTTTATCTTACTTGAATCAATAATATACAAAATACTTAACTGTGTATCATGTTTGATTTATTCTGAAATGCTCTAATTCATTTGTCTCTGGGATGGTCTTTCCACAGACCATTTAAACACGGAGCTGATAAATATTTTGTCAGCATTAAAGCCACTAGATAACAGTGATATTTGAAATATAATGATTCAGTGTGATAAGGATCACATTATAAGTGATAAATGAACCACTACATCTGTGTTTGCTTGTCTTTCAAAGGTCTAACACGCAGTTAGATAATATTTTAGTGTATATATTATTTAATCTAATAAATTAGCAACAATACATTAAGCCTGTTACCTTTGTAATAACCATTCTTGACTGAAAACTTGTGTTGGTTATGTAGTTGAGCATCAGCACAACCTTTCGGCTGGTGTTTGTAACTGCACAATGTATTGCCTTCTGCAACCACCACCAAAACCCTCTGTAGATTGTACTATTTACAGATATAGTTCACTAAAAAAAAAATTAATTTGCCGAAAATTCCCAATACGTGGAGTGTGTTTCTCCATCAGATTTGGAGAAATGTTGCTTTGCATTAATTTCTCAACAGTGGATCCTCTGCAGTGAATGGGTGCCGTCAGAATGAGAGTCTAAACAGCTGATAAAAAACATAACAATAATTTTAAAAAACTCCAGTCCATCAGTTAATGTCCTGTGAAACAAAAAGCTGCATGTTTGTATAAAAAAATAAAAAAATAAAATAAAAAAAAAAACACAAAAATAATCAATTATTAAAATGTTTCTAACATCAGACTGTTGTAAAGTTATGCAAATTTTTATTTTAGGTGAACTAAGTACCTTGAGTCTTATATTCCTTCAAAACACCATTCTTGTAAAAAATAAAGAATACTGTGAATTAAAAAAAGAAATGTAGTGAAAGTGTAACCAAAAATTGCCAATGGAAACAATTAGTTTGCCACCAAAGATGATTGTTTGCATTTAGAATTGATTTTTGTTTATTTATTTTTTTTATTTTTTTATTTTTACCATTTAAACATAAACTCACAGTTTATCCAAATGTGCCGAAATATAAGTTGACAATAGTAGATCTGGTGAAACCATGAACAAGTGTTTAAAACAGGGGTCAGTTTTATAATGTAGATTCATTTTTTATTAATTTAATCAAGTTTAAAACTTAATATGAATAATTCGAAAAGGAGAATGATATTTAGTTTCTTCAAGTTGGGTCTTAGCTTGCCAAGTCCTGATTAATAACGCACAAAAGCTACATATTAGCGAAATATATTTTAAACAGAAACTATATGTTTAATGGTATAAGGTGCGTTCAGTCAAGGTTTCGTTTAAAAAGCGTTCACATCCTCGTAGAATTACATCTTACAACCTGGGTAGTTTCGAGATGACGCACATGACGTTCTACTCCGAACTGTTCACGTTCTCGAAATAGGAATGATTGCTTTTCAACATAGACACATGGATAGCAACACTATCGACACCTACACAGAGCCTGCGGTGGTCACGTGGTACTCCCAGATCACAAGTTGTAATGACGAGTTCTACAAGGACGTGAACGCTTTTACAAGTCAGAATCTCGTAAAATATGGTAATTACAAGAGGGCGTGAACTCTCATTTATGACTTGTATGTGATCAATTATTTGTTTCGAAACAGGTATCAAACTCCCAGGGGCAAGTGATTTCGAGGATTCGTTACGATATAACTGTATCGACACCAGGACTAAAAACATGTTTATTATGCATTTTGGGAGATACAAAAATTGAATAGGAAAATTTCAATATATAATTATAAAATATTAGAAATTATCATGTAAATCTGGCCAATTAGGCCGTTATTACACTTAATGTTTCAACATACTGTCCCAACAGCACACTAATATGCAGATTATTCACTGTATAACACTGTGTTTAGTGAGAAAACGAGTTAATGGAAATTTTATAAACGTGTTGCATAAAGTAATATAGTGTATCAAATATTTTTGTTAGATCTTTAATAATACAGTTGAGAATCAACCTTACACAAAGTTTGGTACATAAAAAAAATTCCTGAAGCCTGAAAATTAATTGGTGATATCTTTTTTTACAACTGCCTTTTCATGTGTGTTTATGACATTTATTTTAAAGGAAACCCGAGTTTTCGTGTCCTTTTAAAAGTGATATATGAATTAAAGATAATTTTACATAAATAAAGCTTTTTGTCATAATTAAATTTCCACTTATTTTTAAGTACAATTCGAAGATTTGAAGTATTTCTAAAACCACGATTATGACTTTAAATGAATGACATTTTAAACTTATTAAAGTATCAGCTATTATTAGACATACATTCATATAAATCCTGAAACACATACTTGACTTAAATATTTCATTAGTTTTTCTTTGATATCTCTTGTTATTACATCTGTATATATAAAACCACTCGGATCATGCACTTCTCCTCATTGATCCAAAAAAGAATCATGAACGTTCATCAATAGTAGTTTCCTGTGATTATATCACGGTTCACTACCCGATTCACGCTCAGAGAAGCACATTCTCACTCATCATCGTGGTTTGGAAGACAAAACTCTTTCGAAACACATTTCCTAGTTAATAACTATAGAAATGATCCCTGAAAGTATAGTCTTAATTTCTCAAGTTGCTCCGCGGAGAGCCCGTCAGCGCGTACATGAGACTCAATGACGGTGGCGCGCAATGACGTCACAGCGGCGACTTTAAAGCGACTCTAATAACAACGCGCCAAACTCCTCGTTATCTCCTCGCGCTTATCAATGTAGAGAACGGCGCTTCAGTCTATTAAGGCGTAAACGGATTAATTTGATAACGTTAAAAGGGCGTTGAGTAATATTGGGTGAAGTAGCGGTGATTAATCATCTTGTGTTGAAATCCATCAGCCCTTAACTTTTTGTGACTATACATTCATTATCATATGTTTAAGCAGTCTGTAACTGAAATAAATGTTATTTCGTTTAATAAAGCATGTAGTGTACAACTTAAGATGTGCATATTGTCATTACCCACAATCCTCCTCGCTCGGTGTCAACCTTCATTTTCGTGCTGAGCAGGCTGTATTTGTCATGGGTGTTAAACCAAGTACACTAAGGTTAATACATAAAAGTGAATCTGAATTGTAGAGGGAACAACAAATAAATGTTGATTTCATATGTTGGTGCTTCAGATAAGTAAGTCCTGTCATGCAACTTCAAGCATCGCTCCGGGATGGAAATCAAGCTGCAGTTACATGTTTTAACCACTGCTAGGTGTTTGGTCTGCTGTATGAATTATATCTGTAGGAGAGTTACAGAGCAAATAACCTGAACACACACACACACACACACGCACACAAATAGACTCGATTCAATAAAGTTAAGTCATACAACATGCGATTGCTAGCTTTATTGTTTATTCTTATCTGTTTCGTACCATTTTAATATTTTTTTATGTCATTATATGTCACCAGATGTCACCAAAGTCAATTTTTTTAAGGTTTTGGCTGTGTGAACTTACTGGAATTAATATTTTATTTTATTTTTTACTGAAGTAAAATAAATATTAAATACTTTTAGAAGTAAATAAATAGGCTATATATATATATATATATATATATACACACACATATATATATACATATACATATACATATAAAACACAAAACTAGTTTTAGATAGTTTTTATTTGATCGAAGAAAGTGATATGACATTTAGGCTAGGCTATTCATTTTTTTATATATATAAATAAATAAAACAAGATTTTGGACTCGTTTATAAAGACGGAACCGGAACAGGTTTCGAGACCGAAATCCGCGAAAATAAGGAGGAAGATAGAGGGAGAGAAACTGATTCTGATGCATCAAGTTACAATTATTATTAATAATAACTGGAATGCCAATTAGATATCTTCAAGTTACTTTGCTATAAAAAATTCGTTTTGTTGTTCGCTGTCAATCTGCATGCATTTGTATTCAGTATGTATGTAAACAGCCTACGTCATGTCTATACTTTTGTTCTATTAATATATAAATCTAATGAAATGGATACATGTACTGGAGCTGGTTTGGTTTATTTCGTTTGAGTGTTCTCTTCTGACCCACATTTAGCCTCGTGGAAAATTTTCAGCCCTCTCTCATTTGTTAAGAGGATTTTCTGTTTCCAATTTGGAAAGTCAGCCATCATAAAAAATTATATTCACCATATTTAGTGAATTTATTGATGTGGTTGCCAAGAGCTGACCACCAGAAATAGTGTGGCTTAATTTAGAAATGGGGAAGAAAACAATGACTGGCTTAATACAGAACAGAGCTTTTCTGGACTGAAGGAGAGGATTGGGTTTCAAAGCTTTGGGATTTTTGGCTTTTCCCAGTACTTACTCTTGTATAATTTATTGCTTACTTAGTGGTGCTGAAATGTAGTCTGTAGCAAAAAGTGAGAGACTGCAATGTTTCCACAGAAACAACAAATGTCTTCTCATCTGGAATATTGTGTTTGTAAGTAGTGACTAGTAGATCATTCACTGTTTTCCAAAATGTTGTATAATTATTATGTCTACATGCAGTTTCAGCTTTTATCAATTGAGAAACTGCATACAAAAAAAAAAACAGTTAGTAAACTTTTCTTTTCTTCTAAATTGGAACCTAAAATTGTGATGTTGAAAAATGAATGTCCCGTTTTTTTACGCAAATGAGATGTTTGCCTTGTCCACTAACAAATAAAAATAAGTTTAAGATGGAGTGCTAAAATTAATAAAACTGAAATAAAAATAAATTAAGCTAAATAGAAATAATTTAGCTCATAACAAAAAATGACCAAAACTTTCACATTTAAATGAAAACAAATATTAAATGCATTTAAAATATTAATAAACTAGACTAAAAATAAAACAATAATAACATAGAAATTGCTATTTTACAGTTATTTACAGCAGGAAATACAGTGAATTAAGAAATGTAAATGGTAGAAACCTATTCCATTAATCTTTGTTTATTTACAACTTTAAGTCATTTTTACAGTCTGTAATTGTATATAAGCAATACTTAAATAAAACCTGCTGTTGATTTCAACCTTATGAAGCTGATTTCATTTTCTTAGTTCTTATTTATCAACGTAGTTATGTGTTGTAGGTTTTAGCAAAAGAAGCTGGGCTGACTCAAAAAAAGGTAGTTCTGCGAATAATGACATTCAGACATTTTACATGTCCAGATACTTTTTGAGGCCACTGTATATTGGGTATTATTGCATGTTTCTCGATTGCTCTCTTTGTTTTGAATCACAGTGACCTAGAGCCCAAACGTCTCGGTGGTTCATCACCGCCGTCTCCTGAAAGAGACGGTTTGTTAAAGGCATTGCTGGGTGTCGTTCACCATTCAAGAGGAAATGCTGGGAAAAAAAGGGGGAAAACTCATCATCCATGGCCTGGTCCCACATAGTCCCTCTAGTACAGTAAGTGTGCAGAAATTCTTATCGGTAAGCACAGCTAGACAAAGAATGGGTCAAACTGGGCCTTGTTTGTAAAACAAGCATCTTCGAAATGCAGGGAACAAACAAAAACACTTGCACAACTCCGTTGATGCTCTGTAAAAATAAACTCCATCCACTGGTCCCTTAATGCTGTTTTTTTTTTTTGGTAATCTGTGCAGGGTTGTCTTGCCCTGGCAACCAACAACACACTCCTTTTGTGACATTTGGCGACGCTCTGATCAGTGATTGTCTGTGCTCTCAGTGCTCTGCTATACGGGAGCGCGCGCTCTTCCGGCAGAAGTGCCCTTAGGACCCATATAAGGAAATTCTGCTCCATCTAACGTCACACAGAGCCATACTCGAAAAAAACTTTCCGAAACTTGTGACAAACCGGAAGGAGTATTTTTGGAACAGAAATACTCCTTCCAACGTACAACTTAATTTTTGAAACTTTGTCCATGTTTAGCATGGGAATCCAACTCTTTAACAGTGTAAAAAACTCAGTATGCATGAAATAGTATTTCACCCCCCCTTTAATGAGGTTAACTTATAACTCCTTGTGGTTAGTCTGCACCAGATCAACAAGTTTGTTTGCTTTGCGGCCGCTTTAAATACAAAATAAGCATTCGATCTACGTTAGAGCGTCTGAGCGCTCACAAATCTTTCTGCAGCGTCGTGAGCAGAGCGGCAAGAGTGATTTTTGACGCTCTAGACGCCGGCGATGTGAACGCACAGTTAGGCTTCGGCTATGGCTGTAGTGTTGTTGTGAAAGTAGCATAGAGACTATGCCATTTCTCGTTTGTTACTCTAGAGTAGACCAATTCACTTTATTGAGGCATATTGCCCCCATCTGGTATGGAATGTGGAGTATGACTTGATTTTTTTTTTGCCAAACATTACAGGTGGCACCTTTAATATGCACTTCAAAAGCTTCCATCACTAGTTTTTCAGTTGTAGCACCCCCTATGGGTGGAATTGGACGTAATTTGGTGGGGGTCTCCAGAATGTCCTGTTGTTCACGTGTTTCAAGTTCCATTATGTTTGAATATTTCATTTAGCAGATACGTGCCAACTTGTCTGTCAAGCAGAACAATTAATTAACAATGAATTAAAGACAAATTAAACTGTTAAGTCAAGTTGCAGCTTGGTGTTGTGGTTGGTTTTACTCATATTCTCTCTCACAACTGCTTTTCAAACACTCTTGTTTTATGTTCCACGATTGGAAGCTGTTCTTTCAATTGTGCAGCATATTTACAGTGATTGTCCTAAAAGGACATCCAAGAGGAACCCGCAGTCGTTTTCTTCCCGTGACAGACCAGAGAAATTCCAAACTCTTTCCCGAGCAGCTTTTTACGATTATTCCTCAAACACCCCTCCATACTAAAGCAATTAGACCGTTTATCTGAAATAACTGAGGGAAATTGCATGCCCTGAAGGGAAGAGTGTATAAATCTACCGAAGGCAGGTGGAGGTGCTGTTTGATGTGCTTTCGTTTTTAGATACAATCTATCTAAGCTGTTAGGTAAGTGTGAGATGTTGTATCTTTCCCCTACAGTTGAGGTCAAAATGCTTGAAATTTTAAAACCGAGCCAAAAGGAATTTTTTAAGTTCAACTGAATAAAATGAACAAATGTGTGGCTCATAATTTATATTTTGCTCCGTAGTCATCTACAGCAGTAAAATAGTTGAACCCGGAGGTACATTAGAGGATGAAAGCTGAGAAAAGCTCAGACAGTTGCTCAGTTTTTCTGCCCACTGACCTCCGGTAAACTCACAGACAGACTTAATAGTCTTGAGATGACTGAGAAGGTTTCTGCTCTGTGCCTCTGGGGCTCGTGATTAAACGCTCGGCCAGACTGATTTGATTATTTTCCTGAAAAACCTCCAGACTTACAATAGTTTTTACATTAACAAATTATTCTGCAGTTTTTTTAAGCGTTAAACCTAATTTGGTTAATTGTCTGTAATCTTTTCATAAAACAAACGGACTGTCAATGTCCATTAAGCTTTGATAGTCTCTCACATCAAAATCTGTTTTGGACTGATTCCCTTGTAAACGGTGCTTGATCTGTTGATATTTCTCTCCTGATTCAGACGAGACCACATCTTCACTGGAGCAAGTGTTGTTAGGGATTCTGGCTTTTTTTACAAACACGCAGCTTTTTTGTTTGAACTGATGGACTGGAGTGATGTGGATTATTGTGATGTTTTTATCTCATTCTGACGGCACCCATTCACTGCAGAGGATCCATTGCTGAGCATGTGATATAATGCTACATTTCTCCAAATATGATGAAGAAACAAACTCATCTACATCTTGGATGACCTGAGAGTACATTTTCATTTTTGGCTGAAATATACCTTTGAAATAAAATGATTGTTTTTAATGTTTTTGTGGGCTTTTACCCAATGCCTGTAGCAATAAACGAATGAACCGAGAAGACAACTTTAATACCTAAAACTATGCAGGATTTATTTGACAGGCACAACTGACTTTCTCATGAACACTTAAGCAGCAGTAAAAAACTGATCATGATATGATGGTTTTAATGTGACTTCTCCTCGCTGGAACAAGTGAAAGATTTTTTTTAACGCAGTATTTATAACCAAAGCCTTAACAACACTTCTGAACTTTGTGAAATGAAAATGTTTTTGTAATTTCATGAAGGCAAGTTTTGTAATACATTGTTCAACCAACAAATGTGCCTCATTTTTCAAATAAATGAATGCAGATTTACTTCAACTGTTCTTTATTTCAGTCTTTTTACAAAAATAAGGCTCAAGTCTGGGTAGTTTCAACAATATGTCTGTTACATAATTAATTGCAAGCATGAGCGTGCTACAAAACATCTCTATACTCAAATTCAATGCAACAATGTTTTTACAGAATGATTTGCGTGGAAATATATTCAATTCAAAGTAGTTCTATCAACCATTTAACACAAAAACTCATCCTCATTATTTAAGAATCCCTTTGTAAATAATTTGCAATTCTTAATTGTCACATTGAATTGGATCAAACACAAAATAAACTAAAAATGACTGGGTAACACTTTACAGTAGGTTAAATTTGTTAACATATTAGACATCATAAATTAACTATTGAAAATATGTCTACAGCATTTATTAACTGCTAATACATTTTAAATGGCTTATGATGTGTAATTTAATATTAATTAGTTTGTTATGAATAAACTAACAATGAGTTAACAACGTGTGTGTGCATTTATACATTAAGTTTGAATAATAATAGCAGTAAAAAATGTTCATTGTTAGTTCAGGAAACCCAACCGTACTGTAAAGTGTTATTGCTTGTGTTTCATCAAATGAATCAACTTCAGCATGATTTTACACTCATTAATCAAAGAATTTTGTCTTTGTTCAACATAATTGCATCGACTTACTATTTTTAAATACACTATTTGACAAAGACCTCTTCAAGCCACTTCCTGCACCAGTGTCAGGTTCTTCCTGTAGCACTGCAGGCTGCACAGCGGCGTCCCCGTCTTGGAGCAGGAGTATTTCTTCAGGTTGGAGCATCCGGACACGCCACAGCTCACGGGAGCGGGAGGAGGCAGTCGCGGGGCCGCGGGCGTCGGGACGGGGATCCCGGCGGGGTACGAGACGGCGGCGCCCTGAACGTTACTGCTGTACCTCACCATGGGCAGCTGCGCCTGCTTGGACTTGCGCTCCCTCATGCTCTTGATCTTGGCCTTGCTGGTCTTGGTCAGTCTCTCGATGGTCTGGTTCTTGTTCTCCTCGGCCTTCTTGGCGGCCTGCAGGCGTCTTTTTCGGGCGCGCTCCTCTCGCTTCTGCATCATCTCGGCCGTCAGCTCCTTCTCTTTGTATCCCATGGGGAGCTCCAGTAACGGCTGGCTCTGCTGCTTATGTAAGAGCGCTTTCTTTTTACATGGAGAAGAAACTTTGGTCAGATCAATTAAATGTCAAATACTTACATTTTTAGCTCATCAAATCATATTGAGGGAGATAAACCCTACAAGGACTGTTTCTTCTGCTCAACAAGGCTACATTTATTAAAAAAAAAAAAAAATCAAGGTACAGTAAAATAATGAAATATTATTACTATTTAACATAACTGTTTTCTATGTGAATATTTATTAAACTCTAAATTATTCCTGTGATCAAAGCTGTATTTTCAGCTTCATTACTCCAGTCTTCATTGTCACATGATCTTCAGAAATCACTCTAATATAATGATTTGCTGCTCAAGAAACATTTCCGAATACTATCAATGTCGAAAACAGTCATGCTGCTTCATATTTATGTGGAAACTGATACATTTTAATTTTCAGGATTCTTTGATGAATAGAAAGTTCAAAAGAACAGCATTACAAATAGAAATCTTTTGTAACATTATAAATGTTTTCACTGTCATTTTGGACCATTTTAATGTGTCTTTGCTAAATAAAAGCAATAATCTCTTTAAAAAAACTTAAACAATGCATTTACACCCAACTTTTGAATGGTACTGTAGAACTGATGCATTATGTTGGTGTTACTTTAATAATATTAATAAACTATTACGGCTTTAATAATTTGAATTTGCTTTTATACTTTCAGTTTTTCCAGTTAGTTATCTTAATGCTTCAGATGAAAATTAGAAATAAAAATAACCAAAGTAACATTTAAGTTTTTCCATCTTCTGTTATTTCACCTTTAAAGTTAACAACAATAACCCTGCATCATGTCTGGTTATGCTGAGGTTTGCACATCTCCATTTGGAGGTTTTGAGGAGTTTTTGTATAGTTAAGGCTGTGCTGTGTTTGATAGTGTGTGTGTTTTCTATGGCACCTGTCTGGCTGTGAGCAGAGACTCGTCGATCTCTTTCTTCAGCTCTCCGTTATCATCCAGCTCTCCTTTCTCCAGCGCGTCCAGCCAGCGCTCCTCATCATCCATCGGGCCTCCCAGCAGCGAGTCCGTGTCCAGGTCGGGCACAGGAGACGGGTCCAGGTTACTGTCTTCATCTGGGTATGACCAACACAAACACACTCATGCACATTAACACCGGCTGCTACTCACTGAAACATGTGTGTGTTGGCTATATCCAAGTGCTGCAGTCACCAAGCCAGGCTCTGTACTGCTCGATAGGAACTCCCTCTGACGGCACATCATCATCAGAGTCGTCTTCGTCATGGTCTTCATCGTCATCGCTCTCCACGTTCACAGGCGACACTGAGCGCAGAGAGTCCGGGATCACTGTGAACGTGGGCACACTGAAACAAGACATTACACTTGATCAGATCGCCTCATGCAGGGTTCAAACACTCAGATGTGGTGATCTTTAGACCAGAGCATGCATTTCAAACAGTTCACCCAAAAACAAACACCGTCATCATCTACTCTGCAGTTTTCTTCCAAACTGCATTGTTGAATGTTGAATATGTGTTATTTTTTTGAGTTGAACTATTCATTCAATGCATTTAATTTGACTGGTTGCATTATTATCTACAGTGTATAAGAGATTGGTTCTGGTTTTCACTCCATTATTTCAGTAAGAAAATGACACCTGTGAATCGTTGTACTGTGCATTAATTGATATCAAATGATGCTCATGTTTACAAGTCTCAATCTAATTTATTTCTTACCAAATTAGATGATGCTTTCAATGCACACAGGTTTTTTTAATAAACGAAATAAATAAAGGGAGGTTTTCAATGCAAAGGTGATTTTAAGAACCATCTTGTTACACGTGAGTCTATTTTTAAGTTATGTGAAGTTATATGCTCACATTTGAACATGATTTTGGATAACGATGTCTGGATAACCAAGGGAACCTAAGTGTTCATCTTGAAATATTATATACAAATATTAAAGTTATTTATATATTTACTATAAAAATCAATACAGAAAAGCAGGAGCTGAAGATGGACATTTGTAGAATTACATTAAAGGGCCTTTTACTTGCTCAAAAAAGTCTGAACTATAAATAAGATGACGTGTAGTTAGTTTTCTTCTCAGTGAAGATCATTAGGAATATGAAAGCTGATGTTCAGAAGTCTCAGTCAGAAACAGGCAGAGTGCCGGACCTCTTGGTGCCCAGAGTCTGTCCTCCCAGTTTGATCTTGAGCTTGAGCTGAGGAGGTTTGAGCAGCAGCATCCCTGAGTCTGACTCCAGCGCCTCGGAGGACACACTGTGGCCGTCTTCACGGTGATGATGGTGCTTCTTCTTGTGCTTCTTATGCTTCTTGTGTTTCTTCTTGTGCAGGTTATAATCATCCCCGCTCCCTGCAGAAAAAAACATCAACAACCACACATTTCATATGAGAAAAACGGAATTAAATAACTCAAAGTCATCCGCGAATGTTAGGGAATACGGTTTTACATCCGCGAATGTTAGGGAATACGGTTTTAACACACAAAGAGACACGTGGGTGAATAAAACTAAATTCTAACGCATTTCTACTCTTACCAGCGAGAAATCTGGGGTGAATCATTTCTTTCCGTTTCCCCATTGACACGAAAAAAGAGCTTGACCTTAATTAATCACCTCAATAAGCATGTCGAATACATATACGACTTTTTCTTCAACTGCAGAGCACAGATCATCAGATGAACGCTAACATGCTAATTCCTGTGCAAACCGCCCATTAACGGAATAAAACAGTTCTGTTAATGAACTAAACCTACTATTGAAAGAATTATACCTCCTGTATTAAAATAAAATATCAACTATGACACACTACTAATATGGAAAAGCCTCCCGTTAATGTCTCTATTTTACTCCCTTAGCTTTCTAGCATTGTTTACAAAATGTGCTTCCTCGCGGCAGAGCATTGTGGGTAATGTAGTGGAGTTGTCGGGGTTTTCATTAATACGTTATTTCTTTCTTAAATAATGTTTCTATATTGTTATTCAATGAATAAATAGAATAAAAAACTTCCAAAACAAGTAGTTGTTACTCATTGTAAATTATATGTTATTATTTATTATAAAAATGTCCCACTAACACTAACCATTCTTTGTTCTTTTTAGATTCTTTTGAATTGTTTTATTTTTATTATTATTTAAAAAGACCCTCTAACACTAGTTTTCCCTATTCTTTTTCTGTTCTACTTGTTTTATTTTTATTTATTATAAAAACGAAAAAATAAACCTTGCTACGTGTACTGCGTCAGACCAACTAAGACTTGTCACAGCACTTTCATATTATTGCCCTTTTGTTGGTTTTGATTGCTTCTATTGACCTCATTTGTAAGTAGCTTTGGATAAAAGCATCTGCTAAACGACTAAATGTAAAGATAGTGTCGATGTCACGTTTTCGCTGTTACTTTTCTCTGCGCCGCTGAGGGCTGGACCAATCAGAATCGTTTGTGATTACCGGGTAAGCGTCAAGGGTTGGTGTTCATTTGCATCTTAAGTACATCTGTAATTAATAAACGTAAACGAATACGCTTTTAGCGAATATAAATTAAATATAAATATAGTCCAAAGTAGGATTCAGTTTTCGCACGCTAAAGAAAGAAAACTACACGGCCCAGAAAGCATTGCGCCAGACAATCTGCGGTACGGGAAGTTACGGGTCAGTAATGTTCTTTAGAGGTTAGGCTTTATCGCCTCGTTTTGCAAAGTTTGAATTTCTTCGGATGATTCGTGTTGTGTATTGTAGTATATGAATGATAATTTGCGTGGGTTGACGCATGTCTGAGTTGAGATGAACTCCAGGCGGCAGAACATTCACTTATGTTTTCCATTCACACGTGCTATGGTTTCACTCATAACGAGCTGTCAACATAACGATTTCAACACAGAATAGAATTAGAAAAACCTGCTGCACACCAATTCTGTTTTAAGTGAGCCAAACTTTCATAATCGTTTTTTTTCTTAATCACGTTTATTTGCTTGTTTACATAAGAATGTGTGCAACATATACTTTTTTGATGGGCCACAATGTAAAAGCTCATGGTTAAACTTTTCATCAGCAAGAATAGGCCTCAGTATTTTTTTAGATTAGCAAATTTATGTTCCTTGAATGCCTTCTGTTGCACAATAAATCGCTTTACTTTGTCTGTTTATGAATATGTGCAACATTCCCATTTTCTCTCTTTTTTATTTTTATTACATTTTTTTTTTTATCTGGAATCAATTCCTATCTTTCAAGGATTCTTTAATTGGCCTTTAACTTCTTTCTAATTGATTGCATTGCTTCAGTTTCTTCTATTTATACTATTCAATCCATTAAATCTGGATAATATCATTTAAAGGACTTGGATTAAAGGAATTGCGATTGCAAAATATTAATCATATATGTATATTGGAGTTTGTCATCATTTGGAACCAATTCCTACTTATCCATATAGATCTTTTAATGGGATTTTTGTTATTTCTAAGCGACTGCAGTGAAAGTTTACTTTCTTTTATTATCATCATGACACCATTAAAAGATTACAAAGATTACAATCACTTTTCTCTGCCTTTTCTATTCATGAATATGTGCTGCATAACATTGTTCTCTTTTTCTGGAGTTCATATCATAATTTAGACCCAATTTCTATCTAATGAGGGACACATTATTAGGCTTTTACAAATACAATTTCTAAGTGATTAATTACTGTTACGCTCATATCATTCAATCCAGTAAATCTCGATAATACTTTTAGTTTAATTTGGAACCATTTAATATCTAACAAAGATCTTTGGGCTTTTTACAGCGTTTCAAAACTTCTAAATTAATTAGTTTTTTTTTTTATTGCTTCCAAATTCTGAATTTTCAAACTTGCATTCCTGTATAACAAACCCTGTAATACAAACGTAAAGAAATGAAAATCACAATTTCTAATGTCTAATTTATAAAATGTTCTCCACCTAGGTCCCATCAGAAGCATGAATTACGCTCGCTTTCTGACAGCTGTGAGCGCGGCGAGAAGACCGTCCCCTATTCGCATACTGAGTGAGTCTGATTTATACAGTTTTATTATTTTACTGTTTGTAAACCGCGGTGTGGCCTGATTTGTGGCGTCGTTGTGGTCCAGCGGAGCTTCAGCAGCGATCTCCCCCGTCTCTGATCTCTCTGGCCGGAGGAGCTCCCAATCCCAACACCTTCCCGTTCCAGTCGGCTACCATTAAAGTGAAGGGAGGCGAAGCGCTGGTGCTGGACGAGCCGCTGATGAAGAGAGCGCTACAGTACTCCGGCTCATACGGGTACCACACAACACACACTGGCTTGAAAAAATGCATGTGTTCATCATCAGTAGATTTTGAAACACCTGAACTATAGCTTACTGATCTCTGTGTGAATGTCCACAGAACTGGAAGACTTTACTGAGTGTATATGAACAGTAGGCTATTTCAGAACATTTAAAAGATGAAAAAAGAAGAATTTGGGAGACTCAATAAATTCTGAATAATTTATTGCGATTGTTTGAATAATATCTTATCATGTAATCAATAAAAAAGCAAGTGTGATTATGAAGATTTTAAAACGTTATATAATCTAATGAGAAGTACCTAATTTTTAGATCCTGATTACATGTAATAAGTCACTACCCAGCTCTGATAATAAGTTTCTATAAAATAAGTCTATAAAATATTTAATACTAAAATGGTCTATACGCCACAATGAATCTTATTAGTGTTCATACTTTGTTTGTTTGGGGGTTTTTTGTTGGTAACGCAATGATTCAGTGCAGATGCGTGTGATTGGCTGTTGCATTCATGTGCTCAACAAACATGTCTGTGATTGGCTACAGCGCTCAACGCTGCGTAAACACATTGGACATAGAAATCTTTGATGCTATTTATATTCACAGAGCGCTTGCGCAAATACAGGAGCGGTCCAGTGTTGCCAAGTCTGCAGTTTTGGGATACTTTTACAGTTTGTTTTTCATGTCCGCTGGTTTAAGTGACCACAAGAACATGATATTTATTCCCTAAAATGCTAATTAACCGCCATAAAACGTGTATTTGCCCCCCATGGAAAGCAACTTTTACCATCGACTCGTGATTGGGCTATTATGTAAATCTTCCCACATAGTGACGTAGACTTTGTAGAAAACAACGCGTTTGAGAGAGGCGGAGCCTAGAGGACCTACTTTAATTCACAGTATTTTAAATATAACGTGTTTTTTGGACATTAAAGCATGTCAACATTGTTACACCAAATGCACCTAATAATGAACTTTAAAAAAGCATCGTATGATCCCTTTAAAAAGTATCGACAACACTAGATGGCTTGTATGCGTGTCCATGTGTTCGCAGTATTCCTGAGCTGCTCTCGTGGATGAAGGATCTTCAGAAAAGCCTCCACAATCCTCCCACCGCCGGCTTCAGTCCGGAGAGAGGACAGATGGAGATGTGTGTCACCACCGGCAGTCAGGAGGGGCTCTGCAAAGTACACCCACACCGTTAACATCTCACATCAGATCATCCCTTTACAATCTGGAACTAATCAGATGGATCTAAAGTGCTACTTGTGGCTAATAATAATATGGTCACCTAATATAATATACGTATGCATCCCTATTCAGGGTTATTATAATTAACTGTAGCGCAAACAGTAGAGCATTGCAGTAGAAACGCAAACGTAATGGGTTGTGGATGTGGATAAAATTATTTCTCACATGCATAAGTGTAAACTGAAACCATAAAAAAAAACATTGTTTTTATAAATGTGAAATAATTTGAAAATTACCTTAAAAGTTAAAACTAACTAAATAACTAACTAATTAACGACTTACTAAAATTGGTTGAATTTGACACACTGAAATGACAAAAAACTAAATTAAAATAAATTACATTTATGTAGATAAAAGCTTCCAAAAAAGAGCTAAAATTAAAATATAAAGTGTAAAAACTAATCCCGTTTATATATTTAAAAATACTGTAATAGTATAAAAAATTATACTAAAAGACACACAATACCATAAATGTAAATGTATTAACAATTTTTTTTACTAAATTTAAAATAAACATTATCTTAAATGTTTTATTTTAACTTTACTCCGAGGCACCATTTCTCATTTTAATTAAGTTTGAGTTGGTGTACTGAAATAACTAAAACTGGAATAAATTTAATGAAAACACTAAATAGACATGAAACAAATACACAAAATTACTAGGACTTAAAAAAAAAAAGTAAAGTATAAATTCAAAACTATGATAGTTATAAAAATATAAGAACAGTCTCCAGTGTTGGGGTAATGCATTACAAGTAACGCAAATTAATCAATTACTTTTTTCAAGTAACTAGTAAAGTAACGCATTACTTTTTAATTTACAAGAAAATGTAAATTTTTTTTTTACGTAACACCAGTTACTTTGTTTTCCTATTTATTGACTGACAAGTCTCCTGTCCCCATATTGGGAGAAATGGGAAGTACAGAGGCGTTGTGCGCTTCTCCTGCGATCTACTGTGCAGACGTGAATTTACTTTTCCTTCAGTCTGAGGTTTATTCATAACACTTTTTGGTGTGAAAGGTTTTTATATTTTTATAAATATAACTTCTTTTATTAAAAATAATCAAGCCCTGCTTATATTTAAAAAGTAACGTGAACGTCACGCAAAAGTAACATAATTCGTTACTTTCCATAAAAAGTAACTAAGTAACGTAATTAGTTACTTTTTTAGGGAGTAACGCATTATTGTAATGCATTACTTTTAAAAGTAACTTTCCCCAACACTGATAATGACACTAAAAGAACACTGTCCCTAATAAATGCTCTTGTTCCTCCGGATGTTTGTAACGCGAGAATTTAGCATTATAAACATGAACTGAAGTTTGGTTTCATTTAGTTTCCATTCCACTTGATGTACTAACATAACTACAGCTGAAATAAAATGAACAAAATCTTTGAAAAAATGACAACCCATCCAAAAATACTAAAACTTTAACTTAAGCAGAAAATGTAAAAATAAATAAATATATACCAAAAACTACATCTCAATGGTACTAAAATAACATATGTAATATGCTAATAATATAATAATATATGTTTTGTGGATACATAAGAAGAGCATAAAGTTCCTGATAAACTGAGAATATTATTAGTGCTTGATATTATTAGTGATATTAATATAGAAATATGTGCCATAATTGAAGATCATATCACATGGTAATTTTCTCCTTCGCTCTGTTCATCAGATCTTTGAGATGCTGGTCAGTTCTGGAGACAACGTCCTCCTCGACGCTCCCACATACTCAGGAACGCTGGCGGCCGTACGCAACACATTTCCCATCTTCACCATGTTTTATAATTTACCTGTGATCTCTCTCTCTCTCTCTCTCTCTCTCTCCCTCTCTCGCTCTCTCTCTCTCCCTCTCCCTCTCTCCCTCTCTCTCTCTCTCTCTCTCTCTCTCTCTCTCTCTATCTCTGTCTCGACCCATTAAATGTAAACATTAACTCTTTGATCACCAGCTGCAGCCGCTGGGCTGTAACCTCATTAACGTGCCGAGCGATCATCACGGGATGATCCCTGCAGACCTGAGGAAGATTCTGGGGCAGTGGGACCCCGCAGAGGCACAGAAACCAGGAAGCAGCATCCCGAGAGTCCTGTACACCATCCCGAATGGAGGCAATCCCACTGGAGCGTCCATGACCCATGAGAGGAAACAGGAAGTCTATGAGGCAAGCAGAGTTGCACACAACGTACATCTGGCCTAAAGGCTCCCTGCACAACATTACCACTTACCAGTGTATTGAGATGTTTTGTGTGACATTTACTTGCTCTTTCTATTATGTTATTTAAAAAAATCATATAATATTATACTAAATGTATATATAAAATATTCAGCTTTATTTCAGATGTTGCCAATTAAAACAAAGGTGAAATAAAATACAAAAATAAATAATAATTTGCTTTGACAACTAACTGAAATAACGTTGATGTACTAAAATTACTAAAAATAAATTAAAACTATATAGAAAACTTTATCCCCAAAATGAAAAAGATTACAAAAGAACAAAACATATTACTTAAACTAAAATCTTAAAATAAAACCTAAACTAAAATATTAGTATATACTATACTTGTATGTTAATAATACTAAACTAAAACAAGAACTGAAAATACTAAATTAAATCTAATTTAGAATATTAATATAATTTAAATATATATATAATATGATAAACTTCAATGAAAACTGAAAATATAAAAACAAAAGTGAATTCAAAATATTAATATATGATATGCAAGTATATAAATAATACTAAAATGAAATATAAAAATGAAATCTAATTAAACATATTGATTTACTATTCTAGTAATAGTTTACTATTCTACTATATTATTTTTAATATTATTTTTACATGTTTAATTAAAGTTTGTGTTTTAAGTGTAAATATTGCTGTTTATTCTCAACCAATAGCGTGAGTTTAGGGGCGGGGCTGTTAGTTTTTTCTCGACCAATGGCAGTTGACTAATGTCGCATGTGCTTACTATTGTGTTCTTAATTTGCAGCTTGCCAGGAAATATGATTTTCTTATCATTGAAGATGACCCATACTATTTCCTGCAGTTCCAAAAAGTAAGTTCCTCTGATTAATCGCTTTATTCACGGCGTGTGTTTGTATTGTGTGATTTATAATCATGTAGCAGTAGTCATACTGTGACCTCTCTGATAGCCTCTGAATTGCTGCTGTGATAAGATAACACTCAGTAATCCTCTCTTCTTCTGTTGCTCTGCTGTCCTCCAGCCGTGGGCTCCGACGTTTCTGTCCATGGACGTAGACGGCCGCGTCCTACGAACGGATTCCTTCTCTAAGATCCTGTCGTCGGGGTGGGTGTTTGTCAGCGGGACAGTGCTGTTCTTGTTACGAGACACACTCATGGTATTGACTCAAAGAGAAAAGTGTGGAAAAGCCTGTGTTTTCCTCAGGGAGTGAGAAAGTCTTGTGTAAGGGAAGTGTATGGAAACACCAGAGGTATACCCCAGAAACCCTGTCAGTTACTTCTGTCCTCTTATGTTATTACCACACTTTTTAACCATGGTAATACTAATGTTTTCTTTCATTTTATTTATATATTATTATTTTTTTGGAAAATGACATTTGAATATAATTTGTGTACACTGTATGACTGAATGATGTGTGTGTGTGTATATATATATATATATATATATATATATATATATATATATATATATATATATATATATATATATATATATATATATATATATATATATATATATATATATAAAATAGTTATTAAAATAGATCTGTATGAATTATTTGTAGGTATTAATGGTAGGTATTTAAAATGTGACAAATAACTACGTACAAAAAATGTATATCTAATTTAATAACTATATATATATATATATATATATATATATATATATGCATATGTATATGTGTGTGTGTGTAATAAATTAAATAATTGATATTCACAATGCAGTTATGCAGAATACAGTATATTAGTATGTTAAACATATATATTTATTTATTTATATAATCACTAATCATTTATATTAATACATATAATTTATAATATTAATATATCATTCATTTATATATATATATATATATATATATATATATATATATATATATATATATATATTTATTTATTATCATTTTATTCAATATTAAATATAATTAGATATAATTATTTCATTATACTTTAAGAAATTGTCATTTTTATTTATATTAATCATTTATATATATGTAAATATAATTTAATAACATTATCTATATATAGATAATTAAATATGTGTGTGTGTGTGTGTGTGTGTGTATAAATATGTATTTATATATATATATATATATACACATGCAAAAAAAATATTTTGAATTAACTATATATTTATAAATAATTTATTATTTAGATTAATTATTATGTAAATTATAATTAAATATAATTTTATTCAATAGTTGTTATATTGTACCAAAGAATAAAATCACTCATAAAACTTATTTTTTTATTTTATTTTTTTAGCTGGAGTGTTTCTTGAATGATTTGTGTTTTTCCTGACAGCTTGCGGATAGGGTTCGTCACCGGACCGAAGCCGCTGGTGGAGCGAGTGGTGCTGCACATCCAGGCCTCCACGATGCACACCAGCACCTTCACACAGGTCAGACGTCTCATCCATCGCTCATTCACTCTCCTGTCCTGAATCCGCTCTTCCTCGTTCCAGCTGTAATCCCTGAATCACAGGCCTTGTGTTCTGGTTTTAATGCACAGCTGCTAAACACGTGCAGTAAAAGCACAGAGATGTGTGTCTGCGTGTGGGACAGGCTCTTATGAGCAGGAGGAGGTGTGTTTGTACAGGACGCGTGTTTCGGCTCCCAGCGGAGAGCAGATGAATTTGAACTTTTATTTTTCTCACAAGCATGAATCTCAGGAGAAGAGATCAGGAGGAAAAGATTCAAAGACACACATTGTGTCTCTAGCATCTGAATCAAACTGAAGCCCAAGGAAAATAACCGAATGAATAATGATACTCAAAGTCTCAGATATGTTTGTTTTTCTCCTCTCTCTTGGTGTTTTCAGCTCATGGTCTCGCAGCTGCTTCATAACTGGGGTCCAGGTGGTTTTCTCAAGCACATTGACGGGTGAGATTTATGATTTTAACAAATCAGTCAAATAATTGTGTCGTTTTAGAAATTACCACAGGGTTCTGTGCTTAGCATGATTCACTCGTTGTTGAGATGTGCATATGGCTGACATTTGTTTGGGCTCTTCCTCAGGGTGATTGACTTTTACAGATCTCAGAGGAACAGCATGCTCTCCTCCGCAGACAAATGGCTCAAAGGTTTGACTCGCATCTATTACTGACACTAGTCTAGTATTTAAAGCAGCAGTTCACCCAAAAATGAGAAATGCTGGGAAGGTACCCTCAGGTCATCCCAGATGTAGATGAGTTTGTTTCTTCATCAGATTTGGAGAAATGTAGCATTGCATCACTCACTCACCAGTGGATGCTCTGCAGTGAATGGGTGCCGTCAGAATGAGAGGCTTTCACTTCACATTAACCGATGGACTGGAGTGATGTGGATTACTGTGATGTTTTTATCAGCTGTTTGGACTCTCATTCTGACGGCACCCATTCACTGCAGTGATGCAATGCTACATTTCTCCACATCTGATGAAGAAACAAACTCATCTACATCTGGGATGGCTTTCTCTCCTGTGTGTTTTGTAGATGTAGCTGAATGGCATCCTCCCATGGCCGGCATGTTCCTGTGGATTAAACTCAAGGGCATTAAAGACACGCAGCAGCTGATAATGGAGAGAGCGTTAGAGAAAGAGGTTCACACACACACACACACACACATCTGTGTAATACAGTTTACATCTTGCCTGACTTTAGTTTCTCCTGAAGCCTCGGTTCTGGGTCAGCAGGTGTTGATCAAAGGGAATAATCTGAATAATGATCTCCGGTCCCAGTCAGGTTAACTGTGTTTGTTTGTAGGTTCTTCTGGTTCCTGGAGGAGTTTTCAACATCAACAGCTCAGATCCGTGTCCGTACGTTAGAGCCGCCTTTTCTCTCTCCACTCCTCAACAGATCGATGAGGTACAACACGTTCACAAATATATTTGTGTATATTCTCATGCACAGCAAGGTCTTCAGTGTCACACGATCCTTCAGAAATCATTCAGATATGCTGATTTGCTGCTCAAGACACATTTCTGATTACTATTAATGCTGAAAACAGTAATCTTTTGGAAACCGAATCGTCAGGATATCATGTTGCTGCCTACTGAATATACAGCGTTTGATACAATGCCTACTAATAGTATATCTGATATTCATCTGTGCTTCAGAATAAGGCCTTTCTTTGTCATTTATGGCTCTTTCCTCCTCATCCGAAGGCTTTTAGGAGACTCGCTGATCTCATCAAGGAAGCCATGTGAGCGGCTGATTCCCAGGAAGAGGAATCAAGGGGCTGAAATCTATTAAATGCGGCTGTCGCATGCCACATATACACAATGTCCCACTTTTATTTCCACCTTTCAGATGAACAAACGTGAAACTGACACCTTTCTGATGTCCTGTGTGGTTTTAAAACTGGTTTAATGTGTAAAATGTTTAACCAGAAGAAGCCCACGGTCAGGTGAATGTTTTTTTTATTGCAATAGTCTTTTACTTTATAAATCTTTAATGGTGAATTGTGAAGGTTAAAGCCGTTGATTTGTGAATTTCTTAATAATGACTAGTTAGCTGCTAGTAACTCGAGCCGTTCTGGGATGCGTTTCCCAAAAACATACTTTGTTGGTTGCAATGCAATTTCCCATTGCCAACCAACTAAGTTCCTAACAGATTAGCAACTGTGGTTTTGGGAAATGCACCCCTGAACACAAACGAGTTGTATCTGTATTGGTACGTTGCAGTAGACTAATGGACTCTAATGACTCTAATGATCAGTTTTTTCATATTATGAAAAGTTGTGGGAATGCAACAGTTGATTTTTTTTTTTTCTCTCACTGTTTGAGCAAATGGTAAAGAAAAATTGTATTTGCAATGGTCTTCCATATACACCAGAAGTTTACCCTGCAAGTTTACTTCTGCTTGCCAGAAATCTGACAACAGTCCATGCGGGTCACCCATTTGATACTTATTAACCCATATTTACGAATGTAGTCCATCAGACTTGTGTGTCATAGTGCATGTTGGTCCTTTTAGACACAAAATGGTTGAATAAATAAATAAATTAGCTCTATTATTGTATGTAGTGCTGATTCTCACTCAGTTTTGTTCCTTTACCATACCTTTTCCTTATTTGAAGAGATCATCTACCCAAAAAATGAAAATTCAGAAGAATGTTGGCAACCAAATGTTTTTGGGTCACATTTACTTCCATATTATAGACAACCAAATACTAGTAAGAAAGTGAACGAGAGCCGGAATGGTTTTGGTAGCCAGCATTCTTGGAAATTTCATCTTTCGTGCTCCACAAAAGAAGAAAAAAAAATGCATACAATGATGACAGAATTTTTCATTTTAGGACGGACTAGCTCTTTAATTGCATAAAATCCCATTGCATTGTTTAAACGTTTTTCAGTAGGGAACTTGTGGATTTGAACAGAGCAGAATGTAAGCCCTTAACCTTTGAACGCATTCACTGGATCTCTGGATTTCACACTGTGTGGTGTTTCTGTGACACAACAGACTCCTTGTGTACACCACTCAGGGAAAGAAAGTGCTTATGAAGGGCTCGCACACACACACGTGGACAGCTGTGATAAATCTTGGTGTGATTGTGCATAAACTCTTCACTCATAAGTGCGTACGAAGGCAGATTAATAGCGTGTACGTGAGTTTCTTGGGGTTTTATTAGTGTAACACGCTGGTTATGACAAATGGTCAAAGTGCCTCAGGTTTAAATTTGACCAACAAGGGCAGTTAATCCTTAAACTGGAACTGGAGTGACATAGGTGGAGAGATAAATCGATACACATTAGCTTGCCTTTACGTGGTTGTAAACCATGTAAAAAAAACAAAACAATGGCACGACCTTTAGGTTAATATTTCTTTATATATGTCCAAGGGGGAATGCATATATAACAATACAGTGCTCATATCAGATTGTACTTTGGAGTAATGAATGATTACCATGATAGTTGTCAGAGGTGCCATACTATATGTATTGTATGCAATCAGGGGTAATAACAGATTACGTTACAATATTTACACATCTTTCACCTGATATTTTTTATTTGATGTACTCCTGGGATTTTAAAATAAGTATTTAATAATTCAGTATCACATTTGCATGTTCACGGTTGGTCATTGGTTAACTGTCACTTAATCACTTTCCAAGTAATCTACACAGCTCTGTATGTAGTATATAGTATACCACAGGAATGGCATTGTATTCTTTCATAAGGAAAAGATTCCTCATTCACAGTAAGTTACATGCAAAACCTGTTAACTGAGGAAATGAGCCAAGCTTGATGACAAAGTCAGATGCACAACCAATTACTGGAAGAACTGGGTCAGTTGGGTAAAAACAAACACTGCAGGGACTTTAGTGGAGAAGCAGTCAGACTGAGATGATGGGAGGAGCTAAAGACCAAACACATAACGCGTCACTCGGATCCGTTCACAGCGCATTATTTCTGGGTCATTATCATCGGCTCCCAACTAGAAACAGACCCAGAGCTTCACATTTCAGGACGAGCATCGATTAATAACAACGGGTACGTGATGGTGTTAATCTCGTTAAATAGCGCTGAACATGTAACCGTTTTACCAAAAAAAATTTAACCAAAGGAAACGCGGCTGTTTTCGGCTAGCAGCGTCTTATACTGTGACTGTGTTTCTCTATTCACGTAAAATATATGTAAACTTAAGGTGTTATATTTCTTCTTAACGTTGAATGGTATGGGTTAAAGCCGTTGAATGTGAAAAATAAATAAATAAAAATCTGTATCATATGTGTCTTCCGTGGTGTAGTCATATGGCTAACGTTAGTTAGCCGCAGTTAGCTTGAGCTGTTTTCAACAGATTTTAGCTGGTCAGATATGATTCGGGCGTTAAAACTGTTTAAATATCACTGCCAAACAACATAAACCTTGTCGTCGTTGGTTTATACATTAACGTTTAGTAAATCAATCGATTTGTTGCGCGTATGATATTTTAAACCCACATTAGGCTAATAGTACGAGCGGTTTACCATTGCGTTTAATGTAACGTTAACGGACGTTAAGTCATATTATTAACGTGTATTAATATCCTTTTTAACTTGTTTTCTTTTCATTTTCTTTATAAATGTATTAATATCAATTTGCACATTGTTTGGTTGTGCAATATAACGTCAAATACAGACTAAATGTGTGAGTGTTATAAATAACCATCCTGTTAAATGGCTTTATTTGACTTTTTAAACCATTATATGACGATTTCCGCCGCACAAATATGAGTCATTTTTATTTATATTTTTGCACGTCATTTTATTCTTGTTTGTTAAGCTCACACAGAAGGAGGAGGAGTCACCGCTTTTGTGTGCTACACTTGAGTTAAAAGGCCATCTTGACAGATGTTTTCATTCATTTGTTCTCAATGTGTTTTGTGTTTTCAGTGGAGGAAGGAGCATGGACAGTTTGTGCTCTCTCCAGCTCAAAAATACCCAGTGACCGTAACATGAGGACCGGTGGAGAATAACATCTTATCCTGAGGGTTGTTACAGAAAGCTAGAGAAAATGAACCAGGTGAACGGATACGTGATCATTTATTTAGTGGCCGCGATTGGTTTCTGTGTGGCAGAGGCTTTCAACATCTCTGTGGTGGATGGAGGCCGAGGAGAGAACGGGACGGAGGCAGATGGGGACGGCTTGGTTCCTGTGGTGCTCAGCAAAGTAAACCAGATCATCGCCCGCGAGGGGAACTGTGCATTAATTGACTGTAATATCACCGGCGACCCTTTTCCAAATATCCAGTGGTTCAACTCGCACGGACACCTGCTTGACGTTAAGAAAAGTGGTATGTTTACTGTAAAAATCACCAATGCATTCTCATATATCATTGCACCTAATCCATTTACACTTAATATAAATCTGATCTACGTCGTGTAATTAAGGTTACTTCCATTATAATAGTGTATGGCAGGTAGTGTTCAGTTTAGTCATTGCTTCAAGCAAGTGGGAAGACATCTGTGAATATTTACAACCAAACAAAGGATTTCATTATAACAACCTTTTTTTTTTTTTTTACTTTTTTACATTAGCGTTCAAAAGTTTGTGCGGCCTTCTGCTCACCAGGGCTGCATTTATTTTATATAAAATAGAGAAAAACAATAGTATTGTGAAATATTATTTACATCTATTATAACCATTTTAAAATGCAATTAATTTCACTGATGCAAAGCTGAATTTTCAGCATCATTACTCCAGGCTTCAGTGTCACATGACCCTTCAGAAATCGTTCTAATGTGCTGATACAAATGCCATGTTTGTTTTTGTTTTTTAACTGATTTTTAGGTTTATTTTCTTAAATGTATAAAGGCACTTAATGTTTTATTTGTTCTGGGAATGAAGACTGTGGATATTTTCCGTGATTATTTATTACATCCACTCTTTCGAGATTAATCTGAAATATGCAGCCATTTGATCTCTAAATCTGGTGATGTAAAACGTGACTCCCAGCTGGAGTGTTATGGATTTGAGCTCCTGGTGAGTGACTTTTGGAGGATTACCGATGGTGTCGTGCATGCTTAGTTAATGAAAAAATATTTACAGTCTTTTAACTGAAGTGACACAGAAAACTTCCTGCTCTTCAGTTGAGCCTGGCTAGTGAATTTTGACTGGGAGTGTTACTCTGTGAAGAATTAGTGTGAACTAAAGACAGTTTGAAGGGTTTCATCCTGCACCGCATTTATGAACCGAAAGACACTGCAGGCTTGAATTTATATCGCAGGAATAGTTCACCCAAAAATGAAAATTTGCTGAAAATGTACTCCGGTCATCCAAGATGTAGATGAGGTTTTCTTCATTAGATTTGGAGAAATGCAGCATTACATCACTAGCTCACCAGTTCCTCTGCAGTTCCTCTTTTTCAATTCAATTTCTGTTAAATAAGCAGCACTTGGGCCTGAATTACATCAAATGAAAGGGAAAGCTAATTTGATTTGTCATTGCATGTTATTCATTCACAATAAGATCAAGATTTAGCATAATGAAAGTAAATAGTCCATTTTAATTTAATATCATTGACTTTGCACAAACAGCTGATAGACAGAAGTTAAAGATCAAATGATTTTACTTTACTTACATAATGCATTGCTGAATTGTTTCGTGAAGGTCTGATTAAATGACCACAGTTAGCTGCCAGTAAGTAATGCATTGATGGACTGGTGCCAAAAATGGATTTAATAAATTCCCATCAGCGCTTTAAACTCAGGTGGCTTGTGCGTAATTTATATGCATCCTTTGGACAAGGTTTTAAGGTGTACGTTTTAAGGTGTACGTTTAAATTCCAAACGAGGCATAAACCAACCCTAGATCATTGTCTTTATGTAAATGCATGTCTGTGGGTTATGCAAAGTCGATTAATCATGTCTGCATTGTTCACAGAACATTTTGTACTTTCATCTTGAGGAACTGGGTTTACAAGAAGGGTGTTTATATTCACACTGGTTAGTCTGGAAACATGTCTAGTCATGTTGTCTTCAACTATGTTCTTTATTTGGTGGAAAGGTGGTTATTGTTCATGTAAAACCTGATTTGCACACCTAGATTTTAACCTTTTATCACAGTTTCACTTTGCATGTGACCTCCCCCATCAGCTTATTCAGTGTGAACATTTTGTTGTAATATCAAGTTCCCTTTCTTGCATTATAACCTAAAAAAAAAAGGGAACTATTTGTTCTGGCATCTTGATTCTGATATGGCACGCTCTTATGTGATTGGTTTAAACTGTACAAGTTAGTGGGTTGCTATTTTCAGCAGTTTTGCAGATGGGTTAATGGTTGGATTTAATCAGTCCATGTCAGGTTACTGGCGTCAGATGATCTAGATCTCAGATCTTAGAAGATAAGAGGAAGAAAAAATGATATATCCGTGAGCCAGAGCTGCAGGTTTCGCTTTGAGTTGTTTTAGTGCTTATTGCTTTTGGAAATTATGATTTCAAAGTCTACACACATTTCTGTTAATTTCTTCAGGTGTTTTTGCACAGATATACATTACTATTGATATTTGACTTTTTAATGCTGTTTTATGGCAATATCACTTATTTCATATAAATGACCCTAATTGCAAGTAAAACAAAACAAACAGTGGTAGATCACTTACGATGTCTTTCGTATCTAATGGTATGTTTATGTCCTCGTTTGGAAGTCGTAATTACAACCTCAGGTGTTTTCAGATTACTTCAGGTTTAAGATGGCGATGTACCTTTTTGACATAAGATTTTTCCACTTTAGATCTACTAAATGAAGCATTGGATGTTTTTTTTTCTTTTTGTATGACTGGTGTAAATTGAATTGTATATTTTATAATTGTCGTTAGGGCTGTGCAATTAATCGAAATAACTATTCAATATCCATTTAAAGTTGGGTAATTACTGATACATTTACCAGTCATAACTAAACTTTGTGGTGATATTACGATCTTGACTCACTATAAGACAATTCTTGGCCAGAATATACTGACAAATGGAGTAGTCTTTGTCACAAGTCAAAGGCTTTAATGATTTTTTTTTTTGTATATTTCATTCAAGTAGGGCTGCACGATTATGACAGAAATCATTGTCAAATTTCCCCTGAAATTGTAATTGCAATTTATTAATTACTATTATCACAATTTACATCGTTTATACCATTGTTTGATGCAACTGCATGCCTTATTTTTATATGAAAATAAACAAGCTGAAAACACTAACTGAAAAACCTTTAGTGCAATGTACATAGGATTGGTTTCTTTAAATGTAAAAAAATATGAATGGTATTGTAATGTTATACTAATATTAAAATGATTGGAAAAACCCTCGAGATATCGTGTAGATGCATCTTAAGCACGCAGAATAACAAGTGGACTTCGAACGATTAATTGGCGCTTTGAACAGTTGCATAATTTTGGCATCCATAATTGTAATCTAGGGCTGGTCCGAACACCATTTTTTGTGCCTTGAAGCTTCGGTAGTAATCAACACCGAATATTTGAAGCTTCAAAAGGGAGGGGCTGAACATATTCTTCTCTCTAATAAAGGCAGGAATCTCCGTGTCTGTCTGTTTGCATTTTTATTATGTCGAGAACCGTTCATCCAGTCGACTTCACGCATGGTGGGTTGCTGCGGTAGGCAAGTTTCAATTTTCATATCCTGCACACTGCCTTTGTCTTGTCCACAATTTAAAGTGCTCCCACACAGCTGAGGTCTTCTGCATTTTTATCCTCTCTCCCTGAATCATGCCAGGTGTTAAAAAATAAGTAAAACTACTATTAGAATCTCAAAATGTAAAATAAAATGCCAACCCACCGAACGAATATTCGAATAATCGAATATTCTGATCTGGACCTATTGTAATCGCGATTTAAAAATTTGATTAATTGTGCAGCCCTACATTTCAAGTTCATTCAGTCTGGTTTCAGTGAACAAATCGAACCGTCAGTCTTCAGTAAGTGATTTTTCTCTCTCTTTTTTTGCAGATGGAAAATGGTGGATTCTGGACAACGGCGTCCTCAACATCACCAGCATCACGTTCGCAGACCGCGGCAAATACACGTGCGTGGCGTCCAACGCTCACGGCAAGGCCAACTGCACAGTGACTCTGCGCGTGGTCTTCACCAACGGAGATATGGGTGTGTATTACATGGTGGTGTGTCTAGTGACGTTTACCATCATCATGATTCTGAACATCACTCGCCTTTGCATGATGAGCAGCCATCTGAAGAAAACCGAGAAGGCCATCAACGACTTCTTCCGCACGGAAGGTGCAGAGAAGCTGCAAAAGGCTTTTGAGATCGCGAAACGTATTCCTATCATTACCTCGGCAAAAACGCTGGAGCTGGCGAAGGTCACGCAGTTCAAGACCATGGAGTTTGCGCGCTACATCGAGGAGTTAGCACGTAGCATACCGCTCCCGCCGCTGATCATGAACTGCCGCACCTTCATGGAGGAGATCCTCGAGGTTGTCGGCGTGGAGGAAATGAGACACACTTTTGTCCGGCAAGCACCCGAGGGTCACGACTTGACAGCTGCCGGCACTTCTGATGATGTTTTCACGATCTTGCATGAAAGAGAGCGGGCGAGAGAAAGGGAACGCAGCGATTCTCCCGCCGTGGACTCGGACGATGCGTCGCTTCACGAGCAACCTCAGCACATAGCTATTCAGGTTTCGGTTCATCCACCGTTGGCTGCAGCAGAATGCTGTAACATAGAAGCTCCGCCTCTTTCCAACATAGTCTCCTCTCCACCCCCATTGGCTCAGCTGGCTCTGGAGGCGGAGTCTAAGGAAAACAAGGCGGAGTCTGTACAAGATGATGGTGTTGCACAGAAAACCCAAGTCATTTATGAAAGCCATGTGTAATATCCTGAAGGAAGGATAATGACCTCGCTATGCATTTTCTTGGGGAACGAAAAGGTCAAGATTAGTTTTTCTTCTCAGAAGTTGCTTTCTATAAGCCATCTTAGGAAAGATGAGGAAGCGTGGCATTTGTGTTCGGGTCAATCTCTCAAAACTCAAATTTCTGGGTCGTATTTTACCTAAAAAAAAAATTTAATAAAAAAAAAAACAGATTCATATTTTGCATAAAGCAAATAAAGCCCATTTTTAATAGTTTCTTGATTATGCTGACATTTTGGTGACAACCCTCCATTTATAAAATCTATTCTAATGCATGAAATGGTCTCATTACATTTTTTAAACATTACAGTAATGTAATTCACTCAAAACGGTAGTCACAATCCCTTAAAAAATATTATTAGACCTAAAAATTGTTCAATTTTGTGGTAAAATATAACCTTGTAATTTCTTTGTGAGATTGACCTGTGTAAGTTAAATATCCCATGACAATGAATACTCATGCTGAATGTATTTTAGAGTGATGTTCTCTATTTATTTAGAAAATCCAGGTTTGCGCATGATTTCTTTTTTCTTTTCCCGTAGTAAACAGAAACTAGGTCTACTGAGGGACACAAAGCTCACATCTCACATCATAAGCAGCAGACAGAAAGTAGTTCTGTCGGATGTAGTTACAGATTATTCATTTCACAAGTGAATGAGAAGGAACGACTGATTAATACAATTTGGCTGAAAGTAAAACTCTTACTGTTTGAGGTCGAAGTGCATTTTTCATTGAGTAGAAATCAAGCATTTGTGAAAATATTTCAGAAGTGACGTGCACAGTAATTCCCTCTTATAATGCATGAAGAACGCATGTCGATCTGTTTTCAGCGCTGGATTCGGAGAGACGAAGCTTTTGTTCGTGCGATCTCGTCTGCTATGTGTTATTTATCATTTGCGTCAGGCTTTGATAATTGAATAACACTGTAGAAATTTCAGTTTGAGATTTCTAGACTTCTTCAGTTTAGTTTCCACTGGAGTCTTTATACTGTTACTGTAACGATGGTGTTATTACATTAGTAATACTACTGTATTACTTTTGATTTCAAATGCACAGTTAGGTTTTTTTCTTTTTCTTTGAGGATCAAACAGAGAGTCCTTTATAACGGAGCCCCAATAAAAATGCTGAATCTCTTCTGATGTCCTAGAAACACAGTTTTGCTTCTTAAAAAGGCTTACCTTTTAGTTTCAGTGCTAACAAGTTAGAATTCCTCAGTGTTGATCTTGATTTTTTTTGGGGGGGGGGGGCTCTACTTTTAGAGTAATCTAGCAGTCAACTGCACTGCTGTAAATTAGCTAACTGGTTAAGCACTAGCCATTACGAATGTTCCTGGTCAGGATTGTCAGAGGAAGCGATGGCTGTTTAAGTAGTGAAATAAAGCTGCTGTATACCCATGATTTCCTGTGTGTCTTCATTTACTCGGATCTTTTCATAAGCCTTTGTATCATCACAATTTCATCATCATGCTTATTGTTGTTTGAAGAGCTGAATGCATTATTGAACTCGGCCTTGATCGAGATTGTGGGGAAAGTGTTTATTGATTTGCACGTGGATATGTCCTCAATTGTCTGATTTTAAGGAATAGTTCATGCAAGATTCAAAATTTACATTTAATTTTACATAGAAAAGTAGATTTCTTAAGTAAAAATATTTGATTAGTAGTAGTAACGCTGCATTGATAGCATGAAATTAAATAAAATCTTGAGTGTAATGTAAGTGGAATAATTCCGTGTGGCTTGTCAGTCAATGATAAACTGCATTTGATAAAAGTAATTTCATAAAATATGTAAATATCAGCATCAAAATGCCAATTTTTTGATTTTGAGTTGTATGTTAAAGCTGCGGTAGGTAACTTTTGACGCTCTAGCGGTTAATAAACAGAACTGCTTGCGTCTTGCGGAAGAACATCGTAGCCGGAACTACTTTTCTCTGTTTATGTCTATGAAGAATCAGGAAGGTACTGGGTTACTCCGCCGTGGTATCCCCGAAGCAATCTAAAATAGTCCGAATATAAACACTTATTATAGGTGCACCCTAGTGATTCAAGACAAGCTAAAAACACGGTTTGGAAAATGGATTCATGGTGGTTTACTCGCTTATTATATACTTTTTTTTTTTTTACATTTTGAACACAAACAAAGTTACGGGCCACAGCTCTGATTGGCTATTCTTACCGGGAGCGATGGAGTTTCTGCAAATGGCAATAGGACACTGGGAGGAGCCAGAGGAGCTTGATTTTTTCACAGATTATCCGTCTCATATTCTACTGTCAGGACATAATGACAGGTTTAACAAATATGTAAAAAAAATATATATATATTTTTACAAAAGTTACCTACTGCAGCTTTAAACTGACATCTTAAAAGACATCTATCGGACGCTTTCCAGATGAAGCGATCTTTAGCAGACCTCTTGTGTGCTATCCGCGGTGTGTGATGCTAATTACTGGATAATAAGAAAGAAAATCTGATGAAAATTGTTCAGAGATTCTTCATTGAAAAGAAATGCAGAGCAGAACTCGATCTTCTGTTTCTTTGGAATCGACTGGATTGTCCAATATATGCATGTTACAATCGGTCCATCGAAGCAGATCAGTGGTTAGAATCAAGATTAAGCAGAAGAAATGTTCTTTGTGCTTAATGTGCATCCATTCACGGTAAGAATCAGTGTAGCAACATTTTCTTTACAGCTGGGAAACCTCAGGAGCCACGAACACATGCCAATCGGTGTAGAAACCATACTCATGCCTTCAGCACGGTAGTTTTCATATGACTCATCTTTAAATTCATTGCAGGTTTAAAACAGCACGACCATTTAACTGCCAAACTTAACATTCATCAAACACACACACACACACAAAGTCTTGTATTACAAATTACTAGGCTCGAAAACTAAAGCAGGTTTATTTCCGTGTGCATCATCTAGCGAAAGTGTTTCCCTGTGAATCTGCTTATTTAAATATCAAAAGTGAGGGGAAAAACACAACTTCATTAAAAAGAACTGACTACCTATGAGTAAATGCTAACATGTTTACACCAGATATTAGAGACCTGTCAACAAAGGGCCACCTAAAAACACATTCTGATGTTTATATGAACTGGCAGACTATAAAGTCTAAAGATAACAAACATTAGAAAGACTGTGTTGTTGCACGTGTTATTTTCCGCGTACAGAGCATCTGCAGATCCACCTGCACAAACACTGCCATGATGCATTTACATGTTCAGAGAGCAAAACATTTGCAGATGAAAAGAGGCTGAAAGCTATTCTGAAAACCCATTCAAATGAAAGGTTTCCTCTGGGAACAGCCACAAATACACACGGGAAAAGTCCCTTTGAGCAGCCACACAGTGGAACAATGAAACTCTTGAGCGTGCTGCATACAACTTCACTTAGATCCACCAAAAAAATAAAAATAAAAAAGAAGCTGATTACCACTGATACTTTTAAAATGAATACCGGGGAAATTTACTGTTTTGTAAAATAACTCAAATGAACGAGTCAAATTTTGACTAAATACTGTAAAGCATCTTTCATTAAATGTTTTAATTCCATTATAGCTGACAGATAAATGTGAACATGCTTCATAAAGGTAAAGAGCTTTCACTTTTGGCTTATGAAAATTAGCAATTTTGCATTTCCTGGAAAACAGATGCAACAAACCATTTCATGCTTGCATCTTAATCTATTAAAAAGCTTAAATAATTCAATTTGACATCAAATAGTTAAACACTTGAAAATGATTTGTTCCTTCAAACTCGAGACAAGAATCTGGGATCCATGGTAATTTGCTTCTGTAAGGAGAATGAAAAAGTGCTGATCTTAGAGTCAAACTGAGAGCAAGCAGAAGAGAAGTCAGTTTCAGAATGATGCGCGTCTTGGTCTGTCATCACACAAGGTTTTCACCCTTTCTGAACCCCTGGCCAGTTCGTCTCACAACATACAAATTTCTGATGTGTGTGCGTGTGAGTGTAGACAGCCTGTCCTCAGGCAGGAAAGTCTGGTGCAGATGCTAATGACCTGTGCAACCACACAAGAGAAACCATACGCTTGCACACAGTGTGGAACGACCTCTCAACGGCTCTACAAATTCAGAAATCACACATTTAAAGACGACAGTGGAAATTAGCCTTTTAAGCTTATAGAACACTGTGTGAAATTAGCAGTCGCTTAAGTAGACCATTACCATCTTTAACATTATGTTCATAAGAAAACCTATAAAGTTTAGAGACCATACAGTCGCATTCAACAAGCAAATAAAGTGGTGCAGTATTTTTTTTTTTTTAAACCAGTACTACTAGTAATATATATCTATCACTTTAACATGTTTAAGTATGTTTATGCTTTTTTATGTTAAGATGCTACAGGCAAACACTTTTTTTTTTTTTATAACAGGTTGCTCAACTTTTAAGCGGTTTATCTATTTGAGTCTGTACAATTCAGTAACACATCTTCAAAGGCCGATTTCTCAAAATGAGTTTTCTCCACTTTAGCAGCACTTACCTACACCAAACTTTAGTTTTATAAATGCTTTTACAGAGGGGCTTGTTAATGTATCATCTGCCTGATTTCATACACATTGTTTTCGAAAAACATTGTAAATAATTAAGTATGTTCTGAATCATTTAGTGATAAAATCCCATTTAAAATACAACGCAAACACAGGATCTACTCTTCATTTAAAACGATTTAATCTTTACACATTTGTTTTTTTAATGTACAATCAAACCATCAATCATACATAAAATTCTCCATATTGTACAACTCTAGCACTAGTTTAAATAAAAAAACAAAACAAAAATGAGATCAATACATAATATTGTTTTCTTTACGGATTAACAGAAGAACATTAACTGCTAATGCGAACACATAGGCCCCGCCCACATTGACTCATTTACTGTCAATCAATCAGAGGAGGGAGACGGTAATGCCAGTCACCATTGGAAACAATGCGAAAGGACAGAATTTCACCAATCAGTTAAAAGACAACACTTCGGCCTTGTTTATGGAAAAGAAATTACGTACGAATATGTCATTCAAACGTAAAATGGGAATCAAACAGAATGGGATACAGCAGTGGTTACCACGAGTGTCAAATTTGTGCAAAACTGTGCCATGAATTTCCGAGAATACCAAAAAAAAGCAACAACAGCAGCAAATCACAAAATAAACTAGAGTTCTCATTCTTATGATCTCTAACAGTCACATTTCATCATCGCTTTTTCAGTGCCAATAAAACTGTGCAGTCGTGCCCGAATCTCCAGAAACCGTTTAGTTGGGTTTATACATATAGCCAGTATTTACATGTAGTTTTTAGACTCACAAAAAAGGCATGGGTCATATTTCACCCAATATTAAACCAGGAAAAATATTTAGCATAATGAAGCTTGTTTTTTTAAACCTATATTTTTTAATGCATTTTCATGATGATTGGCCATATATGGTTCAGTACTGGGAACATTTTTTTTTACATCAAGTTCGCAAATAAAATGCAAATGATGATGGTGTGAAAATGGGTTTCATTTTCATTACCACCAATACATATTTTATTTTGGGTTGAATTATGACCTGGGCATTTCTTTGTGGGATTTATCCTTTCGCTGTCAGATGTGGATAATCAATTGGAGATGTTTAATTTATGATTTCAGGCCCATCTAACATTTGATGAGTCAGATGGGGATGAACAGCAGTAGACACTTGTTGGACAAAATGTGAGCATACAGAGAATGGCAATTTTACTGGAGCCAACATTCAGCAGTTTGAACACTAATGCTTGTTTGCAAAGTTAAAAAAAGTTGATCAAGTCACATTATTAATTTTTAAACTATTTGGATTTGCGTAGTACATTTACATATAATAGCCAATATAGCAGCTGTAAAAGAAAAGCGTCTTGGTTTTTCATTCCCAGTAATGGAAAGCACAGAACTTCATAAAGTGTGGGCACTCAAAGACCAGTCAGACAGACTCGTTTGGCTCGTTACCTACAATCCCGCCATAGTGTTGAGGTCGAAGACGATTAATGAAGAGGATTTGTTCTCCTCCCAAAACCCACGCTTGTGTGTTGGATCATCTCCCAATGCTGAATACTTGATGCTCACCGGTCGCTTGCAAAAATCACTTGCACGGGCAACGTATCCATTACGAACGGGACACTGAACGTTTCTTCGGCTTCTCGGCATCAGATCCTGACTGGAATGTTGAGGTGCGTTCAAAAACGGTCTTGTTTTCCATCTTTTTTGTACCTCTCACACACTACAAGTAAACAATTTTATGGGTCCATTTCAGGTTTTGGTGGGGCAGTGAGGGTCACGCCGGTCAGCGGTGAAGGTCCCTCCTCGCGTTTCCAGCGGTTCATCTTGACCTTTCACCTCTTCATGATGCATTTTTTTCAGGCAGGAGGCTAAGAGGCCAAATAAGCAGGACCCGGCAAGGTGTCTTGGGCGTTTTTGCATGTGCACGTGAGAGTTAGTTTAGCGTGTTAGGGGTTTGTAGAAAGTTCATCCACTTGGGACGTCCAAAACTCAAGCTTCTCCCAAAATTATTACGATTTTCAAGCAGCCAGACTCTTCCTCGAAAGACTCGTTTTGGAGCCTTGTGCAAGTATCCAGAGGTGGGGTCCCATCTGGCGTAGTGTTTTTTGTTTTGTTATCGGGCGGTTCAGGGTACCGGAGGGGCGTGTGGTCAGAGGGATGAATCGTCCAGTAAACGGACCTCCTCTTCTCTCTCATCTTCCTCATAGTGGGAAGGGGAGGATGCTAATTGAACATTATGGACTCGGGGTCTTGGTTTGCCATCTGGGCCATATGACGGAGGATATCTTTTTTTGTAATAATACCAAGGAGGCGCCTATAAAAGAGAGACAGAAAGAGATAGAGAAACTTACTAGTGCATTTTTGACACGTTTGCAGACGACTAACATCTTCTGTTGCCAAGTTTTGCAAGGAAATCCCAACGAAATGCATTTTGAATAACTCTATTTTCGTTTTGCCTCAGAATCAAATCTTTGCACCAATTTTGATGGCCCCATACTTCAGCCTTGGCAACAGACAGCTGACAGTCTCTGGTTTGAAGAAGGACAGAGAATGTGGAAGATTATGTTGTGTTACACTATGTTATTTCTATGAGCCGACGGCACCTACACAGTGAAAAGCAAGTGTTTTGCAAAACAGAGGGAGTGAAAGCCTCCATCTCATCCACACACTCTGGCCTTGGAGAACGAGAAAGCCAACACAAATTCAAGAGCATATTTAAAGGCTTTATAGAATCTGTGCATTTGATTTGTTCACAGCGTAAAAAGTACTATTGCGTTACTAATTTGAAAGTTTTGTCATGTTGCATCACTCATTTGCAGCATAGACACAATTCTAAGCACAATGAGCATTACATTACTCCAATCCCCAAAAATAGTGGCATTTCAGAACAGTCATTTGAAGCAAAGACAAAGAGTCGTGCAATGTACCTGCATTACAGTAGTATTCAAAAGAATTACTGAATTAAAAAATATAAAATTAAACCAGAGCGTTAATTTTCTCCTACTTTGAGTGTTAATTACTTGTACGAAAGTAACTTGGCCATTAGAGTGTTAAGAAATGCCACTAATGCAATGCAACTAGAAGCAAATTACTTTTAAAACAGTGTGATGTTGTAATGTGTTACTTGTTACGTTTTTCCCGTAACAGTATTTTTCTAAGTGAATAAAGTTTTATGTTGAAATACTTCATTACAGTGTCACATTACTGCTGAAAAAGTATTACTTTATTTTTTAAAAAGCAATTAGTCACACAGAGTTACATCACACACCAAATTATTTGTGCGTTTAGAAGCAACTTTTGCACTTTAGTGTGAATTCAAAAGAGTAATGCAAAAACTGCATTGAATAAATATAATTCGATGAATAAATTTTCTTGGTAGACTTTAATGTGCAATGTACAGACATTACTGCGTTACAAAGTGTAACGTTTTTTTTTAAAGCAGCAATTAGTTACCCCACGTTGTAACTTTCCTCTACTTTTGTTTAGTTAGGTGTATAAAAGTAACTTGTGCAGTATGGTTTGAATTATAATGAGTAATACAATACTTCAGGCGTTACTTCTAAATCAATGTGATTATGAAACATGTAACACTTTACGCACATTACTGGTTTTCTAAAAGGATACAGCGTCTGTACATAAACACTAATTTTCCTTGATAAGCTTTAAAAATATAGATGTTTCAACATATGTGCAATACATTACTCGATTACAGTAAGAGAGAACAGTAAAAAAAGAAAAAAGAGGAAGTGTAAAAATTTTTAAAAAGCTATCACATTGTTACTTTTACCTTGTTACTTATTTGTGTAACAGTGTACAAAAGTAATTAAAGTGAATTAAGAATGCAATACATGTTACTTCTGAAACATTACGTAACGCTTCACCTCAACTGCTTTTTTCTAACTAGATACAATGTCTATACCAAAACACAAATTTTTTTCTTGATCAACTTTCGAATGCAAGTGTTCGACAAACTTTTAACTTTATATATGCTCTTGATTTTGCTTGTGAAAAAGGGATTTAAGCTTGATGACAGTCTGCATCACAGAAAAAAGGTGTGACAATTTCGACGAGAGCTGGGATTGCGAGAGTCCATCCAAACCAGAGGAATGTAATGCTCGTGAAATGATTGTCAAGCCTTTGTGAGATGTTCGTGAAATGCCTGCAAGACGTTTGTGACAGGAAGAGAGTGAAAAGGTCGAACGTCAAGACGACTGAAAGAGGACAGGGTTTGGGACTCGAGACAGGTGAGGACTGTTGGTTTAGGGGACAGGAACAGCTGACTACATACTACAGGAAGTGCTAGGATTCTAGAGTCACACCAAATCGTAATAGTAACACAGCATCCTAGTATGACTATAGAGATGGATAGATATGTTGGTGAATGAGAAAATAACCCGCTACACACGACTGTTACTCGCCAATCGTTTAAGGGCGGAGCTGCGCGAGGGGTCAGATGTCATCGATCTGTAGCCCAGCCGACGCAGACCAGGCACCCCCCAGAGGAATTTAGCAAAGGAACACAAACAAAGAAATCAAATTCAGATGAAGGACATCACGGCATGTGTATTAGAAGTGCTTTGTGAGTACACGTGCACAACACAGAACTGAAAGGGAGGGGCTACATAGAGGTGCATTTCATAGACACCAGGGCTAATGTGACAGACTAGTGGACCCTGCAGGTGTGGACGAGGACAGGAGCAACAAGCTGAGTGAAAGCAAATCTTACAGGAGACATTATGTCTGCAGGCGAATAAAGTCCTGGGAGCGGGGTCCAAAAAGCTTTTAACTTTAGCTTCACTAACGTCAAAATGTTTCTAAATTTCCAGGATGACTCGATGAGTTCATAGCTTCATTGTAACAGACTTGGAGAAAGTTAGCATTTGATCCTCTGAAGTGAATGGGTGCCGTCAGAAAGATAGTCCTATCAGCTGATAAAAACTTCACAATAATCCACACCACTCCAGTCCATCAACTAATGTCTTGAGAAGTGGAAAAAAAGGTGTATTTAACTTAAGCCATTGCTAAAATTTGAGTCCTTTACCAGTAATCTTGCTTTCTCCAGTTAAAAAGTCGTCTCATCTGAATCGGGAGAAACATATGCACAGATCAAGAACGGTTTACAAATGAAAATGGTACAAAACCGATCTAAACAAATCTGAAGGTGGATTTTGATGTGAGAGGACAGGAGATGGACGTTTTCGCTGGAGGAAGTGTTATTAATGATTATGCACTTGTATTTAAGCCAGAATTTAAAACACTTAGATGGATTATTATTATTTATTTATTTTACGAACATGCAGGTTTTCACTTCACAAGATATTAGCTGATTGACTGGAGTGCTGTGGATTACTGTGACATTTTTAATCAGCTGTTAGGACTCTTTCTGATGGCACCCATTCACTGCAGAAGATCCACTGGTGAACAAGTGAAGTAAAGCAAAATTTCTCCGAATCTGTTCTGATGAAACAACATCTTAGATGGCCTGAGGGTGAGCACATCTTCATAAAATTTTCATTTTTAGGTTAAAATACTCCTTAAATACACGTTACTGGCCACAAATTGGTGCACCTTATGTAGTGTTTGGACCCCACATGCAGGACAGTTCCACCGCCTCGCGATAACTGCGATTTCAGTTTTGTCACACAATTAAGTTTTTGCCTCAAATCTCAAAATGAGATCAATTTCAGAGTTAAGTGGTATAAAAACTCTCGCAGACATCAGTGAATAGAAGTGAGTAGGAATTACAATAAATGTATCCATACACAACATGTACAGTTTAAGCATCTCTAACTAGTGGTATTTTGGGGCAACCATGATCCAGAACTCTTTTTCTTTTTTTCACTCAAGTTTCATGCGTCCCTCCTAAGAGGCGGAGTCTAACAGGCAGAGTGGGAGGGGCTAATCACCAAGGGCTCCACGTGCTGCTTGAGCTCTTCCAGATGTTCTAAAATATTCTTCTTTGTGATGATGCCCAATAAAATCCTGCAACACACACCGTGACCACCATCACTTAGCAAACAAAAATTACACCAACAACTCAAGTACAAACAAATAGAAATCAAAACAACATAAGAGGAACAAGACAACAGAAGCAATATGAACAGAACTTTACAGAGATCATTAAAATAATCAGGCGCTGAGTTGCAATTAAACAAATGAACTAAACAGAATCAAAATGTAATAAATATCAGCCGTCACAGTGTGTGCGAAATAAAAATGATTCTTTGATTAAGATTAAGAGCAGTGACTTTACCGTACAGGGACATTGGAGTATAAATACACTTATATCATTAAAAAGCTTAAATTAAACAAATGTGGTTGACATTACTAATAAACTTAGGTAGTAGTAATTAATGGCTGTTGGAAATTCAGCTTTGCATCACGTGAATAAATGACATTTTCAGATATACTGAAATAAGAGAGAGCAGTTATTTAATAGATATCTTAACTTTACTGTTTTTACTGCATTTTCCACCAAAATAAATGCTGCCTTGGTGAGGTTTTATAAAACTCTTCACATTACGTTAACGAAAGTGTGGTTTTACTAATCAACATTTTAGGTTTAAAAAAATGTGCTGAATGTTGCAATTCAAAAAAATGTTCCTAAAAAGGCTAAATGATAAAACTTTAATAACTGACTCGATATAATAATCAATGAAATGTGAGACAAAATGCAATTAAGCAGACTGATATTTGAGGCCTGAAAGTGTTTATGTATTGTGCATTAATTAAATGTACAGTGGCATGTCAAAGTTTGGGAACCCCTTGCAGAATCTGTGAAAATGTGAATAATTTTAAAATAAGAGAGAGCATACTAAATGCATGTTATTTTTTATTATCCGAGTAAGATATTGTAAATAAAAGATGTTTACATTTAGTCCACAACACACAAAAAAATTGCAGAAATTATTATTTTGCTACTGAATTATCCACTAACCTAGTTTATAATAGTATTTTTGTTTTAGATTATGATAAGGTATTTTTTCTAGGGCTGCACAATTAAGTAAAATTACATCGCTAATGCACTAAATTATGATTAGGCAGAAGCTGCGATTGTCATGCGTATCTTTCAGTGAAGAACAGTTCTGTGATCACAAGTAGTAGCCCTCGCTGCAGCTGAATAAACAGAAGATTCAATCATTATCGCGAAACATTTTTGTCGATTTCATAATCTTACAATTATATCGTCTGCGATTGTGAATGTGATGTAGCGTAGCTTGTCGGAGAACTGAGGCTTTGTGTAGTAAATGCTGCTCCATCTGAAAGCAGGTGATGGAGATTTACTACTAATCACAGAACCGGCTTTTACTGACTGAATACGCCTCACAATCGCGATTAATCGCGTTCAAATAATCGTGAAGACCTAATTTTTTCAACTGTTATTTTTCTTCATAATGAAGTTGTCTGTATTTAGTAGAAATGTGTTTAACATTCAAAGATTGATGATCAGGTAAACACACAGAAGTAGAGAGATTCTACGTTGATTAAAAAAAATAAATAAATAAAAAAAAAAAAAGAAAGAAAAATTTTGCCGATGCTCATGATCGGATAAGCTCTGAAAAAAAAAAAAAAAAAAAAAAAAAGGTCTCAGTCCATTCCAGGTTTATCTGTTCATAAATACATCATTTACAATTTAAATAATTTTTTTTTATTATTTAAACATTTTAAAATGTAATTCATTCCTGTGATGCAAAGGTGAATTCTGAGCAACCATCAATTCCTTCAGTCTTGGTGAATTATGAATTAAATATTGAAATATAATAGTAATATTTTTAATAATAATATTAGTAATAATTTGAAACACTTTAACCGTTGGTTAACATAACTATAATTGTTTATACTTGCAAGTCATGGGACACTGCGAGATTGTGCATCTTATCTCAAGACAGGCGACTAATAAACTTAAATATACAAATAAAAGCATTAAAAAACGTGTAACAGCAGTGAAATCACTGAATATAGTGTGACTGATCTACTCTACTGTGAGTGGAAGTGTGTTTTGTCAGTGGTTTAACAGGAGAGATGCATGTGAATCCTCCGATGCATGACGTCACGACTGAAGCCCATCAGCAGACACGTGTGTGTGTGTGTGCGCTGACGGGACGTTGGTTAGTTTAAACACACACTGCACAGGAGACGGGGAGGGAATGAGGCGTCCCGGCGGACACTCACCCGTTGTGTGTCACGAGGCACTGGCGCAGGCCGAGCTTGCGGAAGATGTCCACCACGATCTCCATGGGCGTGTGGTCAGTGACGGTGAAGGGGCTCATGTCCAGGATGCTGCGCAGCTTCAGCGGCCGAGGGCTGTCGGCTGGGAGGGTCGGGGCATGCTGGGTAAAGTAGACCCGTGAGTTCAGCACTATTCCCTCCTGCTTACGCCGGGAGTTTTCTGAAGACAAGAAATAAAGAGAACATCTTTCAGTCATCTTTGTGGACAGAGAAACTCTGATGTGTATTTCTACAATAACCTCATAAACTGATACAAACACATCCAGGTGACATTTTACACCAAAAAAAGAAGAGAAAAAAATTCAAAAATATATTTTGCACAAACGAAACTGATTATTTGTAATTATTTTCATGACCTTTCTAATTTAAAATGCATATTAAGATATATATATATATATAAAAAAATAAAATCCACCTTTACATATAGACTCCCATTCAAAAGTTGGGGACAATAAATCTTTAATAATTACAACTATGTATTTTTCCTTAAAATAAAACAAATGTAAACTGTACGAAAAAAAAAATAATTAAAATATACATTTTATTTAAACTGTATGGCCATTAAATAAAATAAAAAATAATAAAAAAAGATCTTTTTTTAATGGTAGTCTATCATGGCTGATATATGACTAATATGGTGGATAAAAGTAATTTTTTTTATTTTATTTTTTATTTAATTTAGAAATAAAACAATACTTTTATTCAGCATTAAATAGATCAAAAGTGTCAGTAAAGATTTTAGAATAAAGAATTTCTCTTTCAAATAAATGCGGTTCTTTTGAACTTTATATTCATCAAAACATCCTGAAAAATAAAATGTATCACAGTTTCCACAAACTGTTTTCAGCATTGATAATATTTAGAAATGTTTCTTGAGCATCAAATCAGAACATTATTATGATTTCTGAAGATCAAGTGACACTGAAGACTGGAGTAATGATGCTGAAAATACAGCTTTGATCAGTTTTTACTGTATTTTTAATCAGATAAATGCAGACTTTATATTCATTTAGAAAATTAATTTCATGCCCACTTTTATACATCATGAGGGCAAGATAAAAACGTCAGAAAATAACTTAAAAATGGTACTAAACCAGGCTTCATCAGTTTTCGCCGTAATATGAAAAGCAGCGTGAGAATTACTGCAATAAATGTGGGGTTGAGTCACCTATAGCGATGGTGATATCCCTGCGCAGGGCGAATCCCACCAGTCTCTCCGACTCTTTGGAGACGATGACGGGGAAGCCGTTGTAGCTGGTTTGTGAGATGATGTTCTGCAGCTCGGCGAGCGTCATGTCGTCCTGCGTCAGCACGGAGAGCGGCAAATCATTACGCCGCGGACGCATCACATCCCGAGCCAGCGTGGTGTGCGTGAACTCTTCCTTCGCGTCCAGGAAGGGGTAACCGTTCAGACGGATGTGTGCTTCGTAGATCCCCTCCCTCCCGAAAGCATCGCCGACCCATTTGCTGGTCATCACCGCCGCCATGAGAGGAACGATGTACTCCAGCCCGCCGGTCAGCTCGAACACGATGACCACCAGAGACACGGTCATCCGCGTCACGCCCCCTGCACGAACACCACCACACACATCAGAGCGTCTGTGAAAGAGCAGAGGACGCAGAGAGCGCTCAAAGCATGCGTACGCACCCAGACAGGCGGCGGCGCCCACCATGGCGTAGAGTCCCGGCGTGATGCAGTCGGCGCCCACCTCACACCACTCTCTGAACAGGAACCAGTCGTGGTGATAATACGCCAGCTGCTCCACAGCGATGCCCACGATACGCCCCGCGATCGCCCCGATGGCCATACTGGGAATGAACAGACCTGACGGCACCTGGCCACAACAAACACACAATCTTCAGCACACATCTGGCAATATAATGTAGTGTTAGCATTTTTAGCATGAAACACAGCCACTCAAATCAAGTGTGCACATTTTGGCCAAACTGGTAAGTAAGTTTATTATATATGACACTGAACCATAAAACCAGTCATAAGGGCCAATTTTTTTTTTAAACCGAATAAGTTGAACGAATATTGAGGCTGAATAAATAAGCTTTTTTTTTATTAATGTATGGTTTGTTAGGATATGAAAATATTTGGCCGAGATACAACTACGTATAAAGTAAATAAAAAAGAGAGCTCACAGATATTTTGTTTATATAATTTCATGGCTATACATTATAAAAAAGTTTCTATTTTATTTAAACCGTTTCTGCCATTGAACAAAAAATTAACCAATGGAATTGCGACTTTTTGTCTCAAAATTCTGAATTTTTTCCCTCAGAATTGTGAATTATATCTTGCAATTCTGACTTTATAACACGCAATTCTTAAAAACAATAAAAATTGCGAGATCACAACTAGTGTTGTCAAAAGACCCGGTACTTCGGTACCAATTCGGTACAAAAAAAATGAAAATGTCACAGTATCAGGTTTCTTTAAGTACTGAGAACTGTTCTGAGTCACTTCACAAGCATTTTACTGTTTAATTTGAGTGTCCAAACCAAAAGTAGCTCGTCAAAATAAAAGTTTTTACATAAAGGCAATGTGGTAGAAATATTACTATTATTTAGTTGAATGTATGTGATACTGCCTAAAAATTTTTTTTATAAAACTTGATTTTTAAAGAAATAAATCACACAATATTTCTTCCATGTTTTAATTTTAATAGCTAATCCCATTTATTTACCAAAAAATAAAAGGAGTTTAAATTTCATTAATTAAAAGACAAATTCAATTCGGGTGAAACTTGTTTACTTGTTTTCATAATTATATTACTTGTAGGAAAACTTTAAACACAATTGTAAATTAGTATAAAGAATGGCATTAGTTTAACTTTTAGTGAAAAGTGTTTGTTTTTTTAATTAGCATATTTTTGTGTTTTGCTTTGGTATCGAAATTGGTACCGAGAACCGTGGATTTTCACTGGTATCGTACCGAATACTGATATTTTGGTACCGTAACAAAACTAAATCACAACAGAGAAGCACAGTTTTCTGACCTTGAGTCCGAAGGTGAAGATGGTCATGATGATTTTGAAGATGAGCGCCAGGCTGAGCTGCCACATGGCCGTGTAGACGCCGGGGGCGGCGGCGGCGTCCGATCCCGGGGGAAACGCCTGACTGCCGTTCATCTGACTGCGGTACTGACACAGCTGAGACGACTCCAGCGGGCCGCAGTCCGTGAACAGCTCTTTGATCAGCTCGCTGGTGTTCTGCCGCGTGTACGGGTTCGGGAACGCCACGATGGCCGTGATGGCAGCGACCGTGATCACCTCCAACACCGGATACTTACCTAAAAAACACACGTCCAGCTCAGACTGCAGTTCAAAATCAGAGCAAACACTGGGAAACATCAGCGTTAAACCATAAAGAAACTGTATTACTTTGAATAGACATCATCTGAAATAAAATTAAAGAGTTTAAAATAAAAACTAAAACAAATGAAAATGCCCAAGATACCTCAAAATTACTTAAACTTTACAATTACATATACATAATAGCAAAAACACTACAAAATGTATAAAACTTACTAAAATTATACAAACCCCTAAAACCTAATTACAAAATCACAACAGAATTATTCAAACTTTGTTTAAAAGTGTATAAAACGATAAACAAATGAAAAAAAAACGCCAACAAAACTACTAAAACTAACTAAAATTACACTAATAAACATTTCAATATATAAAACAATTATTATTAATAAAACAACAAAATTACTTGAACTTTAATAAATTGGGTGTACAGCAATACACAATAAAATCGCTATTTAAATGCATAATTCATTCAAAAGATGCTACAAACAAAAACTATTAAAAATTACACTAACAGAATTAAAGTGTATTTAAAAAATGTACTCATAAAAATGACAAAAAATATGTCTAAAACTTTAAATGCATATTTAAAAAAGGTCTAAAATGTTAAGGAAAATTGCATTAAAAAATAAAACATGACAAAAACGCAGCCAAAATATTAAAAAGTTTCACTAAAATTAAGATATAATGCAATATATAATAACAAAACCTGTAACACTTTACAACAAGGTTCAATAAGTTAATATCAGTATATGTATTCATAAACAACACATTTATTACAGTATTTATAAATCGTTGTTAATGAAAATACAGTAGTTAATAGGTCATAATGTCAACAAGCACAACAACTGGTTTTAATAATGCATTAGTAAATGTTTAAATCAACATGAACTTAGACTTATAAATGATGTAGAAGTATTGTTCATGTTTAGTTCATGTTAACTAATGAACCTTATTGTAAAGTGTTCCCACATAAACTCTAACAGTGTATGAATGAAGGTAAATGGCACTAATGTGAAGGTGATGCACGTACCGAATCGCGTGGACTTGCGTCGACGGCACCAGGCGATGTTGGCCCGGATGAAGAAGGCCCCCCACAGGCCTCCGAACACCCCCAGCAGGATGAAGGGGAAGAGCTCGAACAGGTACCAGGGCGTGTGGTACTCCACGTAAAACAGCACCAGACGACTGTTTCCGAACGGGTTGATGGAGCGCAGCACGAACGCCGCCACCAGAGCCGCGAAGAACGAGCGCCACAGGGTCTTCAGAGGGAAGTAATAACTCACCTGAGAGAGAGAGATCAGAGTTACACACACCTCTCTGGAATCAGTCCAAGAAACAGATGAGAGGCCTTTTATATTTGCTTATTTATGGAGCGCTTTCATTGCATCATTCAGGGCGGTTTGAATAAAAACACACAGGTCAATGGATCTAGTACTTAGGAAAATGTCAAGGTGCTTTTTAAGTTACATTTCCATAAAGATTTCCATATATCTTTCTAGAAATATTTGCTTATATTGCCCAGCACTTATCTTTTTTAGTTGTGATACTGATAGTAGACCAATACTGATAGTCTATTATGGCTGATATGATTGATACAATAAAAAATAAAATAGTGTAAAAAGTTTTTAAAAATTCAATAAAAAGTTAACAATTAAGTCAGCAATTAATGGCCATAAAATTGTAATAAAAATATATATATAAATCTATAATCTGATAAAAACTGATTTTTAAATAAATTTTACAGCCACTAAATTATTAAAATTAAAGGGATTTTAATGGGCATACATTTTTTATTAAAAAAATAAAAATAATTCTGTATTTTAAATAAATTTTACAGCCACTAAATTATTAAAATTAAAGGGATTTTAATGGGCATACATTTTTTTATTAAAAAAATAAAAATAATTCTGTAATCTGATAAAAACTATTTTTAAAATAAACGGTACAGCTACTAAATTATTTTATTTTAAATTAAAGGCATTTATGGCTATAAAATGTAAATAAAAAATAAACAGATCTGTAATCTGATAAAAACAAATTAAAAAAATTTTTTACAGCCACTAAATTATTTTATTTACTTTTATTAAAATTTTTATAAAAAATAAATAAATCTGTAATCTGGTAAAAAATAGATATATATATATATATATTTTACAGCCACTATTTTATTTTATTTCTTTATTTAAATTTAAATGTGATGGTATTGATAGTCTATTATGGCTGATATGTGGATTTCGGTGTCATTTTTAAAATACATCATTAAAGAAAACAGGTCATGTGACACTGAGGACTAGAGTAATGATGCTGAAAATTCAGCTTTGATCACAGAAATAAATAACATTTTAAAATATATTCACATAGAAAACCATCATATCAAATCATAATAATATTTCACATTTTTACAGTAATTTTAATCAGATAAACGCAGACCGACCTCTTCCAGACTGAACAGAACGCCTCCGATAGGAGCCCCAAACGCCACAGACACACCAGCAGCCGACGCCGCCGACAAAACCTGCGAGCGGAGACACCGACAGAGAAACACAGGCGGAAAACTCATCCTTACAGACTGAAACCGTAGCCAACGTTCAGATTTCTATTTAAGAAGAAGAATGCAGCTAGGTTCTAACCTCTCGTTTCTTGGCCTCGTTTTTGCTGTATTTGGGGAAGAGGTAGGAAAAGATGTTTCCGCAGCAGCAGGCCACGTGCACCAGAGGACCTTCCTTCCCCAAACTGAGGCCCGACGCCACGGCCAGGACCAGAGTGATGGTCTTTATCATCAGCGTCCACTTGCCCAGATACCCTCGGATGATGAAGCCGCTCAGGATGGTTTTGATCTGCAGAGACAGAGACATCAGGAGTGAGTACACAGGCACATCATCACTGAAAGACTACCACACGTTACTCTTACCTCAGGTATCCCAGAGCCGCAGGCGTACGGCGCGAACACCTTCACCAGAGACACGGCCAGGAAGGCGAAGGACAGCGCCCAGAACGTGAACATGAAGTAGTTCATTATATATGAGCCTGGACCCTAGAGCACAAAACACCAGAGCCGTTAATAAAACCAGATCCTCTGTGTAAACCACTCTGAGCACAATCTGGGATCAGTACGCTTTTAAAACAGTGTTTTTGACGGAAGACTCTTCGGCTCACCGAGGCTGCATTTGTTTAATCAAAAACACAGTAAAAATAGAAAAAATGTGACATATTATTACAAATTCAAAAAAACTGTTTTCCATCTGATTATGTGTTAAACTCTAATTTATTCCTCTGATCAAAGCTGGATTTTCAGCATCATCTTTCCTCCAGTCTTCAGTCTCACATTATCCTTCAGGAATCATGATGTCGAAAACAGTTCAAAGAACATCATTTATTAAAAAAAGAGGTCACTTTCGCTCAGTTTAATGTGTCTTTGGTGTAAAAAGCATGAACAGCAGTGAGACACTGACCTCGGCCTGACCCAGAATGAGCTCGGCCCATGTCTTCCACTGAGGACACTTGTCTCTCTCGGCGAAGGTGGTCTCGTTGGAGTCCCAGCAGCACTGCTCATGATTAAACCACATGGCACTGAGACACACGCCCTCCTTCAGATCGTTCAGCCAGTCGGCCGCGATGTCAATCACTCCGGCTAACGCTCCTGAGGGAACCAGGAAGAGGACACTTCAGGATGTAGAAGGAGAAGCCACTGTGGCTTTGAGGAGCACTGCAAACATAGCCTTTTCACTTTCATGTACTGTAACGTATTGTTTGTGTCTTCACTTCATTCAAGATAATGGTAATCTATCAGTACACTGCTTGGAAACGGGGCTCCTGCAGGTTTAATGAAAGGGAAATGTAAGATTTGACACTTTTTTTGAGATGAAGAAAATTAAGAAACACACTGCGAGATACTTCAAACCCACGAAGGGTAACACACAACATTAAATCAAGGTAGAAAATGTCCCACAAACCCCTCTAATGCACTGATAAGAGAGATGAGAACAACTATATTCATGTGTGACGCATTAAGCAGGGACTTCTGTTTTTCACAGTATTTTATAGTGAAATTAATTATAATGTCTGACTGTAAGCTGTTTACAGTTTTTCACCGTCTTTGGAAGGTAAACTCAGTAAATCGAGTAAGATTTTACTGCAGCATTTACACTTTTTACAGTAGAAGAGAAACATTTCTTTCCAGCGATTGTTCCTGTAGAAGGTGTGTGTGTGTGAGAGAGAGAGAGAGTGTGTGTGTGTGTGTGTGTGTGTGTGAGAGAGAGTGTGAGTGTGTGTGTGTGTGTGTGTGAGAGAGAGTGTGAGTGTGTGTGAGAGAGAGTCCGAGTCTGTGTGTGTGTGTGTGTGTGTGTGTGTGAGAGAGAGAGTGTGCGAGTGTCTGTGAGAGAATGTGTGTGTGTGTGTGTGTGTGTGTGTGAGAGAGAGAGAGTGTGAGTGAGTGTGTGTGCGTGTGTGTGAGAGAGAGAACGTGTGAGTGTGTGTGTGTGAGAGAACGTGTGTGCGTGTTTGAGAGAGAAAGTGTGAGTGTGTGTGCGTGTGTGTGAGAGAGAGAACGTGTGAGTGTGTGTGTGCTGTTGTTTTTGTGACATATCAGGACACAACTCTGTATAATGACATGGGTATGACACAGGTATTACAAGGAGAGGGTGACTTATGAGCACATAACCCATGTCCCCATTTTTCGAAACGCTTATAAATCATACAGAATGAGTTTTTTTTTTTTGAGAAAGTACAAATGCACAAAGTTTCCTGTGAGGGTAAGGGTTAGGTGTAGGGTTGGTGAAGGACGATAGTATATACAGTTTCTACAGTATAAAAACCACTACGACTATGGGATGAACACACTTTTCACAAAAACAAACATGTGTGAGTGTGTGTGCGTGTGTGTGAGAACGTGTGAGTGTGTGTGAGAGAGAGTTCGAGTCTGTGTGTGTGTGTGTGTCTGTGAGAGAGTGTGTTTGCTGTGTGTGTGTGAGTGTGTGTGAGAGAGTGTGTTTGCTATGTGTGTGAGTGTGTGTGAGAGAGTGTGTTTGCTGTGTGTGTGTGTGTGTGTGTGAGAGAGTGTGTTTGCTCTGTGTGTGTGTGTGTGTGTGTGAGAGAGTGTGTTTGCTCTGTGTGTGTGTGTGTGTGTGTGAGAGAGAGAGTGTGTTTGCTCTGTGTGTGTGTGTGTGTGTGTGTGTGAGAGAGTGTGTTTGCTCTGTGTGTGTGTGTGAGAGTATGTTTGCTGTGTGTGTGAGAGAGTGTTTGCGCTGTGTGTGTGTGTGTGTGAGTTGGTTATTAAGTGACTACAATATTGAGTTTTGTGGAGGAACATTTTATTTCCTGTGTGAAGGTGCATGAGCTCATGTTTGCTAAAACTAAAACAGAGTTGAAGAAATAATTGCATTTCATTCAGCATTTGCAAAACTTTCAGAATAAAATCTTTGTATAGCAATATAAAAATAAATATTTTATATTTATTTATAAAAATATAAATAAATATAAATCAATCTACCATTGAAAGGTTTAGGGTCAGTAAACGTTTTGGACACTATTTTAAGATCCAGTTCCCGTTATTAACTATGACTTCTGCCTCAAACTCCTGACCTGCTGCTGACTGATAGATGGTAAAGTAGATCTTAAGTTTAGGTTAGGGATGCAGAATATATGCTTTATAATTACTAATAAACAGCCAGTATGTTAATAATAGGAAAGGCTAATATGCAACTAGTTAATAGTGAGAACTGGTCCCTAAACTAAAGTGTTACCAATTTTTTGTATCTAAATGTAATTAAAAAGGTTCTTCAGCAAAGAAGCATTAAACTGAAAGGAGACACTTTTAACCGCGTTACAGTGTTGCTTGTGTTTCCATTCGTGCAGAGTGTGTGTGTGTGTGTGTGTGTGTGAAACTACAGTGGGCGGATCTGATTGTGAAAGTGAGTCTGAAAGAAAAGCAGCTAGAGAGAAACCGTATGTGTGTGTGTATATGTGTGTGTGTGTGTGTGTGTGTGTTTACCTGATGCCAGTCCTGTTAGCGTGACCACGAGCCACCCAGACCAGGCGTCACACAGACTCTTGCTGAACTCCCAGGCTGATTCCTTCTTCTTACTGTTTATCTACACAGACGGAGAAAGCATGAGTAAAAAGAGACTTGCAGTTTCTATCTGACATCATCCCTGCAGCAGGTCAGTCTGAAAACCACAGTATCACGATCAAGCAGGAAGTTCATCTGCCTAAATGCACACATAATAAATCGTGACTAAACTACAGTTTACTTTTTATTACTTTTATTATTTATTTGTAAGGTTTAATCCTATCTTTTGCATCCATTTAGTCTCTGCAAATAAATGCATAATGAAAAAAATAATAAAAATACATCATATATAGATTTAGTTTAAGTTTCCAAAAATAATCAACAACCAAAAATGTGAATAAATGCATGCAAAAGATGGAGTTCAAGTTTCCAAAAAGTAGTAAATATGGATTCCAATGTGGCAGAGCAAATATAATTGAGGAAACAGACAAAAACGGAGTAAAAGAATTATGTTTGATTGAATTATTGATGAAAAAGTAACAACAACAATAAATAAACAATTTAAAAGATTGAGTTCAAGATTCCATAAATGAATTAATGCATGAATTGTAAAAATAATAGATAAACAAAATGTGATGGCATTCAAAGTCCGTTACCTTGCGGTGTCGCTCTCGGTCCTTGCACTTCTCTCGGACCCAGTCGATGGTGTGGAAGTCGTCGTAGGTTCCCACACCTGGAATGGGCTCCTCCAGCAGGTCCAGCAGGTGGGTGGAGCTACTGGCCCCGGCTCCGCCCCCTCCGTTAGGCATGGCGTAGTTCGACCCTAAACAAACAAACACAGAGAGGAGTAAGGGAAAGAACCGCTTTCAGACAAGCAGTGCTAGGTGTGAATCTTTGGGTCGATTCAGTTCATAGCTCTTTAATTCGATTCAGGAGCGATTTTCCCGAATTCAGAATGATTAAATTCAGTCAGATATGATGTCAATTAATGATCTGATTCAGTATTTTCAAAGGATTGTGCAAATGCTTCTCTAGATGTGTCTTTTACTTTTCATCACATCACTGTCTCACCAGTTGATGCTCTGCAGTGAATGGGTGCCGTCAGAATGAGAGTCCAAACAGCTGATAATAACATCATAATAATCCACACTGCACTTTAAATTCAAACTGTTGCCAAAAAAACAAGCCTATAATACTGCGTTCTCAAGAGAAAAAGTCGTCTCGTCTGAATCAGGAGAGAAATATGCCCCGAAAGGCTCTAAACAACTGAAACAATGAACTCGAACGGTTTGAGTTTAAAAACACCTTTTCACTTCACAAGACATTAGTGGTGTGGATTATTGTGATGTTTTTATCAGCTGTTTTGACTCTCATTCTGACGGTACCCATTCACTGCAGTGGATCCACTGGTGAGTGAGTGATGCAAAGCTACATTTCTCCAAATCTGATGAAGAAACAAACTCATCTACATCTGCGACGACCCGAGGAAGAGCACATTTTCTTGTCTGAAGCAATGGATTCATGATTGAGAAATCCATGTTTTCAAGAAGTAGGATTTGTAATTGTTGCATCAAGAACAGGAGTGACTTGTTACACCCCTATTATGCAGCGTTTCTTAGATGCATTTAGTGAACAGAACAAACCCTTCTATAAATGAATCACTAAACTCTGAGGCACCAAAACTACTTGTAGCACCACAGCGGATAATCAGCAGCTAATCGTCTTTTCTTCAGATCTCGTGAGCTGAGAGACACGCACCGCTGCTAGAGCACAGCTTCACACGCTCGAGAAACACACGCTTGCACACACTTCCCTTTTCTAGAAAGCCTGCACCTCGCTGTGAGCAACCTAACCAATGAAAAGACAAACAACGTAAAGCCAGAAACGGCACAAGAAATGATACTGGTCTTAATATAAACACATGCATAATGAGGCGAGGACAAACACAGGCTGCATTCAGCAGAGATCTACATTTAGACCAGCAGGAGATGAAGAGTGTGTGTGGGGCTACAGGTCAAAACCGCAAACAAACAAAGCATGACTCAACTGCTTCAAAAAAAAGGCAAGAATTTTATTTGATAAACATTACTTATGTATAAGTATTTATTAGCAATTATCACATTTAATGATCAATGGCTATTCTTATTTTAATACTTAAAAAATATAATATTATTTATTAAGATCTGTATTGTTTTGTTTTAATATTGATTTATAGTTTTGTTATTTATTACATGTATTTATTTAATTAGAATTTATATATTTTTTATAACAGCTAAAAAGACATTAATATTTTAAATACTTTATTAAAATAAATACTACAGTACAAATAAGTATATTTTATATACTTAATTTATAATTATATACTTGTTAATTACATTTTTTATTATATAATTAGTACTCTTAATATTTAATAAGTACAAATAGTAACAATAAATAATATTGATAAATTAATAAACAGCTAATGTATTTTTATTTTATTTAATACTTCATTAATATTCTATATTAATAATATATTAAATATTCCTATGTTTTGTTTTAATAGCATTAGCTTGTTTAACATTGTTATTTAATAAATGTATTATTTTTAAAATATTATTAATGTTTTTAATAATCAAAAGCTATTATCTAGTCATTTATTAATGTTAATAATATTTATTAATATTCTGAATACTTTGTTTTAATATTAATATATTGTTCTAACGATTAACGCATGAATTATTAACCATTTTGTTTATTTAATTAGCATTAATGTTTTAATAAACAATAACCAATAGCTATTATGTAATACTTTATTAATATGAATAATGTTATGGAATATTTATTAACATTCTCATTGCTTCGTATTAATATTAATAGCTTGTTTTATTATTATTATTATTATTAACAGCATCTGTTAGAACTCATAGGAAAAGGTCCCAGTGAAACATGACGCCTGAAGATCATAAGTCCATCAAAAACCCACTCGACGTCTTCACAGGAGCAATATTAATGCACAGCGGAGATGCAGTTCATCTGAAGCACACGTCTCCCTCGGAGCGAAAGATGAGGATACGGCGATTAGATCACGCCTGTGCTGACTCACGCACACATCAAACCCTCGCTGAAGGAGCAGAGAGACCCATGATCTGGAAAGAGCTTGTGCTTGTGCGAACGCCAATCTCATCCTTCACAACCCAAAACCCACATCTTTACAGCTGCTTTCCCCAAACTGCATGTGCTTCCTGTGCAGATCACCAGCGCAGAGAAGAAGAAAGAGACCGATGTCTTCTGTGCAGCAGTCATACAGAAACACTAATGGCATGATTCCTATAATACTGAATCTGGGGAGAAATTCAGTGGAAATGAAGTTAAAAACGACCAAATCCTAAAATTTAACATGGCCTTTGTGTAATAACAGATTCAACATGTTTAGACCAATGAAACTCAATGGCTTTTCCACTGATTTGTGATTGCTGAATAATAATTTATTCAATTAATGATATAATTATCATTATAAATTACTTACATCATATTTATTATTATTATAAAATTGTTTAGATGTACTTAAAGTCTATTAAAAAATATGTAATATGATATAATTCTTTAATTTAACATCTATATACACACATTTACTATTATTATTACAATTACTAATAGCAAACAAATCCCATTTGGTTAACAGTTTAGTAAGAAAAAGTGCTTAAAAAGGGTAATCTGATGCGATTTTATATGCGACATATATGATTTTATTTCAGTTAACGTTTCTTTCATGCAACATTATCCTCAACAACAAAACGACACGACACGACACAGTGTTCATCTGTTCCTCAAACCCAAACACGTCAGCTGATTGTAAATGATTTGCCTGATTATGAGCCACACATATGCGTGCACAAAACACGTCACAAGGAATCAAGAAAACACACGTATTATTACTTCTGAAACACACACGCAGGATTAACACACTGCATGTGTTATGAATGTCATATGAATGTGTCATATGAAAGCCATATGAATGTGTCTCACTGTGTGTTGTAAATGCAAAGCGTGTATGAAGACGGTGTCGCAGAAGAACACACACGGCAAACACACCCGAAGCGTCAGTGACATTGACAGAACCCGCGCGTGTGTGAATAACGCCGTACCTCTGAGCTCGTGCAGGGGGATCGCGTCCCCTCCGCCGTCATACGGGAGATACGGGTCGGCGGAGTCCTGCTCCTCCATACTGGTCCTGATCCGCGGGTCACAGGCGAGCGCGAGCGGCCATGATCGGATCAGCTGCGCTCGAGAACACCAACACCAGCGTCACTGCGTCACTGCAGTGCGTCGATGCGGCAGCCGATGACGTCAGCGCGTCCGGGACGCATTTACACGTCGCGTTCTGCGCACTCCCCTTGGCCTGTCCCAAATAAGAGCACTTCATATGCACTTACGTACTGTTCAGTCCACGAGACCGAGGGATGTCACATTTGTCATTTTAGCGTTCAGAAGTGCGCTCGCGAGCGCTCCCTTTGTGGACGTTATGTGCCAGCAGACTTCTACCCGACAGTCAAAGCGGCATTGCGTCACGAAAGTGTTGACTCCGAGGTAGACCTTTATTTTGAAAATGTTTTATTTGTTTGTTTGTTTTTTCACTGCATGTCATTCCATAAAGAATACTATTTGATTAATTTATTACTGTTGCTGGCAAAGTTTAGTTTAAATACATAAATGCAAATACGGAAATTATAAACCATTGTTTCTTATTTTGAAATCAGAAATTAAGCAATACCTAACATCTATTTACAATCTGATAAACAAGAAACCTGTTAAGTGTATTAATGTAAACATTTCCATATTTTTATGTATTTTTTTTTCCATTGTATTTCTTTTTCTGTGTCAACCCCTGGCTATTGTAAAATGTTTGATTTGAGTGATTCAATAATAATAAAAAAAAAACACAAGGATTTAGGGTACTATTTGGGACAGCATCCATCCCCACACTCACTGTCTCTGCACTTGACTACTTCTATGATGTATTTTCCTGTATATGGCCCAAGTGTTCAAGAGAACGTGAAGACCACAAGTGTGTCAAACTCTTCATTACTGATGGGACACACTTACATGGTTGTAAAAATGCAAGTGTTTACATAGATTTATTTCATTACTTTGCATTTTAAAATCAACTTCTAAATGTCTGTTCAGTAGTCCCTCTAACATGACAATTTTAATTTGTGGTGCTTCTAATTAAGTGATAAAAAGCAGCTCCGAATGTTGTACAAAATAAATATACTAATCCATGCAGCAATGAAACGTGTAGCACTTTGTTTTACTGCCAAATGACATGTAATATCTAATTATTGTTAATATTTAACATACATTGGAAAGGTTTCTGTGACCTCTCTCGATCTTGGCACAAAGTCTCGTGATTTATTTCCAGAATATAATGCATGATGGGATACACCAAAGCCTTGATTACCGCTCTCCAGTTTTAGTTTTAGATTAAGTGTGTGTTAAGGGGACTGCACTTTGGTGTTTTTAAGATCTAGACTGTCTCGCACACTTACTTCCTGTCTCGCACACTCACTCTCAAATAGACAAGACCACAAGTGTGGGTATTTGGACAAGGCAATGCTCACTACACGCTAAAATGATATTAGGATGTCTTCAAATGTCATCCGTAAGAGAAAATAAAACAGATATCAGAGATCATTCAGCCTACACGAGACATGAGAGCCGCTCACAAAACACTGTGTATAAAACAGACCATTTCAGACCTTTCTGACCACAGCTTCTCCAGTCATTTCAATTTAACATTCAAATAATTATTTTTAATAATGTTACTATACCACAAGTATTTACATAAATGTTATAAATGTTATATATTATATATATATATATATTACACACACGCACTTAATTATACAAATTATTATAATGTATGTTTTTCTTAATAAATATAATACATTTATCAAGTATATATATATATATATATATATATATATGTGTGTGTGTGTGTGTGTGTGTGTGTGTTATACTTTAGCTATTATATAAATTCATTTACATACAAACTTTTTATTTAATAATGATAATAATAATAATATTGAATATTTGTATCAATATTAATTGTAGAATTAAAATGATTTAGAAATAATTTTATATATTTTGCTATACAAATAATATTTATATTAATATTTATTCTAAAATATTAATATTCATAAATGTTTTTATCTCTCACTCTCTCTCTCCCTAAATAGGTGTGTACATATAAGAAATAATAAAAGAAACTATAAAAAGTTAGGGTTAGGGATATAAATACATATACATAAATATAAAAATTCTGTACATATACATAATTAAGGGTTATCTCTCTCTCTCTCTCTCTCTCTATATATATATCTATTTCAGGAAGGAACAGACGTTTCCTGCTGAGCACAGCTGAAGTCGACCATTAAATACACTCAGCAACCACATTTGTTCACTGCCACCTGTTACACACACACACACACACACACACACACACACACACACACACACACCTGGTGCCTTATTTCACTGCCCAACAAAGTAGACCGTCTCAAAATAATCTCACAGATTCACTCCAGTATCCAGGACAGAGCAAGAACCAGTAGCACACACTGAAGGTGACCAAACACACACCACGAAATCTCCATCTACCTTCAGCGGTGATCCTGCTGTTGCCAGGTAACCGCTCTGGAGCGTGTGATCATGTGATCAGCTCTCGGCTTTCACTGTGGTGTTTAAATCAGAGCAGCATCGTGGTCTCAGTCCGGTGGTGTCTTCAGCTTCATCAGCGACCCTCACACCAGAGACCCTGCACCCACAGACAGCACTTCATGCTCACAGGTTCCCATGTGTCCTTTCTCTCTTCTAAGTGGAGATATATTTCACTCAGATGTTTCGGCGCTCTCTGTGTGCGTCTCAAACTTTCCCTCGCCTCAGGCCCGTGTCGGACGGGTAAGTTTCCAGAGAGTCTGACGGGGCAGAGATTGTTGCGCGACACTGAAAGGCGACTCCTCGCCGCTGCACGGACACAAAGCTCTTGTTGTGTGGGATCCACGAGAGACTCATGAATAAATGAGCAGCCCGACTCAGATCTCACGCAACAGACGCAGCCTTGAGACCTGGGTTTAGGCATGTGTTCATCCCACGGTGATGATGATACTGACACACTTACAGAAGAAGCTCTGTGTGAAACCCAGCAGCTGTGCGTCAGAAGTGAACCACCGTCTGAACGAAATCAGGGCTCCAGACTACGAGCGAATGGAGGCACAAACATTGTTTCTGACCAACCATTTTTTTAGCACTTTACAGCTCTAAAAAGATCCAATTTGAATGTTATTTTTATAAGCTTTGAGGTAAAAACACTTGTGTAAAATTAGAAACACAGACGTCAGTGACCAGTGCAACCAGTAGATGGCAGCAGAGGAGCTCTCATTACCTCATTTACACTTATATTTTGATTTGATAAAAAGACTACCCAACCTTAAACCAGCTAAGACTAGACATCCAGCTTAGGCTGGTTTTAATTTTTTTTTCTTAGCTAAGTCAGCTGGTTTAAGCTGGTTGTTAGCTGTTTTTGCTAAATGAGCTGGACTTACATGGTTTTATTATTTTTTTATTTCTAAATCAGCTGGTTTTAATTAGTCTTTTAGCAGCTTTTTCACAGTTCCTGTTTTTATTTTTACTAAATCAGCTAGTTTTACATTTACAAAAATCTGAATAAATCTAAAAATAAATTACTTTTGTATTGAAAAAAAAAACGTATTTTATAAATATTATAAAATATTGACAAAGGAAAAATATTCATATAAAACATTATAATTATAATAATTTGATTCAATATGTATTCATATATTGAGTATGAATAAATACTGAATATAATAAATAATATTAATTTCTATGTTTACCTGCATTTTTCATCGTTAGTTCAAGTTAGCATATTGAATACTTAAAAAAATATTAATTTAAATAAATTCATTGTATTCAATGTATTATATATTACATAAATATTAATATTTACATACTTATACTTAAATATATATATATTTTTAATAATGTTTTAAATATTTATGTAATTTTAAACATTACATAAATATTAAATATCATTATTAAAAATATATATATATTTTTTTATTTCCTGCATGTCATGTGAGCATTAACTGACATCAAAGAGCAATAACAAAAAAAAATGTAAATGTGTTGTTAAATTATTGAAATATCAAGGTCAAATCTTAGGAAGTACATCAAGGGGATATTTTCAGGCAGAGTTGTTAAGAAATGTGTATTAGTGCTAAAAGCAGCTCAGATGATGATTAGTCTGGTGTGTGAGGAGCACCCGCTTTACCTGGAGACGTGTCCCCGTCCAGCAGGCTGTCGTCTTCAGTGGTGTGGAAGTCCATGATGACCCCGGCTCCATCGAGGAGCTCCTCGTCGCTGCTGGCGCTGGTGATGCTGTTGTAGCTGTTCCTGCCCAAACCTCTGCTGAACAACTGCTCCGACTCCATCTAGCAGCACGACACGCTGAGAAGACAAACACAGACGCTCAGCCGACGTGATTCAGCAAACACAGCAGAACCAGGAGCCCAGACCCTCACAGACCCTCACAGACCCTCACAGACACCGTCAACGAATGAGAGTCTATTTAATCATGCAAACAGATATATAACACTTCTTAATGTGTAACAAACGCTTCCTGAAACATTGTTTTGATGACAGCTGTGTTTAATATATTTCAGCAAACATTTGTAACATGTTCATATTACAACGGGAAGCTTGTAAATAAGTCACACGTGCAGACGGTCAGATACTCAGATTCAGGCAATGTTTTTATAACAATATTATTATCATCTAATAATCACAAAAATAACAAGAACAATTACTATATTCTATACTATTATTATAATACTATCTATTACTATATTCTTCTTATTATTAATAAACACATAAATGTTACTACTTGTGTTACGCAAGTTTGAATAATGATAGCAAAAATATTAATAACTATTAATAATATTAATAAAAGCATTAATGCATAATGTTTTACAGGTTTGAATAATAATCACTTATTATTGAATACATTTTAATATAAATAATTATTATTAGTAGTACATCATAAATAAATTGTTCTATTTTTCATGCAAGTTTGAATAATCATAAAAACAATAATAATCTAAAAATATATTATTAAATAATAGATAAATAAATGCAATACAGGTTTGCATGAAAACAACAAAAAATTTTATTTTTTTGTTATTATTATTATTATTATTGTTGAATACATAGTTATATTATAAAACATATATATTACAAATATTTAATACAAGTAATAACATAATATATATTATTATTAAATACACAAATAAATATTACTATTGTGTCACGTATGCCTGAATAATAACAATACGGATGCTAGTAATAATAGATAAAACATCAAATGTATTGTCGTTAGGTTTCATCATTCAGTACAGTGTATGTAAACTCACCACAGTAAAGTTATACTCCTGTACGAGTGGAAAACACAGTATTTGACTTCAGACGCAGTACTCAACTGATAAGAGTCTTGGAAAAGAGAAAACAGACACCGAACAGAAGAAGCTGGAGTCTGTGTGAGTTTATTCTCCATAACGTCTCAAATCACATCATAACATCACGCTGTCCGCTTCATTACAACACACTGAGCTTCCCTCCTCTTCTATTTCCTTCAAACCTCTCTCTCTCCTTCTCTCTCACTCTCTCTCTCTCCGTCTCTCTCTCTCTCTGAATCACGAGTCTTCATCACAAGCCTCCTCTGGACTCACATCAATAATAATAACAATAACAATAAAGGTGGAAATAATTACCCAGCTTCACAACGCCAGCGTCTGATCGTGTTTAAAACTCCACTTGTGACCGAAAAAGTGACAGCATGATACGAGAAAAAAATATTATTAATATTGTTGTTGTTAATATAAACAATCAACAAATGAACTAATAATAAACTAAATAAAATAATTTCTAAAAACAAAATAAAATAAAAATAAAAAGCCTTATAGGTAAAATTAATTATTATTACTATATTATTGCTATTATTATAATTATCATTGTTTTTAGTCATGTAAAAAATGTATATATATTTAGTAAATTAATAGTAATAATAAATAATAAGTATTATTATTATCATCATTTTTTTATGTAATCAAACATTGATGTTGATCATTTGGATAATGATTATACAAATAATAATAATAATAATAATAATAATAATAATATGAATAATAAAATCATGAATAATTTTTCTGGAATAATTATATTCTAAATATAATTCTTGTGTAATAAATAATAATAATAATAATAATGCATTATTAAATAAATAAATATTTTATTTATCATACTGGTTTGAATAATAATAATTATAAATATTATTAATATCTTTTTTATGATTTTATATTATTAGATTTTTTTATGTTTTGAAAGAAGTCTTTTGCTAATTAATTCTGCATTTATTTAATACAAATACAGTAAAAATAGTACTTTTGTGAAAGTAAACTTTTGTGTTTAAAATATCTGATTTCTGTTTGAATATATATTAAACTGTAATTTATTCCTGTGATGCACAGCTGTATTTTCAGCATCACTGCTCCAGTCTTCAGAGTCACATGATCTTCAGAAATCAGTCTAAAGCTGCTCTGTAACTGAATGAAGAGGGAGAATCAGGTGATAGATGAATCTGTCAGGCAAATCATGAGACGTGAATCCTGCCGGTCTCTGACTCCAGACAAGAGACGCTCTGTCAAGAAACAAACTGTCTGGAGGACGGCCCGGGTTTAATCGAGTTGAAGCAAGAAATTCAATTGATTTACTTCAATCTGAGTGTTTTCTTTTATGCCCAGAAAGATCCAAGAACCTTTCTCAGGGTTCAGGAGAGAGTCACAGAAAACAGACCTCATAACTTACAGATAATCATTTAAATTATTTCCTTTGACTTTTTATTAGATATTCTTTTCATATAATAATTCACATATAGATATTCATATACATACAGTTTTGTTTCGCCTCCTCTGCACTATATTTTAGATAGGCAATGTGCTGGCCAGCCCTGTCGGGTCCTGGTAAGTGTGTCGATCAGGTCTTGACAGGGATGAGGTCATGAGCAATAGCCAAAAATACATTGTATGGGTCAAAATTAATTTTTCTTATATGACAAAAATCATCAGGATATTAAGTAAAGATCACGTTCCATTAAAGGGGGGGGGGGGGGGGTGAAATGCTATTTCATGCATACTGAGTTTTTTACACTGTTAAAGAGTTGGATTCCCATGCTAAACATGGACAAAGTTTCAAAAATTAAGTTGTACGTTTGAAGGAGTATTTCTGTTCCCCGGTTTGTCACAAGTTTCTGAAAATGTTTTTCGAGTGTGGCTCTGTGTGACGTTAGATGGAGCGGAATTTCCTTATATGGGTCCTGAGGCACTTCTGCCGGAAGAGCGCGCGCTCCCGTATAGCAGAGCACTGAGAGCACAACAGACTTCACTGATCAGAGCGAGAGCGTCGTGAAATGTCACAAAAGGAGTGTGTTTTTGGTTGCCAGGGCAAGACAACCCTGCACAGATTACCAAAAGAGAAACAGCATTAAGGGACCAGTGGATGGAGTTTATTTTTACAGAGCATCAACGGAGTTGTGTAAGTGTTTGTGTTTGTTCCCTGCATTTCGAAGATGCTTGTTTTACAAACAAGGACCAGTTTGACGACGGATTTGCGTATCGTTTATTTCTTAAGGATAATGCAGTCGCAACGAAAAAGGGTCACGATCGTGTGTTGGAACCGCAGGCGGTGAGTAAAACTGCTTCAAATATCTCTGCCTCCTTGTTAGTGCGTCCGCCTCCCATGCCAGAGACCCGGGTTCGAGCCCCGCTCGGTGCGAGTCGTTGCTTCTGCTGCTCTCGTTCAGTTTCAGCCTCTGGATCTGATTCTGGATCATAAATATACGCTGAATCTGACTGTTAGCCATGGTTTGTTTTGGATGATGTTTTTTTCCTCACGGTAATGTCACAGCTTCCAAACGCTCTCAACGCAAAAGCCTACTGGCGCTCGTGATTCTTTAGCTCCGCCCACACGTCACGCCTCCAGCCGGTCGTGTTTTTCCGGGATAAATCGGTACAGACTATCTTTCTCTTATGAATATAATAAAACTAAAGACTTTTTGGAGTTATGAAGGATGCAGTACTACTCTATAGGTACTCAAGATTAACAGGATATTGAGTGAAAACGAGCATTTCACCCCCCCTTTAAGATATTAGGTAAGTTTCCTACCGTGAATATATTAAAACCTGACATTTGTCAGTTTTTTTTTTTTTTTTTTTTCGTTTCAATTGTGTCTGTGCAAGAAGATGCTCAAAGGTGAAAGTGGAAGATCTTTGTATATGAGCCGGTTTGACGATCAGACCAGACCCAGATGACTTTAAACCACTCAAATTAAACACACAGCCTTAATCAACACATTTGGCTCCTTAATGCCAAAATATTAATGTGGCGCCATTCAGTGACATTACAGAACTTTATGAACGGGAAAATCACACACAAATCCCATGAATTAATCTTTAATATAGTCCATTTGACAACAGCTATCATTGATATACTATTATAGTTTTAATAGTATATTAAATGAATTATTCATTTACAAATGGAGTTCTAAGCAATGCATATTACTAATCAAAAATTAGGTTTTGATATATTTACAGTAGGAAATGTAATAAATATCTTCATGGAACGTGATCTTTCCTTAATATCCTAATGATTTTTGCCATAAAAGAAAAATCTATATTTTGACCCGTACAATTTTTTTTTTGGCTATTGCTACAAATACACCCCAGAGACTTGTGCTCCAGTGACACATATCTAATTTATATATATATATATATATATATATATATATATATATATATATATATATATATATATATATATATATATATATATGTTATACAGATTTAATAGATTTTATTTATTAGTTCTACATTTACCTTCTTATTTTAGTATGTCAAGTTTTGATAATATTTAATTAATATTATTTGGAAAGTTCATTATTATTATTATTATTATTATTATTTTCTACTCATTCCAGCACTGTATGTGTTTATTTACTTTTTTAGTAAATATTTATTTTTACTTCACTTTTCCTAATTTAATCAAATTTGTTTGTTTTTTTATTTTTATTTATTAGATTCAATTCTAGCCTATAATTGTAATCTAAGTTTTGTTCGTTTTTAAATAAATATTTATCTATCTATTTATTTTTTTCAATTACTCAGTTTTTCTCTAAATATTTTGAAAACTTCTGATTTAAATATGAACTACTATGAGAAGGTTCAATACTCGTTTATAGTAATATATGATAGTATTTAGATTTTTATTTTATGTTCTGTTTTCACTTAAAAATTTTTTTACGTTTTATTAATTGGCGGAAACGGGCTTCCATATAAATTAAATTAAATTAAATTATTAAATTAAATTAAGCAGATGCTTTTATCCAAAGCGACTTACATTGCATTCAGGCTAACATTTTTTACCTAATGTAAAACACTTATATCTGCAACTGATACAAAAAAAAAAAAAAAAAAAAAAAAAACACCAAATATGAAGTGTCATGCAGCAGGGGATTCTGATTTTTTCCTAAATCATATAATGACTTTTCCTTATTTCACTCCTCCAAAAAAATAGTAATTTTAACAGTATTTACATTTATTTAGTCTACTGTATATAGTATGGAAACTTACTGTTAACCAATTGACAGTTTTTACTGTAGCATTTTAACAGTCTTTTACGGTTAAACCACAGTCATGTTTCACAGTGTTGTGTGACAGACTTGTTGTGAAAGTTCACACATTCATCTGTGACTCTTTACTGAAGACAGCAGCGCCTCAACATCAGTGACGAGCATGATAATGAACAGAGCTCCACTCACTACAGAATCTGTACACACACACGCACACACACACACACACACACACACACACACACACAAAACAGACAGACACACACACACACACACACACACACACACACACACAACAGACAGACAGACAGACACACACACACACACACACAATGTACAAAATTGTCCACAAAATGTGATTAAAGTTTTGTCATCATTTACTCACCCTCATGTTGTTCCAAACCTGTATGAGTTGCTTTCTTATTTCGAAAATAGAATGATAAAGATATTTTGGAGTTTGCTGGTGATCAAACAGTTGGTGGTTCCCATTGACTTCTATAGCATTTATTTCCCTACTATGGAAGTCAATGGGAACCACCAACTGTTTGATCACCAGCAAACTCCAAAATATCTTTATCATTCTATGTTCTATGGCACACACACACACACACACACACACACACACACAAACAAACAAACCCACACACGCACACACACACACACACACACACACACACACACACCTAAAAATACACATACACACGTTTATCTGAATCTCATCTTGCCTGAATATGTGCACGTGCATCTCAGTCGTCTGATGTCTCTCTCTCATGTGTCATTAATAAACAGTGTTTAACACACACTCGTGCACGAGATCATCTGTGAAGCGACACTTGATGTTATCACCGATGAAATGAACCGACAGGTGCTTGTGAACCGCGCGGAGGCGAGCGTCTTACCTCTGCGATGCCCCGAGACGAGCTCTGAAGACGCAGATCATCCCAGCAGCACGAATCAAACACGCAACGACATCCTCCTCTCGAGAACCGGTGGTCGCGCTGCTTGTTTTGGCCCGTTCCCGTGACGGTGACGTTCACTTCCGGTGACCACTCCGCCTCCTCCGTCATCAAAGAGAAACCAGATTCATAATACATAAATAAAAAAACTCATAATCTAATTTAAAACATATTATCATAATGCTAAATTAAATAATAAAGCAATTAATAATAATAAAAAAAAAACAATAAATGTTCATTAGAATAATGATGGAGCAAAAAAGTTAACTGCATAATATGTTGACGTTGTTTGTGTTATTTTGGTACTATATATAGTATTGTGATGCTATGAATAATTTAATATTAAATTACAGCAAAAATTTAAATGAATGAAAACAATAGAGCAATAAAAGACTTATGTAACAGGAACGGTTGAAACGTAATAAAAAATAATACTGAAAAATAATAAATCTTTACAAAATAAAGCATACTGCATTGAATAATTAATATTTGATAATATATAAATTATAATTTATTTTTATATTTTAATTTTACATAAATATGCGATTTCTATATAAAATCTAATTAATAATGCTGTAAAGGATTAATCGCATTAAAAACTGTGTATATTTATTATGTATATGGTATATTAGTACATAAAAATGTATATTAAATATATAAATATAACAATATGAATATATAAATGAATAAACATACATAACTTAAAATAATATACTGTATGTGTGTATTTATACATACATAATATACACATGTATAATGTAAAGAAAAACTTATTGATTAATTGACAGCACTAATAATTACATGAAAAAAAAGTGACAAAAAATGTAAACAATGGAGCAATAAGGAGGGTTTTAAATAATAATAATAAAACAAAATTATCATTAAAAAGAACGGAATATTATAAAGTAAATGACACCAGACCAGTCAAGGCACTTCTGATCCAACTTCAAATTTAATAAGCATCAGTTCAGAGTCATTGATTAAACACACAGTAATTCACCATTGCATATTATTTAACACAAACACATCTGTGTTGTTTAAAGGTGTGCTGTTATCACTCAGTCCAGGCTGCAGTAGAAGTGCTGGTCTCGGCGGTGCTGCTGCACTGGCATGTCCCTCCGGACGTCCCGTAGTCTCTGCAGGTCAATCTGCACCAGTGTTAAAGCCTCATCTGACCCCCCACAGTCCCCGGTCACCTCACCCCACGGGTCCACGGCCAGCGCGTGTCCGAACGACGTCCGCTTCGGGTGATGAGCTCCCACCTGCGCCGCCGCCAGCACGAAACACTGCGTCTCGATCGCCCGCGCCCGCAGGAGCACCTGTCAGGGGGACATCCGCTTCACACTCAGCCTGACATCACTGATGGTCAATGTCTTACTAAATATCAGTCTTGCTTTCGACAACCATTTGCAAGGTCTTGAATTATCCATTAATCGCCAGGAAAACATGATTTCTGAGCCTGATTACAACCATTGGTACCAAACTGTTAACTTAGCATCATCAAATCATCATCAGTGATAGGCCTTTTTATGCAATACAACGTTTTGGTTTAATGGCATGTTTTCACCTCCCAGTGTGCCGTTCCTGTGGCCACGGTGAAGGCTGATGGGTAAGTGAGGATCTCTGCTCCGTGTCTCCGCAGCGCTGATGAAAGCTCAGGAAAACGCAGATCATAGCAGACGCCAAGACCGACCTGCGACGAACACAACAGCATGACAGCACTACAGCACACCTTCAGATAGAGGCTGAGAGTCCTACGGCTGCTTGTGGGGTTGTTCTGGGCTCAAGCACCTTTCCGATGGGCGTCTGGACGGGAGACACCAGTCGAGGTCCGGGGACGGTGAAAGCACTTTCCTTCAGAGACACTCCTTTACTCGTCAACTCCACATCGAACAGATGAGCCTTCCTGTAGACGGACACCAGCTCCCCTGAACACACACACACACACACACGCTACTGCAGACTGTGGCAGAAAACCATCTCCTACTATGAATTTTGTCAATATTTTCATGACAATTAATGCATTTTCTTATGGTAATAATATAAGTTTCTTGTATAAACATTGATCTTGCTATGAAAACTGCTATTGATGCTGATAAAAACCGTAAATAAAAATTCTAAAATATTATTTGACTTACTGAAATATTGTAATTATATCCAACTTAAATACAATAAATATCTAATATGAGTATTTCTTATCTTTAAACATGACAGGATGTTGAGTCTTTAATTCACACTGGGTTTATTTATTTAAAAATCAATGCATTACGATATTTTTAAAACATTTATATAATAATAATATCATAGTAATTAATCACTTTTAATAATCTGAGAATTATGAAAATGAAAGGCCTATGCCAGGACGATTTTTTAAAACATTTTATTTCTGTGTAACAATATTTTCCCGACAATTAAGTACACTAAAAAAGCTTAAATTACAGTTACTGTATTTTATTTTTAAATATGGATGGAAATAATTAAACAAACAAACAATTAATCATTACCATAATGCAGAAAATATAAACCATAACTTAAATTAGTTTAAATTTAAATTCCATTGTAGCATTTTCTGATTTTAATTATATAAAAAAACTTGTATTTTCAGACAAATATTGTACATTTCATACAAAATATATATTTTAAATAATCATATTAGAGTAGTTTTATAACTATTTAATAGTGTAAATATTTCATATATATAAATTATTAAATAAATATGATTATTATTTAGTAATTAAATATAAAAAAAATAATGCATTACAGTAATAAATCACCTCATTTATCAACAGAAAATGCCAAACGTGCAATGCACAGCTCCAAAACTGTGATGCACCCAAAGCACCAGACATGAGACGACGTACCTTGTCCATTGATGATAACATGGCTGTTATAAATGCGCCGGTCCGTTTTCCAGTCGTGTCCTCTCTCATGAAAGCCACCCAGAGACAGCCACACGTCCAGCTTCCTGAAACACACACAGACATCTCCTCAGCCTCAGCTGCGGTCGGTCGAGTATCTCTGCTCCGTGTCGTACCTGGCCAGGTGTGAGTAACGGCTGATGAGGTCACCGTCCAGACTCTCAGACAGCTGCAGCGTCTCCTCGCGGTTGGAGCCGATGTAATCGAAGCCCTCCGGCAGGAACACCATACAGGCCCCACCCTCTTTGGCCTGCTCCACCAATCGCGTGCAAGTGCTAAAGTTGGCCTCTTTGTCAGGGGTGGAGGTCATCTGACAAACAGCCGCCACAGGAAGTGATGACGATGACGACATCCTGACAAAACAAATGAAGAATGTGCCTGTGTTTCTATGAGCATCTCCTGAGGACTTCATTTCAGGTGCATTTCATTTGAGAAAACCAGCCTCGGATAGAAACTCAAAGCTCTTCACCACAAACCGCCAAAACAAGAGTTTGTTTTAACAGTTTAATTACAACAGCGCAACAGAATCTACATCTCAAAGTAATAATAATAATTATTATTATTATTATTATTACTATACAGTTTGTTAAAACAAACAGAAACTCAAAGCTCTTCACTACAAACCCTCTCAAAATATCAGTTTGGTTTAACTTGAAGAAATTATTATATAAAAATATATTACTATTGTAGAGAGGGAAGTACATCTCAGCGTAATAATAACATTTATTAAATATTATTAATTTTAACTATTTAAAAACATTTACAATTGTTTTTCTTGTTTATTTTTTTAAGAATTTCACAATTTCTAAATTGTTCAGCACTGTATTTGCCAAAAAGTAAAAGGCCTTGATCAAAAAAAATAATAATAATAGTAAAGTCAATTAAATTAAATTTATGCATTTAGCAGACGCTTTTATCCAAAGCGACTTACATTGAATTCAAGATAACAATTTTCTCCTAACATGTGTTCCCTGGGATTTAAAAGATTAATTAAATTGTTAAAGTTTAATGCATTGCTTTTTGTACCAATACTTTTGATCATATATTTATTTTTTTTGTAAAACACAGAATTCAGAAATATATATAAATAAATAAATTGTGCATAATCTGTAGTTCCACGATATCTCAAATTAAATAATAATAATAAAATAAAATAATTTAAAAAACAATTAAATATAGTACATGCATTTCATTAAAGCAAAATAATAATAATAATAATGTCTTCAGTCTGTTTTGACTGCTGAGGATCACACGTGTGACCCTTAGTTTCACAGTTAGGCCTTCACGTGGACACTAATGAAAACTGCACTGCAAAGTAACCAGACAAGTCATAGCTGTCCATTTATATTGCAATAACAACAAATGAAGTTAAAGCATGTATTTCCTGACACTTCTGTCATCAGAAGCTCGTGCACATCTAAAACACAACAAAGAGGCTCTGATATTAACATGCCAGAGCATGAGAAGTATTGCATTGCTGAAACAAAACAACATGCATTAGTTCTTGCCTGCTCTGTCCTCGCACTGCCTTCAATCTCCAAGCCGACAAACCCACAGCAGCTGAAAGCCCTCGATGTCTCAGAGCAGCGAACAGACGCATCAACACACTGTCAAACTCAGTTTATTACCTTTCTTTTACTGTGTAAGTTAATCACTCGCTCACACTGAACTTTGAGCCCATTTCAGCCACAATAACTAACTAACCGCATTTAAAAAAACACGACGGCACTGGATTGAGCGTATTCTACTCTCAGAATACGAGTGTGAGTTAAAGGACAACCCCGTCGTTTTATGTTAAATTACAGTTTATATTTGGCTAAATACTTATTCTTTTACTGTCTATGCTAAATAAGCGTGCGATCATAATACTTCCGTGTGGGCGGGGCTTAGATGTCAGAACGCTGCTTCTGATTGGACAGTAGTTTCTTCTTTCTTCTTCTTTAGTTTTTTTTTATGGCGGTTGGCAAACCAACTTAACGGTGCATTACCGCCACCGACTGGGCTGGAGTGTGAATCAGGAGATATTGGATCTTAAAAAAAAAATAAATAAATAATAATAATAATAATAATAATAATAATAATAATAATAATTAAATCCTACTGGCTAAGTCGGTGTCTCTAAGAAACTTAAAAACAAATTGATGAATGTTACTGGATGCTTTCCCTAATAAACCTTGCATTGTAAAATTATTCTGATTGACACTTCTGAGAGACTGAAAAAGCTGGTTTCTTTCTTGGCTATACTTTGTGCACTGAAATAAAATATGTTCTACAGTTTCTAAATGACTGCAATATTGGCAGTTCCCTGTTGGATGTTTCCCTATTATCTTCAATGAAGAATTGAGCCCAGTGTGTCCTATTCTTAACCGTGTAATTATACTTTCTTCTCTTCTACTCCTACACTCTGTCCTTCCTATATCCACTTCTGACTGTATATTATATAAATGCCTTCCTTTATCTTCATCCACCCAATACTCCTGCCATTTTGATCTTGCATATGCTTTAATGAATGTTTTAGCTTCAGATTTACTATATGGAACTTGTAATATTCTATTGTGTTTCAGTCTTTGTTTTGCAAGTTTATCAACCTCCTCATTCCCTTTCACTCCAACATGTGCAGGTACCCAGAGAAACCTGATTTTTAAATCCTTTGCATTTAACTTATGCAAAACCATAAACATTTTATTAATTATATCATCTCTTATAGATTTCCCATTTTTTATGCTTTCTAAAGATGAATAACTATCAGATATAATCACTGAGTTATTTAACTCATTTCCCTCTACCCATTCCAAGGCCAACAAAATTGCAACCAGCTCTGTTGTGTATACTGATAAATTATCTGTATTCTTGTGAATGTGTCTTTAGGGAAATGCATATCCAGATAATATTTAACAATATCCCTCACTGCTACTTCCTTTGACTTACTTTTTATTTTCTTATGAATGCCTAAATCTACATCTGGTATAGGGAAAAACCATGGTGGAATAGGAGGGACTGAAACCGTTGAACAGTACTGTAATTTATGTAACCCAATATTCTCAGCTTTCGCATCGCCAATCCACCCAAAACTTTTGTAATCGGACTTTCCATGTTCCCAGCAATCTTTTAAGATAGCTTTAGCTGGGTGGCTATCAACTTGTCCCTTCATATTAATCCAGTATGCTAACATCAGTTGTATCCTTCTGATCCTCAAAGGCTGGACAGTAGTTTAGGCCTAAATTATACTTTTATTTACGTACCTTGCATTTTCTTTTTCTTTTTTTATCACCAGTATCGGTATGCAAATCTATTTAACAGCAGAATTATTTAGGTTTAAATTATCACAATTGAGGAAAAAGCCCTGAGAGCGCGCTGTGACGTATTACGTGTTACTTTTCTCAGCGCAGAGCACAAAGGATCAATCACACACATAATATATATATGTGTGTGTGTGTGTGTGTGTGTGATTGATATTACACTAATAATGTGGCAGGTGAATATGGGAGTGTGTGGTTTAAAAAAACGAGTAAAGCGCCTTAGCGAGCAGTATTTTCAGTCAGGAATGTTCGAGGTCAGTCCCTCATGTGACCGTTGGGGTCCTGACTCGTGCGGTGCGGTGCAGTTCATCATGGCGGCGAACAGCAGCAACAACACGAGCGGTAAAAGCGGCGGAAAGCAGCCCACGCCGTCCGCCGAGCAGGTAACGGCGCATCGTGTTTATTACAGTAGCGCGCGAACACTTCATCTACGCGGCGCGACAGAACCAGAGCGCGCCTGCTATAAACAACAGAGCCGCGAGCGTCCGACGCTCCACGGTGTATTAATCACAATGGTCTCGTTGTGAAGCGCGTTCGTGGGGTGTGACGCGCGTGTAGTGACTGAGACGCGCTTGTGCTGGTTTATAACACTGCAAACCTCAGACATCTGCTGCACGAGAGATAAAAGACTCAGTGATTTTATTTAAATCTAGGTCTCCATCCGTTATAAACTAGTACATGCCTCCTGCCTCCATAAGGACAGAACAGCGTCTGCGCATCTGTCGCTATTTCTGTCCTTCAACACACACACACACACACACACACAAACATATATTTTTATTATTATTTTATGAATATTGTGATATATAAAATATACATAACATATATAATTATTATAATTACCTATACAAACTTGAACCTGATTATCTTACTATTATTTTTTAATTGTATTATTTTACAACTTACTACAGTATTAATATGCATGTGTTATTGGTGTGTGAATCAGGTGGTGGCTAATTTCCAGCGGATGCGACAGGAGCAGCGCGGCATGGCCTCTAAGGCTGCAGAGCTGGAGATGGAGATCAATGAACACAGGTGTGTTTGATAGAAGTGATGTGCTGTCAAACCTTTCCTTCCCACAGTGGATGGGTGCCGTCAGTATGAGGATCCAAACAGCTGATAGAAACATCACAGTAATCCACACTGCTCCAGTCCATCAGTTAACTGCCACCCGGCCCCTCGGTGGGACACCTAAGTTTACTTCACTATATTATATCATTAACTGATGGACTGGAGTGGTGTGGATTATTGTGATGTCTTTATCAGCTGTTTAGACTCTCATTCGGACGGCACCCATTCACTGCAGAGCATCCATTAGTGAGCAGTGGGTGTAATGCTATCACTTCCTCCTCACAGCCTCGTCATTGAGACGCTAAAGGAGGTCGATCCGTCGCGGAAGTGCTTTCGTTTAGTTGGCGGTGTGCTGGTGGAGAGGACCGTCAAAGAAGTTATGCCCGCGCTGGAAAACAATAAAGAACAGGTATGACTCTGCCGCTGGACTCACAAACGTTTGCTCGTCATAAACGACGCGTGATTTTCACTTCTCTCTCTCCAATCAGATTACGAAGATCGTGGACTCGCTTAACTCTCAGATGCAGGCGAAAGGGCGGGAGCTGACGGAGTACCGCGAGCGCTACAACATCCGGTTAGTCGGAGAGGACGACAAACAGGGCAAAGCGGACGCCAGTCAAGCCAAAGACAGCGAAGGAGGAGGCTCTAAAGGAGGCGCCGGGGTGCTCGTCTCCTAGTGGACTACTCTTAGAGGGGTAGAAATCACTGGGGGTTTAATATTTGCGGAGAGACTGAGTTGGAGAGTGAAAGTCTCGGTTTTCATGCACGTTTTTTTTGTACATCCTTAATATTAAAATACAACTCACAACTTCACAAAATGAACTTCAACTTCCATCCTTTCCTTTTCAGTCCAGTTTGTTACAAATAAATAGTCAGTAAACATGTTTCATGTCTAAACGGATGGCATAAATTCATAATGTCAAATAGTTTTTGAGGCTTGACTTTCACTTTTGTAATATTTGGTGCAGAGTGAACGATATTTCTCATACGGTGAGCCTCCATCATTCATTATGTCACTGTTGTACACCTGCGGACGAAGCCTTTTTATGTTTGGTTTGTTTTTGTGGTGGTTTTGGTTTTTGAATTAAAAAATACAGAATTGCACGAAATCTGTTCAGAGTGTTGCGTGTTTTTTTTCATCAGTACAATCACACACTTGTAAAAAAATAAAAAGGGCACGCATGTTGCTGTTTACCACCAGTAATCTGTAAAATAAATCTATTTATATACCAATTTAAATGCGTTTTTTTTATTAGTAGTATATTTATTTTTATAGAGCTACTAATAATATTCTTTTGCAATTATACAAGATGGCTGTTTGTAACAACAGCTTTAATGCAGATTGAGACACCTTCACTAAAAACTGAAAGAGGTCTAAATGCACTTTAAAGTCGATGCAAAGACTATGATGTGTTTCATTGTTTTGAGATGAAATGTTGATATAGCAGTTCAAGTAATCATAATGTAATTTGTACATACCATGCAGCACTATACCGTAAAAAAAAAATCTAACAAAAATAAAAAGTCTCAAGGTAGATAAAATCAAATAGTTTAGATTTGTTTGAATTAGATAAGATTTGGGAATCACTAAGTTTGGGTGATGAAACAACACCATATTCCCTATTATTTCAACAGGAACTGACACAATCTGAAATTTTGCACAAGGACGAATTACTTCCAGATGCGGATTTAGTTGCTTAAGTGAATTTAGCACATTGTTTAAGTTCATAATCTGTAAAGTTGAGATTTATCTGTTTAGTTATCTGTATCTTGAAGGAATTTCATTTAGGAACGAAAAGGCAAAATCAATATATAAGGACTTCTGTGTTTCAGAAATGATGTCGATTTGATGTCACTAATGCAAGTTTAATTTTTTTTTTTATTATTATTATTACTTATATTTTTACCATTATTGTTTTTAATATTAAATATCTATCAGTGTAAGGTATCACTAAATTAAACATGGGAAAAAAAGCTCACTAGTTTGATGATCACTAACGAAATGACAGCCTGTATTTACGACAGTTAATTCCACAGGGTTAACTGAAGGGGGCTCCAAAGTCTGAAAAATAAAAATGCCTTCTATAACGATTCAATCGATGCATCGATTACACGCTCTTGACGATGCAATTCATGATCTTGAAACATTGATTTTGAATCGCTAATCGTCAGTTTCGGACATGATTTAAATCGCTAAGAATCGAATGAATCGCGAATTTTGTAGCGATTCAATGATTTCAAAATAGATAAACTTTAAATGATACGAGCAGGAAGAACAGTCCTCGTGCTTCGCATCTCTCCTTCTGCGTGATCTTTCCTCAGGACTCGTGTTCAGTAATATTAAAGTGAAGTAGTTTTGCATTTATGTAGTTTCTCAAAGGCTCTTGGTCATCATACCGAAGGCTGTGCATTTGATGCATGGACGGAGCAGAAATGTAAGTGGCTAATTTGAATTATAAAAGTGTTTTAACAATTTATAAGAATTTAATTTTTTTCTCAGCCTAGCATTCGTATTATAACATTATATATACTGTGTATATTGGCTTACATAATTTTCTGCATATGCCACGTTATCATTCAACAATCATATTTTAATTTTTTTCCCTGTAACCACAACGGCTGCTGTGTAATTTTCCTGCTGACTAATAATTAAAATAATTTAGGGGAACCATTTAAATATTCCTGTGAATGCAGAATCCAATCGTTATAATTGAATCGAATTGAATTATTCTGAATTTGTTCAAAAATCGTTCTTGAATCGAATCGAAAACCTATGAATCGTGAATGGAACCACTGTCTACACAAAGATTCACAGCCCTCATATTATAATATAATATTATTATTATTGTAACGATATTATATTTTAAACAAACAAAATATAAGTATAGTGCAAAAACGCCAGGAGTTGTTTCTTAAACCAAGATCAAAAGTCAAAAACGTGTTCCGACGAGGATGGGATTCGAACCCACGCGTGCAGAGCACAATGGATTAGCAGTCCATCGCCTTAACCACTCGGCCACCTCGTCTGCTGCGACTGCATGTTATATCTGATCAATAAATAATCATACTTACAAATAATCAGTGTGTAAAAAACGATTCATTGATGTTCCATCTTTCTACTCACATACACGCACGCCGGAACACGAGCGATGAGCCGAGCCCGTTCTAGTAGGGAGTTTACGGTAACCGGAACGGTAAACAAATATACGCCGCCATGCGCAGTGCGTGCTGTACGCGAACGCGTTTCTCCCTCTGTTTTTTACAGGCGTGTTTTCAGTGCATGTATATAAACATGTAAATCGATTCCCTTTTAAACTGACCTGCACTACATCTCGCTGCATTGCAATTCAATGCAATGTCAGCTGCATGCATGAGGGCTGCTAGAGAGCTGGATAACCCTAGCTGATCTGTGCGAGCATTCATTGAGAACATTTCATTGACATTAAACAAAAGGTACCAGTAATTGTAATGCATTTCTCAAAAAAATGCTCCGTGTTTAAGGTGGTGCTCAGTGCACTTCTTGTTGTTGCATTGTTGCAGCTCTTATATCTGTCTTTCCTCTCAAAATTGCACGGCAAACAGCAGCGATACAAGTATTCTGAGCTCTTCGGCTCCAAAAAGACAGCAAACCAAGGAGAGAAGAACCCCAGACGGGAACATCTCAGATACTCGTTATCCACAGGTGGGATCTTCGATGGGAGCGGACAGTACCGTGTGTATAAAAACCTAATCAAAAGCGACTTCTTGACCAATCAGAAGCCAGGAGCGGATCCCAGATCGCACCACCTGGCTTTGGCCACGCATACGACTATCAACAACCTTCACCATTTGAACGCTTTGTTGGAGCGCTGGCAGAATCCTCTATCCATCGCGATATTCGCCAACGGCCAGGATGTTAAGTTCGCCACGGCGTTCGTTTACGCCCTCAGCATTTTCTGCCCACAGGTTCAAGAATTGGTGGACTTCCATCTGGTTTGCCTCTCGGGTGAAATGGCCAGTTTTCCAGACCAGGATCGAGAGCATTTCGCCGGTATGGAGGAGAAGGGCTGCTCCGGCGTCTTCGCCAAGCTCGAATCCCACCGAGACAGGTATAAGAACTACGCCATCGGCAGCAACGTCTCGTACCCCAACAACCTTCTCCGCAACGTGGCCCGCAGCGGCACGGACGCTGCCTACATCCTGGTCATCGATATCGACATGATACCCAGTGCCAATCTGCACCACCAGTTCGTGACCATGCTGATGAGGCATGAACCAGCCGCGGACGAGGTCCTCGTGCTTCCTGCGTTCGAGATCAGACACACTCGTAAGATGCCTGCGACCAAGTCGGAGCTGGTGCAGCTCTATCAGGTGGGTGAGGTGCGGCCGTTCTACGATGAGCTTTGCCCTCGCTGTCAAGCTCCCACTAACTACTCACAGTGGGTCAACCTGGCCATCAAGAGCTCTGGGCCCCTGGAGGTGGCGTACACCATCAACTGGGCCGATCCGTGGGAGCCTTTCTACATCGGTGCTCAATCTGTTCCTCTTTATGATGAGAGCTTCAGGCAGTACGGCTTCAACCGCATCAGTCAGGTGAGTCGATCGATAGGTGGACTAGAGCAGGAACAAATATACACACTAGACATGTTGGTATTCGGTAATGCGATAAATCACGGTAATGAATATACATGATATTGTTATCGTGGGCACTTCAAAATACTGTGAATAATTATATATTACAAATTATTCAGAATTTGGAATGCATTTGAAGAATACTATTCCCATTCACTGGTCAAAATGCACAACACCACTGTATGCTGCTCGAAAAAAAAAGCATGCGCTCTGATGTAAACAAGCATGCATGAGAAGCACATGAGGAACACGTGAGAGACGTGCTATTCACTCTCTGACAGCAGATGGCACTAAACTGCAGAAAATGCAGCCTGGAAACCCCATAAATAAAGCAGCTGCACTACTTTCTAAAACATATGTAAATCATATTAAATAACCATTCAGATTTGTGTATTCGCCATGATGTTCCTCACTGCACCAAATACTTAAGTTTAAGCATCTAGCAGACGGTTTTATCCAAAGCGACTTACATTGCATTAAAGCTAACAATTTTTTTTTTTACCTAACATGTGTTCCCAAGAATCTAACCCACAACCTTGCGCTTGCTAACTCAATGCTCTACAACTTGAGCTACAGCAACATAAAATACTTTTGCATTTAGACTTAATAGGCTATTTAATTTGAAACATTTTCTTCATTTTCTTCTGCACTACTACATTACATGCTCTAGATATTGCTATAATATATTCATACTTTACATTAGGGCTTCATTAGTTAGCATTAGTTAATATAAACTGCCAATTTTTTTTAATCTTAGGTTTTCCAATATTTAATAACAATGTAATTTTTTTAACAAAGATTAATAACTTCTTTAGCAAATTTAGCTATTGCTCATTGTGAATGTTAATGGTTAACTAATGAGGTCTTATTGTAAAGTGATACCTATTGGTCTGCACTTTAATCGGTGTAAAACTTTTAATGTTATATATTTTTCTGTATTTTCTGTATTTTTCTGAATATACCTGTAGATCAGCAGTTCACTTAAATTCACTTAAAACCCATTTCTTCTCCATTCTGATGCTCGGTTTGACCTTCAGTAAGTCATGTTCACCACATCTATAAATGCCTAAATGCATCGAGTTGCTACCATGTGATTGGCTGATTAGCATTTTGTGTTACCAAGCAATTGAACAGGTGTACTAATAAAGTGGCCGGTGAGTGTATATACTGTATTGAAAAACTAATCAGTATTTTGGTTCATGTGGATGGAAAATGGACTGGGATCTGGTGTGATACATACCAAATATGCATTTTCATTATTCATTCAATTGCTTTGTTACCTACTGACTGACTTCTTTCTTCTCTGTAGGCCTGTGAGCTTCACGTCGCCGGTTACAGGTTCTCTGTGGTGAGCAATGCGTTTGTGGTGCACAAAGGGTTCAAGGTCCAGGGAGAGTTTCACAGCAGAAAGGACGAGGAGAACCGGAAGAACCGCATCCTCTTCCGCAGCTTCAAGGAGAGCCTGAAGGCCAAGTATCCGACCTCACCTCGCCACTGCTGAGAAAACAGATGCTAATGAGAGAGATCACACCGACTCCTGACCAACATCTGCCAGACTTAATGTGATGCACAAATCTCCACTCGTTTCAAAACATGAAGAACTGTACTGTCAAAGGAGATGTACTTGAACGCTCATTATTTGATCTATAAGCTGAGGACATGATCCTTCACGCTTTTAATGAGAGAAACTAAATAAAGATTTTTTATTTATATGTTTTGTTTTCGGTACATTTGTAACTCCTTTGGGTTTTGAGGACAAGATATAAATGTCTTCAAAGTTAACTTATTTATTAGATTTTTTATGCTACTTTCCATCTCACTTTTCTGAGGTTTTCACTGCATTTTAATACATTTTTTCACTTTTTTCCCCCAAACTGAAGGCAAGACTCCCATGTGAGACTTTATTATCATACTTTTCTAGTTAATTGATTATGTTAAGAATTGCATTTAATATTTTTTTTTTTTATAATATACATGTTTTCTGAAAAACTGTGAAGGTTTAAATATGTAATTAAGTATGCATACATTTCCTGAGCAGAAATGGGTAAAGCCGGATTCAAAACTGTTTAATTTGGTTGACGTCAGAGTCAAATGGGTTTTTACAGAAGATTTTTACAAAAGTGTTTAGGAATCAAATGTATAAAATCAGGTGAATGGTATTATATAAACAAATCCAAGTATGTGCTGCTGAAGTATAGAGAAAAAAACCATTTTGAGAAAAAGGCATGTATTGCAACTGAAATCTACAGACACAAATAGATAAATTGCAATAAACTCCAAAAGCATATTTGCAATATTTTAAAAACAAATTTTAAGCATCCAAAAGCATATTTGGATGTGTTCTTCTCACTAGACTGAAACAACACGTCATGAAGAGCCAAACAGCCCAAAATCAGTGCATGAAAAACTCTGTTTAAGCCTGTAGTGTCTGAGAAACGTTTCTCCCGCTAAGCAGTAGCTGAATACTGATGGTTCATATTACAGTACAGTGAGTCTGTACAGTATAGTTTATAAGAGAAAGAGTGTGGTGCAGCTGTATCTCATGAAGTGACTGTAACGCCACACGTGTTTGAGTTACAGTCGAGACAAGCTCTCGTAAAGACCCACAGATTAGATTTAAAGCTATTAACATATTAAGACTTTTATGCTAATAGAGACTCTAAAGACGTCTGATGATATTACACAACTGGGGAGTGGTGTCTGAAAATCATATTAGTGTTTTAATTATACTGTGGATTAGGGGTAGATGACAATTAAGCAACATTGGATTAATGCAGGTATGTACAGGTTTTAGTACAAGCAGTGCATTGTAGTTTTTAACACTTGAATGGGGATTATATATATTATCCTTTGTTTTTGGGTAAAAATAACCAATTTTCTTTTACTTCATAAGATTGTTTACTGATTGCAATAGTGTTATTATTTTAATTTTTTTTAACATTAGTCTCCATTAATAATATTTTGTTAATTTTTGTCAAAGGAGTGTTTTGGTTATTTGTTAGTGTTGTGTAGTAATGAAAGCATGAATGTTGTGACACTGGAAAAATGCTGTTAATCCAGAAAACTTGTTGTGAAACTGAAAAAAAGTTTTTTTTAAGTTTTATAAAATTGTGACATGTGGACATGTAATTATTTGATTGCACATGATTATGCAACTAACTCCGGATTAGTTTTTATTGAATGGTGATATTTTGTGAATAATTGCTTGGTTATTATATCAACTTGCTTGTTTTGTATCTATCTACAACATAGTGTTCTTGCATATGTGAGTGCTCATCTGGTTGTATTCTAGGTGCTTGACTGCAAGGAAAACTTAAATGTGATTAACAATATAATTGTGCAATTTTTAAGATATTTAAATAGACATATATCATCTTTCATAAAGGTGGAGAAAACACTACAACCATTATTTTTTTATTATTTTGTTTTTTTGTTGACAGGAACATGCATCCAGTCAAACTCAGTGGCATTTAAGCACAAAATGCATCTGTCATTTGGCAGAAAGTAGTGAAATTAGGCAGATGCATTTCAGCCAAAATATAGAGTTTGGTTGGATGCACTGTATAATTTCACAAAATTATATGAGAGACAGAACTACATGGAAGATGTGTTTTACACATTAACTGTGCTAATTTGTGTATTGTTGGGTCTAAATAGTAATGCAATACTTTATGAATGTTTGATTTTAAGTACGCTTTCATTTATTTCTGAAGTAAATTAAACTGTTTAGGTAGCCAACTTTGTTGATGTAAAATCCGGGTGCTAAAGCAAAAAACGGCAACCGCTGTTGTAGATCAAAGCCATTAAAAAAGTTGACCGGAAGTCGCGCACAATCACGTAATTTTTTTTTAACAAGTCTCATTGCATAGACATATAGTATGTGAGTTTATTAGTCAGTGAAGCCTACACTTCTAAACGTCCGCGTGTCGTTGCAGAAGTGAACCAGTAGGGGGCACCAAGTGTGAGTTTCATGTTCCAGATCACCTGTGTGGGATCATGTTAGTCGTATTTTACCCGAAACTCCGTGCACTACAGCGCCTGGATTAGTGTCTGTGTGTCTGTGTGTCAGAAGGTTTAGCTGCTCTTCACCTCCTCTGATTAGATCAGTCTTGAGTCTGGCAGATCGGCGCGTTTACAACAGTAAACAGTGCTGAGGAGCGCGCAGACAAACCGTTTATTTCGGTTCTGCTCAGTTGCTCAACGAGATTGAACTGCCACAGTCTACTAGATTATTTTGCCATCGTCCTTAATCATTCAGTTCTTATCATAATAAAGACATTAACGTTTCTGGAGAGACGAATTGCGCTGTAGTGAAATACTGACACCAGCTGACAGGGAGCGTTCTCTCAGAGTTCTTCCGGTAACGCTAACAGAACGTTCCTTTCCCGAAACATTTATTTGGAATGTTCATATAAAAAGAAGTTCCGACAACATTTTAATAACTTAGCAACATATTTTTGTTGGCTGGGAACAAGTGTTTTAATTTCATAAATGACAATATTTGTGCTGATGTCATAGTTAACATTTATTTATTTAGTTTTATTCTACATAATTTTATTACCGTATAAAGCATCATTATGCAGGGAAGACTCATATTTTACCTGGAAGCAAAAGTTTGGCATACAAATGTTTTAATTATGTTTTTTTTTTTTGTTTTTTTTTTCGTTTTTCTCTTCACAAGACATTGATGTACTGGAGTGGTGTGGATTACTGTTATGTATTTATCAGCTGTTTGGACTCTTTTCTGACGGCACCCATTCACTGCAGATGATCCACTGGTGAACAAGTGATGTAATTTCTCCACATCTGAATAAAAAAGCCTGAGAGTGAGAACATTTTCAGCAAATTTTCATTTCTGGGTGAACTGTTTCTTTAATCCAAGCCATTTACAGAATAACGGAGTGTTACTTAAATGTTGTCTCTGAAATGTATAGCGTCTGTCATCTCTGCTGGTACATTCCTGTATTGGGCCTCTTGTTCTCTCTCTTCTCTTGCCTAAAGAAATGTGGCAGAGGAAGCAGAAGGCATGATGGGTGAGGGGTTGGTGTGGATAAGACGTTTTATTAAGCAGGTTTGGTGAGGTAAAGTGGGGCTTATCCCAGCAGCTTTGGGGAGCAAGGCTTATTTGGGTCACAGAGCTTTATGACACAAGCAATTAGCAGCAGCGCTAGCAGGAGGGAGGCAGGCCTGAGATTAGCCGGCCTGAGCCGGGAGAGAAGGGCAGGCGCTCCCCGTGCGGCTCGGACAGCTGGGCCTTGTGAGGGGGTTTGGGCCCAGCATCTCCCTCCGGTTGACCGATTTGTTTCTCATCTCACGCAAGGAACTCACGAGAGTGTGAGCAGATTTTGTTACTGACTCCAGTAAACAGAGATTGGGGTGAGAGGCTGATGCTGTCACAGAGATCTATCATCAAATATATATTTTACATTACATATAGATTTAGGCATTTAACAGACGCATTTGTCCAAAGTGACTTATAAATGAGGACAATGGAAGCAATCAAAAACAACAAAAGAGCAATGATATATAAGTGCTAGTTATAAATAAAAAGAAAACAGATAGAATAAAAAAAGAATAGAGCAAGTTGTTTGAGGTATTTTTTTATAATTGTATAATATATGAAAAGAAAAGTAGAATACAAAAAGATTAGAAAGGTAGTTAGATTTTTTTAAGAATAGAATTAGAATATTGAGTGTTAGAGTTAGAGGGACAAATAAAGATGGAAGAGATGTGTTTTGAGACGATTCTTGAAGATGGCTAAGGACTCAGCTGTCCGGATTGAGTTGGGGAGGTCATTCCACCAGGAGGGAACATTTAATTTAAAAGTCTGTAAAAGTGACTTTGTGCTTCTTTGGGATGGCACAATCAAGCGACGTTCACTTGCAGAACGCAAGCTTCTAGAGGCACATAAGTCTGTAATAAAAATGTAAGTAAATTGGTGCAGAGCCAGTGGTGGTTTTGTATTCAAACATCAATACCTTGAATTTTATGCGAGCAGCTATTGGAAGCCAGTGCAAATTAAAAAACAGAGGTGTGACATGTATTCTTTTCGGCTCATTAAAAATGTATCTTGCTGCCGCGTCCTGGATTAATTGTAAAGGTTTTATAGAACTGGCTGGAAGACCTGCCAAGAGAGCATTGCAATAGTTCAGCCTGGACAGAACAAGAGCTTGAACAAGGAGTTGTGCAGCATGTTCATGGGGAAATTGTAATGAAACGTTGGGTTTGCTGGAACCACAAGCAGTTCTGTCTTGGCAAGGTTGAGTTGAAGGTGATGGTCCATCATCCAGGAAGAAATGTCTGTTAGACAAGCTGAGACGCGAATAGCTACCGTCGGATCATCAGGATGGAATGAGAGGTAGAGTTGAGTGTCATCAGCATAGCAGTGGTATGAAAAGCCATGTTTCTGAATGACAGAACCTAATGATGCCATGTAGACAGAGAAGAGAAGTGGTCCAAGAACTGAGCCCTGAGGCACCCCAGTAGTTAGATGTTGTGACTTGGACACCTCATACTTTTAATTAATTTAGATGCTTTTATCCAAAGCGACTTACCTATCTATCTATCTATCTATCTATCTATCTATCTATCTGGCACCTCCACTTTGTTTGGTCCACACCCATCTCACCCAATCACAGGCAGCTCTGAGAGAAGGTAAGCTGTCTGTCATCAGTGGGGCAGTGAGACATGTGCTTGGATGCTTTGGCTGCCGGTGTTTTAAACCGATCCTGCTAATACCATGTCCATGATCATGTGTAGGGCAGCTCTAATGAAAGACGACACTAAAACAGCAGGAGAGACACAGGAGAGCAGTCCAGCAGCATTATAGCCTGTGCATCATTGGATTTCACACAAACACAGATGGACGCCCAGGTGCGCACTTCAGGACATGACGCAATGCTTACATGAAAACACTTTAAAGTACAGTTTGATCAGATGAATAAAGAATACAGTTTTAAATGCACATGTTCACAAGCAATGGAAAAAAATCCTTTTTGAAAGATTATACGCCTAATAAAAAAATACTGCCAAGAAAAAGATTAGGAAAAGAAATGTCTGATAAAAAAAATTGGTCTAAACAACATAGTCCTTTTTAAAAGTTACATTTATACTTGTGCGTGAGAGAGAAGGTTGCACTTTTTTATCCAAAGCTGAAATTTTTAGTTGAAGTTTGATAACTGAAGGAAACAGCAGCAAGAGAATAGTTTTTTTAGTCAAATGATTCAGAAAAGGAGAATAAAAGACAGATTTATCATTTTTGAATATTCTATTACTGTAAGTCAATGCAGATGTTAAACAGTATAAAACCAGGGCAAAATCTACACTTAACTTTCGTCCTGAACAGAATAAAAGACTAACACAGTGCTGCATTCTCATGCTTGTAGATTATAACATTGCACCTTTAAAGAACAATTTCCTTGCTGTTCTGTGATGGGCAGGCCAGTGTGGGCGGGGCTTGTGAGCAGATCAGGGTGATGGTGGAAGTCACAGAGGCAGGCCTTAATGAGTATTAAAGTATTAGGTGAGAATAAGCCGTCAGGATGAGCCCTGCAGGATTCCTAAACAATTCCAGTAACACCTGTTATATCACAGAATAACAGCAGATTCAAATCATTTATTCCTGAGCTCTTAAAAAGTCCTGCGAACCAAAGCTGCTGTTATGATCAGATATCATAGAGGTCAAGAAAAGCCAATCATAACATCTAATCTACTGTATATACACTGTACTTTTGCTCACCAAGACTGCATTTATTTGATCAAAAACATCCAGTAAAATCAGTAACACTGTGAAATATTAATATAATTTAAAATAGGCTTAACTGTAACTGTAATAAATGAACTTCACAAGCTTACAAATCCTGAAAGTTACATTAAGATATAAATTTGCATTTGCATCACACGTCTTAACGTTAAACTAAAAGTTGTTTTAAATGATTCAATTTATTTTCTGTAAAACTATTGCTGTAAGTACAACAGTGCGATATATAATATAATATAATATAATATAAATATACAAATATAAGTAAGATAAAAAGTGAACGAATATTACATTATATTGTATAGAAAAATAAAAATGATATTAGTTACCCAATTAGTAAAATAGCTTAATACAATGTCCTAAAATTCTTAGAAATTAGACTTGTATTGTTTATATATATATATATATAGTATATATATGTATATATATTTATATATATATAGACGGTTTCATCGGGCGCACGCGCCTGGACCTAAGTTAACTTCCGGTCTGTGTTGTGTATATCGGTCTGGCTGCGGTGCCATCTACAAACGCAGTTAAAGCCAAGGTGATGAGTAGACTGAAGTTGGGCTCAGGTGTTTGTGCTGCGGGATGCGTTTCCCATACATTTATTTATTTTTGGAGACTCGCCACAATTTTAAAACTGATCGATTTTCAAAAAGGCTTCGTTAAATAAACATGAGTAACGTAACGTACTGCACATTTAATAGTAATAATTCCTTACATTTATGTTTAAATATCAAAACGAGGCACGGGTGTTTTTATATCGCTGTATTTCTGAAAGAAGACGTGCATGTTATATGCGTGATAGCAGCGTATGAGCGTACCAGCTCTGCTTCGTTTACAGCTGTTACTGGGGAAACATATTTCTCGCGCTTTATGTCTATGCTTTAAAACATCTCCTGTTGGCAAATAATGAATTAGCATTTTCATTAAGTCCGCCTGATCCACGAAGCAAACATTTTGTTTGTTATCAAAAAATATCTACTCTGGAGGGACTTGGCTGTTGTTATTGATTCTATTTGGAGTCTACCGGAAGTTAAGTTAGGTCCACAAAAGCGCTCACGCGCAGTAACGTTTGTTTATGTTGATGCCGTTGAAACCGTCTATATATATATAAATGTGTGTGTGTGTGTGTGTGTGTGTTCTTTTTCTCGTGACATATCAGGACAACATATCTGTATAATGACATGGGTATGACACAGGTATTACAAGGAGAGGGTGACTTATGAGGACATAACCCATGTCCTCATTTTTCGAAACGCTTATAAAGCATACAGAATGAATTTTTTTGAGAAAATAAAAATGCACAAAGTTTCCTGTGAGGGTTAGGGTTAGGTGTAGGGTTGGTGATAGAATATACAGTTATATGTGCAGTATAAAAACATTATGCCTATGGGATGAACCCACTTTTCACAAAAAACAAACATGTGTATGTGTGTGCGTGTGTGTGTGTGTTTGTACTCTTCCTATTGCACTGATTGAAAAACAGTTTATCTTTTCTCCTCCACTCCACAACGACACACAGGGAAGTGGAGCGGGTGTTTATTTGTGTTTTTTATTGTGGAAGGGAGGAGGGGATACGGCAACAGTGTGGCATTGATTTGCAAACGAGTTTGTAATTAGCTGTTTGCAATAGGGTATTAGTGTGTGTGTGTGTTTCACCCCTTGAGCACATTTTTGTGATTGTGTGTCGCTCTTGTCTTGGGTAAATGAGGTGCTCCATGATAAGCAGATAACACTAATTAGTTCTCCACCCATTTACTTGTTAAGTGTGTTTGTGTGGATTTCTAGGCCGAGGTAATACTCCATCCCACCCGCGGCTTCTGCCCGCTGGCCGTGTTAACAGCTCATTTCAGCAGAAGTAGCCCAACTTAAGCCTAATTAATTATGCCAAGACTGGAAATAATGTGAAGAGACACTTCATGAACTCAGCTTATCGGATCATAACTCATATAAACAAAGACCAGATCATTAATAAGCATATTGTGCATACAATTAGAATCTGATTGCTTTTGTAAATGTTTAATCTGTCTGTATTCATGTTTGGTCTGGTTGGTTTGCAGAAAAAAAAAAAAAGAAAAGAAATGCTGCAGCATTATTCAGTTATTATAATTAACTTATAACCTTTTATTAAGTTCAATTTAATATATGCAGATTTGCTTTGCATGTTAAATAATGTTTGGAAAAAACATAAATTTAAACATTTAAAACATTGTTTTAATTCATTTTCTTTTATTAAATTTTGTATTTTAATATTTAAAATAAATAATGACAGAAAGCACAGCTAATGCATTTTTCATTGATGATAATGCAACTATTACTTTTTATATATATATCAATTTAATAATTCAATATTTTTAAGGTTTTGCATATTAAAAGTGATTTTAAAAGCAATAACATTAACTTAAACAAAACCAACCTTTGAATAAATTAAAAAGCAGGACAAATGTAATATTTCTTTAATGGCCATAATGTTTTTATTTTTATTAATTTATGTAAATGTAATATTTTAATGCTATTTTCTTTTTTTTAAAAAGCAATAATATTAACTCAAACCAATTAAATGTAATAATTCTAAAACAGAGATAATGTTTTTGCTTAAAATTGTATAAATCAAAGGTTCTATAAAATTAATTATAGAACCTTTGAATTAAATAAAGTTTTAGAAGGACAATTAAAAATTTTCAAAGCAGCCGTAATGCTTTACAGTTTAAAGGAGAAATGAAAACCACAGAAATGTTGGATTACAAGTCAATTAAGAAAGTGTTTTACTCTGATCTGCTCCAGCCTCATTCACTGTCTGAAGTATCGATCCATAAGTCAATAAGTGACACACACACACACACACACACACATCCCATCTTCTTCTTATGATTCATCCTCTTGTACAAGCTTGGGAAGGGTTAAGAAGATTTGGAGTCAGTCTGTTCTCAAAGTGTTAAAACAGATTGGATGTGTGTGTGTGTGTGATATGTCTGATGTGTGTGTGTGTGTGTGTGTGTGTGTTGACAGCAGTGTCTGAGAGTCAGATTAATGTAGAAAATGATCTTCACTGAGCTCATTTCTCTCCTTTTGTTGTTTATTTCCTCACTTTAATGTTTTCATTTAATTTAAATGTTTGTTTTATTTTAATTAGATCACCTCATTTAATAATAAGAATCATATAAAATATAATTACAACATTTTGATAAATCACATTTTACCTTATATATATATCTATTTATATATTTGATAATACTTTTTACTGCTGGAAAAAAACCAATATAGTAATACTTTTTAGTAATGGCTTTTTCTCATTTGTTTTATTCTCATTTAAGTATTATTCACTCTCAGAAAATAGAGTACATAATTGTAACTTTAGGGGTACAACGGCTTGTCACCTGGGGTGGACCCTCAAGGGTACAGCTTTTGTACCCTTGGCATAGGCTTGGGAACATGTATGTACATTTTTGACCCTTACCTTGATGTCCAATAATAAGCTCTATGAGGTATGTTAGTGTAGATTGTCCCCTGGGGGACAGAAATGGACCCTATTTCTGACCGTGTTAAACAGATTTGGTTCAAGTCTTCTATGAGTGCATCAGAATGGTGATTTATCACAGGTAACAGATGTTAGTGCAATAACAAAGGCTTCTGTGCTTCATCACAACAAACACACATAACTTTCAGAATACACAAATCCCTTCATATAATGACAGATCAGTGTAGCTCTAGACAGATCAGATAAAAGCCTCCAAATCTGAACCTTCACCTGACTGCAACCTTTACTGAGCAGTCCGTGTGAAGATTTACCATCAGCTGCCCCCAAAGCACGATTAAGACTCGTTTTGAGCCATATGCAGTCTGCAGCCGCTCAGTCAGACACAATACTGTGATCTCGTCCAGAACTGAGAGACTTCAGCACTGAAGGTTTCTTTAAAGATTCCAAATAGAACACGAAACATTACAAACATTCGTAAACATTCCATTCTGATGTTCTAGGAGAATAATGAACAATGATCTATCTATCTATCTATCTATCTATCTATCTATCTATCTATCATAAGTTTGTTGCCTTCCTTTCCCTTATTTGCTGTTGTGTTTTTTTATGTTTGAAAACCAAAAAAGAATCTCAAATCATGTTATTATTACATCATTACATATGAATTTTTATATAACATCAGTTTACAAGGTGGCATTATGATGGCAGGTGTATTTCTATTTTATAAATATGTGCACTAAAATATTTGCATGTACATATTGTGTGTGTGTGTGTGTCGTATGTATGGTTTCCCATTTGTTTAACCACTTTGTTGACAGATGCTTATGCTAAACCGGATTAATAGTAAAATTGTCTCGTGTGGCACAGATTACTGGCCAGGAGATCTCTGGGGATATTATAGTAATAAGGTGTCCTGAGGTGGTGTTGGGCATCAGACGCTCAGAGCTGCTCCAGGGTCACAGAGGATCCGGCAGAACCCCGTCCAGATTAATTAGGGAGGTATTAGTCAGTCGGGATTGTGGTGGATTCTGAAGCGATTTAGGCAACATGCATCTCAAAACGTCTCCTCGGACCGGCATGAGATAGTGATTTCCACGGCATAAGCGCTTCGCTCTCATCAAATCCCAATTAAAGGCGGTATGACAACACCACAGGCCTTTGGTCCGTTTACCTTCGGACTGCATGAGCCACTTTATCATGTACAGGTCCTGGTCAACTCAAAACACATAAACCTGAAAAACTGCTCTGAACAGGACACAAATGATCAGTGATGAGGAAAAATGCAGCAGCAACAACAAAAATAACTATTCAAAGAGAAGTTTGATCAAAATAAAAAAAGAGGACATTTTTCTCAACTCCAGTTTTGGCATATAGCTTTTGTTTGTGCGATAATGTTTTTAATTATTTGGATTTTTAGATGATGTTTTTACTCACTTTCACCGACAAGGCAGCATTACAGATGACCGACTGATAGAAAATTATTAAAAATGTATACATATAATTATATAATTAAATATAATTTTTAATTATTCAAATGATTGTTATATAATAAAAAATGTATATAATGTATTATTACACCACGTATTATTGTTACAATCTTATTTTAACTAGTCACATGCACGAGACAAGTCTGTTTGTGATCAACCAGAAATGATCTGCAACTGGTTTCAACAAAGTCCTTGAGAGATAGATAGATAGATAGATAGATAGATAGATAGATATTTGATGATTTGTGTACTATATAATAATTTAATTGTTATAGATTAAACTTATTTTTTATTTAAAAAAATGCATGCATCATTTGTGTAATTTGCAAAACCACCAAAATGCACTTGCATAATACTTAATCATGTGTAAGCACAAATATTAAACAATATTTAAATACATAAAATAATTTACATTCTGCCGTTGGCTTCAGCTCTTTTTTTTCAAAAGAGAACAGGTTATATTTCGCTTTTTCTTTGTAGCTACACAGTTTAATACAGCTATGAAACAACTATTGCAATTAATTTGAACATTCACTATTTACTTTTTCATTGATCATTAATTAGGCTATATACAATTCAATGAAGGTTCACTAAACTTTGAAGCGCATGTCTCATGCAATGATGGAGAACGAGCTCTGGGACTGTTGAGAACCAGAACCAGAACCAGAACCAGAACCAGGAGTGAGGAATAATGCAGAAAAAAGTGCCTCGATTACATTTACATGAATTGCATTCAGTTGTGTTTCAGGCACTAGAACAGTGCAGTACTTTATAGTCAAACACATGAAGATTTGGCCCCTTCCTGTGCTATGAACCCGAACAGTTTTCACTGACTGCATTAGGTTTCCATTTATCCAGCAGAATGAAATAAGTCTCTGTCGGCCATCCTGACAGTTAATGTGCTCCTCAGTTAGTCTAACAACCCGATCATCCCGTCAGTCCCTCGGCGAACAGAAACCCCCCGCTAAGCGGCTAATGACCGAGGCTATAATCCCCTCGAGACCAGCGCGGAGATGCTCTTTCGATCTCTCTATAAATAGGCTTGACTTCTGCCGCTCCTCCTTTACTAGAAGAGACACACAGATCCTACCGAGAGACCAGTCGCTCAAGAGCCACTTCATATCACAGGTGGATCAGTGTTTGTAAGAGGATTCAGTCGCTCGCGCGCAATGGTGATATAAACTTTAGTCGCGCCAAACTCAAACCTGAAACCAGACAGACCTAGTCATGTTTCCTCTGCCGATGTTCACCCCTGAGCAGGTGGCTCGAGTCTGCGAGAACCTGGAGGAGACGGGAGACATGGAGCGCTTGGGGCGCTTCCTCTGGTCGCTGCCCGCCGCGGTGCCCGGTTCCGCCGGAGAGCTGCTCAACCGGCACGAGTCGGTGATGCGCGCGCGCGCTCTCGTCGCCTTCCACGGCGGGAACTTCGAGGCTCTCTATCAGATCCTGCAGAGCCACCGCTTCACGCGCGAGTCCCACGCCAAGCTGCAGGACCTGTGGCTGGACGCGCATTACCGCGAGGCGGAGCGCCTGCGGGGGAGGCCCCTGGGGCCCGTGGAGAAGTACCGCATCCGGAAGAAGTTCCCCCTTCCTCGGACCATCTGGGACGGCGAGCAGAAGACGCACTGCTTTAAGGTGAGACACAAAACTTGAGAAAGATGCAAACCTGGGCCGCACTCTTTTGACTAATATGCATCTTTAATATGCATCCTTTATGGGTAAAAATGGTGTGTCTTTTGAAAAGAGACCCCACCAGTGGCAGCTTTTGTACCTGTTTTTCTGAGTATAAACCTATTAAAGACTGAAGGGAGGATTTTTTTGGACACACCCACTCATTATTGCCACATTTTAAAATAATATATTAGTCATAAAAGCTTTGACATAGCACAGATAGAAAGCATGCACTGTTTTATACAGTGATCATAAATGTTAAACAAATTCAAACTCTCATATCTGGTCTTCTTCTAAGTTGCGATGCTGTCAAATAGCTTCATGAGCAGAATCCTGAGATTATTTTTAATCAAGCTTAACTTCTGGATGTTTTTCATTCACTTGTGAATTTAAATGAAACATATATACAGGATAAATGGCAAGTAGGACTGAATTAAACTTGACATTTAAAAAAATAAAGAGACTAAAATAGTATTTTCTTGTGAAACAAACCCCAATAATCTTTGCTTTATTTACAACTTTCAAAAAAAGTATATATATGAAACAAAAGCATGCTGAATATGCAAACCTTAAGACTGTCATTCAACAGTAAAGTGCATTGTATCTGGTCGTTTGTGCACTAAAATGTTTCGTCAATGTGCTTCATGTTATAAAATCTACATTAACTTGCTGAATTCCAGTCAAAAATGTTATTTAATGCGACTGATTCAACCTGAATACACGAGGTGACGACTAACAAAGCCGTTCTAAGAGTCTGCTAGTGCAAACAAATAAGGACTTAATTACACTGCATTCTTCCAGCAACAATACAAGCCCAGCATTAATCTCCAGCAGCTATGCGTCTCAATGCTGCTCCTGCAGGCTCACTGTCTAGTGCACAGTCTCTCTCGGCGTATTGAGACGCCGCCGGCGCTTCTTAAGCCTCTTGAGCCGAGGACCACCTGTGGCATTTAAGCTCTTATTCCACATGATGACTTTCTACCTTTTCACCCTGCTCCAGACATTAGATTTACTCACAGCTAAACTGCCTGGCAAAGCCCTCATAACGATTCCCCGAGTCCGTGACTGTTTTTACAGTCTGGTCAATGTGAATTGAAACGGAGAGTGGATTATGAAGTGGTCTTCGTGCTGGTTCGCTTCACAAAGGTGGAAATGCAGGAAATGATGCTTAATCACTGCAGGAGACAGTAAATGAGATAAGACGCTAGCTGATCACTAGCACAAACCAGGATTGATTCAGAAGGCCTGATCCCAGAACAGTGCTTTAAGCCTAATAACAACTTTTGTCTTTCTTAGCTTTGGATTTCCAAGGACATCATGATGAAATGTAGACTACCGCACGACTACAAATGTATCTAGTGAAGCTGATTGTAACAAATCAACACAGTGCACATGAAGGCAGTTCATTAGATGTGAATCCCTAACAACAAGATCATGTTTCTCCAGCTTATAGTGATCTATAAATCTGCAAATGTAAATGTGCTTTAATAAGATATAAAGCTGCTAACCTTCAAGTCTTTTTAAGACTCAACAGCGAATCTGAAATGAAGCTTCGCCAAATAGTTTATTACAGTTTTAATGAGGTCAGCATAAAAAAAAAAAATTGGACGAATTCGTGATTCAATCTAGCATTTTTAAATGTTTGAGAAACAACCCCGATTTTTTCAGCAAGCATGCATTAATATTCAAAAGCGTCAGTAAATACATTGATAATGTAACAAAGAAAATTGATAATAATCAGAAATGTGTCTTGAGCATCAAATCAGTATATCAGAATGATTTCTGAAGGATCATGTGACACTGAAGACTGGAGTAATGATGCTGAAAATACAGCTTTGATCACAGGAATAAATTACATTGTAAAATATATTCATATAGAAAACTTTTATATTAAATTTTAATAACATGTCACTGTTTTTACTCTATTTCTTGTCATATTGAGCAGAAAAGACTTCTTTAAAAAAATTAGAAATCTTACCAACTCCAAATTATAATGTATATTTGAAGTAAATTTATTTTTTATTTTTCGGGCTAGTGACAGTGCTCTTGTGCTCTTTGTGTTTTTGAGGAGCGAACCCGTAGCCTCCTGAGGGAATGGTACCTGCAGGACCCCTATCCAAACCCCTCCAGAAAGCGTCATCTGGCCCAGGCCACGGGTCTCACCCCCACTCAGGTGGGCAACTGGTTCAAAAACAGAAGACAGCGGGACAGAGCGGCGTCTGCTAAAAACAGGTACACAAACTCACACTCTGTAAAAACGAACGGCTGAGGGACAAAAAACAAGGCTACATGATTCATCGAGATTTATGGTAATACCTGTCTGGAATAATACAAGCCAGTTTGTATTTCGTTTCTCATTCAGTGTTGTTAATATTAGCCAAAATGATATCTGTTAATTGAAATAAATTTTAAATAAAATAAAATGGAAAAACTTAATGTTGCCTTGACCATGAGTATATATTAACAAAGAATGCCAAAATATATAAACATACAAAAAAATTAAACTAATTAAAAATGTTGATAAATAAAACACTATTACAAAACCCACATTACGTGATATTCAGTAAAGAGTAACACTTTACAATAAGCTCTAATTTATTAACATTAGTTAATGCATTAACTAACATGAACAATATAACTTTTACTGCATTTATTAACCTTTGTTCATGTTAGTTAATAAAAAACATTTGTGTTCATGTTAGTTCACAGTGCATTAACTAATGTTAACAGATATGAATTTTGATATTAATAATATATTTGTAAATGCTGAACTTAACATTAAATGAGATTAAGAAATGCTGTAAGTATTGTTCATGTTAACTAATGTAGTAGATAACAAATGAAACCTATTTGTGAAGTGTTTCACGCTGAAGCTTATAGAAATACAGTCAGCTCATATTAAATAATAATAAAAATAATAAATAAATAAATAATAATTTATTTAATCCTACATTGTTCCTCACATTATTTTCTTGCTCCTGTGAAACACAAAATAGGTTTTTAGGCAGAATCTCTATCCGTAAATCTAAGTATATTGTGTGATTTATACACTCGAGCTCAAAAAGGGCCGTAAAAGTATGCTTATGACATTCTCACATGAATTACAAGACAGGCTTGGATATTGTACAGCTTCAGAAGAGCTGTGTGCTTTTACACTCAAACTCAAATTAAAAATAAAAGTTATTTGTGGGGGCAGTGACGGTTCCATGAAGATCCATGGAATTATTTAATTGCACAGAAGGGTCTTTAGATGTTCCAAATGTTTCAAAAACAGTTCTTTTTTAGAACTGTTCACTTGAAGGTTCTTTTATGACATCACTGAAAAAAAAACCTGCATTTGGAACCTTCATATGTAAGAGTTTTAAGAGCTTCAGATGTATCTTTGTTGATTTGCATCTCAAGCACAGAGTAAATATTCTTCTACCTCTATTCATTCCCTCAGATTGCAACAAGATTCATGCCTCCATCCCTCCGGAAGCTCTCCAGAATGCTCCTCGGAGCACAACACGCACCTCCAGGGCTCCTCACCGCACCGTCCCGGGAGCCCGGGGGAGAACAGTGACTGTAGCTCGGGCACAGGGCCGCGGGGGACCGGGGCCTCCACCCCAGACATATCCGTCAGCAGCGACAGCGAGTTTGAGTCGTGAAGAACGCCTGCACCTGCCCTCCGAGACGGACGCAAAGACACGAGCGTTTGAAGCGTCTGGAGGGGAGAGGACTGCTGCTCGTACATGCACTTAAAGGAAAGACCGAGAAATCAGGTTGCAAGAAGTCCGACTGAGCTCTCAGTTGCTCCCTTTTATCGTGATCGGTTCGTCCCTGACCAAAGAGGATCTGCAATTTTAAGGCTGGACCTCTTAAAAGGCACGTGCCAAATCAATCTCTTCAGGTTCACTGGCTTTTTCAATCATCCTAATGCTCAGGTGGCACAAAATATGAGTCGTATCACACAGAAGGACATCTATTATGCATATTGTGTATTTGAAATCAAATCGTCCATCCCGGCCTTTCATAGCTCTGCAAACATCTGTCAAAAGCATGAAGCAGTTAGATCTGCTTGTCCAAAAAGAGACCCACTGAAAACAGAAGGTAGAAGTGACTCGCTGCTGTATGTTTTCATAAGAATGGAGTGTAGATTATGTCATTTACTTGAGCTTTTGTTGTTATTTGTTGGTAAATGAGGATTTAGGTCCATTGAGTTTTTTCATCTGTTGAATATAATGATGTAGCCTGGATGAAAATAGATTAACTGACGTTATGGAATATAAATGCTGCTTCCCTTTTAATACACTGTGAATTTGAATATATTGTGAACACACAGCATCTTGCAATCAACTTTCTGTACATTTCATTTCAGCAAACAGAGTCACTCAGCTTTTTATGTGCCTATATTCGAGGACGACATCAGACTTTATGACCGTCCGTCATTTATCATTTCCAAACCCATACTCACCGAAGAAGAACGGGACCGTCTTGTGTTCATTTGTCTGAAAATGTGAAATAAATGATATTATTTTTGAATCTAAGAGACTCCAAGATTGAATTGTAGATGCTGAATGGCTGGTAAAACAAAAGTTAAAAATAAAACAGCTTTACAAAACCTAAATCACCATTTCAAGGAACAATTTAATGATAAATGGAAATTTGGCCATAATTTAATCACTCTCATGTCTGTATGACTTTAAAAACCCAAAAGAAGAAATTCTGATCCCTACTTGGATATAAAAATGAATATTGCTTTGTGATGTATACATTTTCTCAATTATAAGGAAACATTTACAATAATTTAAATAGCTACTGTTTTTTTTATATAATACATTATAATATAAATATATTTTTCTGGATAAGTTCACCAATCAACAGGTTTTTACTGTAATTTATTTCCATTAAATTGGATATTTTTAGAGTTTAACTCTGCAGGATAAAAGTTTTTACTGTTTTACTGTAAACATTGCTTCGTTAAATAGACCAAACATTTTCTCAGTTATAAGGTAATTTACAAGTTTTCAGAATATTTAAATGACATGTATTGTCTTTTAAAATGCAACTTTTATTGTATGATACACTTTTAGACATTTCCATAATTTCTACAGTTATTTACCGTATATTACCATTACCATTTTCAGCAGGTAACTGTAATACCCTTTGCATCATGGGATTTTTTTTTGTGACTCCACAAAAGACTCCACATACAGTGACTTACTGTATTTTTTTAAATTGCTGTATATTACTGTATTTGCGTCTGTGGTGCCATTCCATTGAGCTTGTTTTATTTTCCTAATTTCTTACATTTAAGGTGACTTCAAAAGATTTTTCCTTTGGGCTTTCATTTTTTACATTTTACCGTAAAAAAGTACATGTATTGCTTTCTAAATTATAAATTGTCAATTATAAGGTAGTTCATTATTTTTATGCATCATTTTACAGTAATTTAAATGATACATTCTTTACTTATTTCAAAGTATAATATATTTTCTGTATGATAAGGTTCACCAATTATTACAGTAAGTTTTACAGTAAGATTCTTGCATCACTGTTTTTTCCATTAAAAGTCATATTTTTAGAGTGTAACAAGCAGTGCTTGCAGTGAAGGCGGAGTCGTTCTATTCCTCCTCAGATAAACCGGCCCCTTTAAATCTGACCTCACTTCACAAAACAGCCTGACCGAGACTGACGAGCGTCTACATCCTCACTGACAGCCACTGTGGGTGTTTCCCTGAGGCTCATCTCAAACAGCATGGACAGCAGCGGGAGGAAAGTGGTCGTCTGTGACAATGGGACGGGGGTAAGAGATGTACAACTCATTATTATGGGGCTAAAACTCTATGTATCACTGATTTAAATATTGGATACTGATGCACAGGTGTATTTGTGTTTAAATGAATGTTGAAGGAAACTTGTTTTCATTCAGAAACGTACATAGAGCTAAATGTATAGCTTTTTTAAAAGCTTCCATCATTCTTAACTAAACTTTTGATGTGCATGACTCTAGTGTAGTGACTGCATCGCTGCATGCCTGCGGTGGGCTCATGCAGAGGCCTGTTGCATTGCTGAAATCTGTCTGAACACGTCTGCGCAGAAACACCACTCACTTCACCTTAAAAGGTGGCAGGGGAAAAGATTCACGGTTATTGGTCACAGATGAGGAAGTGCTTTAAGTGCTCTAGTCTGGAGATTGATGAGCTGAAACTTTAAAACACAGTTTAGTGAAAGTATAGGGAAGTTAGAGGGAGCTGAGGAAGCTGCAGTTCTTCAAAACAAGCCAATCTCAGATAATTCGGTGCAATATCTGCAGCGCTGACCTCAGAAAGCTGAAAAAGGTGGTACAGAAGAGAACTGAGTTGTCATCTTCCCACATAATGTCTGCAGTTTGTCAAGTGTGGTTTTGCTGGCTCCAATTTTCCCGATCACATCTTCCCAGCCCTGGTGGGACGTCCCATCATTCGATCAGATGCAAAAGTTGGGAATATAGAGATCAAGGTGAGTTATCCAGGCAAAACAAAATATAAACACACACACACACATACAGGCACACACCCATGCACACACACAGGCACACGCCCATGCACACACACACACACACACACACACACATGTACACATTAGTCTTGTTATAATTAACTAAAACTAAAATTATTACAATTGTTTCCCCAATTAAAATAAAGCTGAATGAAATCTGAATATGTTGCAATAACAAGTTGTGAAATAAATACATTTAAAACACTAAAACTGCATTGAAATAAAAGTGTTAAAATAAATAAAAAGAAATTAAAGTTATACAGAAATACATAAAAAAAGCTATGCAAATGACACAAAAACATAAAACTACTAAAACCTATCCTCAAATTAAAATACAACCTGAAAATATTCAAAATATGAAACAATTCAAAATAATAATATTAAAATAATTACACATATTGTAGCAATAAATATAGTATATTATTCTATATTCTACATTATTTAATGCAATAATACATCCCTTGCATTTTCATACATTTCAAACGTTTCAATAAACACAAAAATGCTGTATAAACAATACACATGAACTATTCTATTATATATTTATATTTCGGAGATATATAACATTTTCTCTTTAAAAACGTTTCAAAGGTTGTCGACGTTAGACAGCGGATTATTATTAAAGTTGCGTGGGATGCTGAAACCATACTCCACCTTTACATTTGCAGAATGTAGAATTAATGGAAAACACAGATGAATTTAAAATGAATTGAATAAAAATGAATTTGATGATTTATTAAAAATTCAGTAACCTCAGTGATTCAGTGATTTGTGTGTGTTCCTGCTCCCGTGTGTCCAGGATCTGATGGTTGGTGACGAGGCGAGCGAGTGCCGCTCCATGCTGGAGGTCTCGTACCCCATGGAGAACGGGATAGTGCGCTGCTGGGAGGACATGCTGCACCTGTGGGATCACACCTTCGGCCCGCAGCGCCTCAACATCAGCCCTCCTGACTGTAAGGTCCTGCTGACGGAGCCGCCCCTGAACCCGCTGAAGAACCGGCAGAAGATCGCCGAGGTCATGTTCGAGACCTACAAGTTCCACGGCATCTACATGGCCATTCAGGCCGTGCTGACCCTCTACGCTCAGGGTAAAACAGACAGAGGGTTGCCAGGTCTGCCAAACAAAACTAGGCCCATGGCCATCAAAAAGAAGCCAAAAGAGCCAATCACCCTAATATTAAAACATTGTAAAAAAAAAAAAAAAAAAAAATTGTTATGCAAATAGTAGTAGTGAGATTAGTTATCACAACTCAGAATGTATCATAAGAATAATTAGTGATGCCTTATTGTTTCAACTTGTTAAAAAAAAAAGTAAGCGGAAGATTAAAAAGTTAGGTACCTCTAGTTTAGTTAAGATTTATATTTTATCATCTCAACAAAAATTTGCTATGGGCCCCCCTTTAAAATCACGCTCAGTCGGGCCCCTCTCAGCCTCTGGGCCCTAAGCACTCTGTCACTTTTATGCATTATACCAAAGTCCTTTTCAAGGAAAGTCTGCTCAGTCTGTGGCTGTAAATGCAATGCAACTCTTACTACACTCAGGTTTGAAAAAGCATATTTCAAATCAGCAACAACATCTGACATGAATGGCTCTATAAATATTGTTTCCTAATCTCAAATAGTGTTAAAAAGTCATGTTGGTCTGTTTTATTTAAAAGCGGGATTTGAAAATCAGTCATAATCAGCTCATAAAGGCTGCCTGGGACCCTGCCTCACAAAACTCGTCCTTTAGCACAGTTTTATCACTGGTTGAATATAAACTGGGTAAAATATATCAGTATAAATATTCCAGTCAAATATGCGATGTGTCAAACCTGCAGGTCTGTTGACCGGCGCGGTGATCGACTCTGGAGATGGTGTGACTCACATCTGTCCCGTTTACGAGGGCTTCTCTCTCCCTCATCTCACACGCCGTCTAGACATCGCAGGACGTGACATCACACGCTATCTGATTAAGGTGGACTTTTCATATTCTCACCACCCAATGAGCATCATTTACTAATCCTCATGTCATTCCGTGTCAATCAAAATGACCTAATATTTAGAAATATTATTAAAAAACTACCTTCTATTGCAAAGCATGTTAAAATATTATTTATTCCTTTGATCATGCCATTTCAGCATCATTACTCTATTGAACTCTATAGAGAGTCTATTAAATATTCATCCAGTATATTCCATCCATGTAGCTTTTGCTTCTGCGAGGCTATGCCTTCAACCACACGGCGGACTTCGAGACGGTGCGGATGATGAAGGAGAAACTGTGTTTTGTTGGCTACAACATTGAGCAGGAACAGAAACTGGCCAACGAGACCACGGTCCTGGTGGAGTCCTACACGGTAATACACTCAAACCCTAGAAATACACTTACAGGCATTGGAGGAAACGCCCTCACAAAACAGAAACAAAAATAGGCAAAGTTCTTGGGTCCTTAGGCAAAACTAACTGAGGAGCACAGATATAGTGCATATTAATTTAACTTTCCAATTGAGATTTCCAGTTAAACCCTCACTTCTATTAAAAACTGTTTCTTCATAGGGAAATACATGTATAACAATAACTTCTAACAAGTTAAGTCTGGCTTGTTGTGAGCTCCAGGGTTGTTATTCGATGGCATATGCTTTGTTTGAAACCATCTGTTCACATTATTTCAACAATTTAGTTTTTTATTTCCTGCTAAACAGTGGGATTCGTGGTGAAAAACTACATTACCCATGATGCTGTGCAAAAAATCCCACCAATCAGAGTCACCAAGAGCTCTTTAGCTCCACCCACTCTCATAAAACACAGCACATGACTAATAATTTGGTCTCTGATGACATAAAAAGTAGGTCTTTCTACTACAACACTTTCACATTACTTAAATAGTTGTATAAACATTGATATTTTGCAATAAATGTAAAAATCCATCGTTTCTATAGATAAAATCAACAACTTGGAATGAATATTATTGTATTTTGCCATAATTTTTTATTCAATTATATCGTAATGCTTTATGGAAATGTAGTTTTTTCCCACTAAAACCATTCACAGTCTTGTACATATACACATCTTTGTTTCAAAATCAAAGTTTTTAATGCTCTGATACACATCGTAGGTTGGTTCATGGCTTAAAGTGCCTTAAAGAAGACTTTAAAGAACCCTGTGAGAAAAATGAATGGGAAAAAAGCAGTTTTGCATCTGCACACAGGGGGCGCAAGAGAGCTGCTATAAGTTTCTCATGCATGATAAATATGAACTTAACTGGCCTCTTTACCGAATCTAAAGCTTTTACTGACCTTTCTGGTGTGCAGTTACCAGACGGGCGGACGATAATGGTTGGAGGCGAGAGGTTTGGAGCACCAGAGGCTCTTTTCCAGCCTCATCTCATTAACGTGGAGGGTGTTGGTGTGGCCGAGCTGCTCTTCAACACCATCCAGGCAGCAGACATTGATATCAGGTCAGAATAATTCAACAGCATCATCCTCAGTAAAGGAATATTTCAGGTCAAATACAAGCGAAGCACTTTTTTCCGCATGTCACAGTTGTGTTCGATGGAAATTAAATCTGGGATGTTCCCTCGTGTCTCACTGTCCGTCTGCAGGTCAGATTTATACAAGCACATCGTCCTGTCCGGAGGAAGCACCATGTACCCGGGACTTCCTTCCCGTCTGGAGCGTGAGATCAAGCAGCTGTATCTGGAGCGAGTGCTGAAGGGAGACACTGAGAAGCTTTCTGTGAGCGCTCATGCTAACGCTAGTCTTGCTAACTCATGTGCTAGGATTTCTGGATTTTCCTCCCTAAAGGAAACACCATTAAAACAAGCAAAATTATGTTCAATATTAAAACTTCATTTTAAGCTTACTTGTATAATTTTTTTTATATATTATGATTTTTTTTATATTATAAACCTAAAAATTACTAGATTTATGTTTAAAACAAGACTCTTTATGTTTAAAATGAATTGCAAGTGGGCTACAGTGTTGTTTTATATATATATATATATATAAAACAAAAAATCTGAATATATATATACTGCATGTAAACCTAAATAGAAAATTTCAGAAATAAGAAAAAACATTTTACAAATTTAGTAAAAAAAAAAAAAAAAACTTGTTTTAAAGAAAACTAAAAAAAAAAAAAAATAGAAATGTTGCCTTGATAAACTGAAATAAGATGGGGTTGAAGTACTTAAATTACTAAAAGTAAAATTGAAATAAAAAATGAATTATGTAGAAATATTTAAAATACAAGTATAAATAAAAATGATAAAATCACTAAATGATAAAAAAAAAAATCAATACTAAATGACAAACACTATAATTAAATAGAAAAACTTAAAATATGAAAACTACAAGTCAAATCAAAATAATAATAAATATTATAATAGTGCATATCCATTACTGGTTAACTGCTCGTGTATGGACTTTTCCAAAAACTCTATTAGTGTGTAAAAAACATTGATGCATGAGTCCCCAGCTGAGCAGATTTACACCTGAGGCCTTAGAAAAGCAACAGAGTTCACTTCTGTTGACATGTAAATGAAGCTCACCGAAACTTGATGCAGATGCAGGCTGTGTGTCAAAAATCCAGCTCTTGTTTTAGATTTGAGTTCATTTGGTTTGAGTCCAGCTGATTTGGGCGTTCTCTTCACTGCTGTTTCCTCACAGAAATTCAAGATCCGCATCGAAGACCCTCCGCTGCGCAAACACATGGTGTTCATGGGAGGAGCGGTGCTGGCCAACATCATGAAAGACAAGGAGTCCTTCTGGCTCTCGCGGGCCGAGTACGAGGAGAAGGGCCTGAAGGTGCTGGACAAACTGGGAGCAGCACAGAGATGAGAGCCTTCATCCACTTCACATTCACATCTACTGAGCATCATACACATCTGACGCATGGCTGAAGGACCATTACAGGCTTGAAAGAAGAGCTCAGTGACTCAAACACTACCTTTATACCACAGATAAATGATCAGATAAATACTCAAACACATAAAGGTCTTAGTCAGGGCTATTATAGTGAACTGGAACTAAAGCCACAAAACTATTATCACGTCTTGGATTCAAATAAACTCTAACTGAAAAAAATATAAATAAAAATTATATATATATATAAACTTGTTTTATTTCCATTCCATTTCTCATTTTCATTTTGTTTATCTATATAGAAATATAAAAATGTAGAAAAAAATGTAAAAAATTAAATTTAAAACACAATGCAAAAAAAAAAAAAAAAACTAAATAAAAATATGAATAAAAACTATAATAATATCTCAATGATACTAAGTTAACGGTCATACTTTAAAAAAATATATAATATTATTACTGCTGACTAAAACACCAAACGTTATAATTTAAATCATTATTTTTACTCTATTTATGAATGGTTTTTCTCTCTGAACGAGTCTTTAAGGTGATTCTGTCCTCAAAGTATAAATGTTACATTTTAGAATAAAGCTGAAATAAAATAGGATAGAAATATTAAAAGAAAAGGTTAAACTTAAAAAAAAGGATAAATTATTTAATGTTTCCACTAACTGAAATAAGTTTGTCGAATTACTTAAGTTAAAAATAAAAAATTGATTTAAAAAAATAAAAATAAAATCGAAGCTATATGGAAATGCATATAAATTCATATACATATATATATATATATATATATATATATAAAAGAGATGAAAGAACCTAAAATTACTTAAAACTAAACCAAACCAAGATGCCTAAAGTTTATTTTTTAAGAAATAGCTAATAAAATATTTTATTTTAATAGGTTATCTTTATTTTGTAACTCTTTTGCATTGGAGATCTGGGACTTTTATCCAAACCAATTCTGACCTCAGAGTATAAAGTCTGAATCACAAAAAAGAAATGTAGTGCAAGAAATGGCAAACTGAAACTAAAGACACTGAGAGAAGAGTTTGACCTGGCTAAACATGTTTACTTATTAAAACAGATCAATAAAAGTCAGGTGTTGATGATGAATCTTTCCTATTGATATTTTCCCAACCAATCCACCAAATATGATCCAGATCTGTAAAGGATCTACATCACACACATTATTACTGAGCTGCTGCTGCCATCTTGTGGGTTACAAAGACTACAGACTTACTGAAGTTTGACTAAAGCTCAAGTCTAGCGGCTGCAGAGAGACGCAGAGATGTCAGGCGTTTGCTTTCATAACACTGTATGTTTAATACTGTAAATCATGAACAAGCGTACAGCACTGTTCCCAAGGCAGTAAACATTCAGAGAAATTAATCTGAGCGTGATGATGCCATATGAAGCATATTGTTCATTCATGCATCACAATGAACCGCATCACAAACGAACGAACGAAGGCATGCATCGGCCACGAGTTCAACTGATCCAGCGAGAAGAAGCATCGAAGCTGAACTGAAGAGCCCCATGAATCACAGAAGAAGCAGTACATTATAATCATAGCTCACTGGAGAAAGAGAGTATCACAACGTCACATTCAGAGTCAGATGAAACCGGCCAAAGAGTGTGTGATCAAGCACTGTGTGTGTGTGTGTCTGACTCGTGTTTCATGTGAAAGAAAGTCATTCAAAATAAATAAAAATGATAAATATTTGCATATTGTTTCCATTCATCACCATTACATTTTAATGGGTTATATAGTTTTGGAATTAACTCAAATATCAGACACTTTGACCTGAATATCAGTCATTTATATATATGTATTTAAGTAATTATACAATATATATTTGTCGTGTGCAGATTAGTAAGATATACTATATAGTGCCAATATATATTCATAGATTAATACTAATATATATATATTAGTGTTGTCAAATGATTAACTGCATTCAAAATAAAAGACTTTTGCTTACATAATATAGAAGTGTGTGCTGTGATTATTTATTATGTATATATATATATATATATATATATATATATATATACACACACACACACACACAGACGCATATATATATATATATATATATATATATTTAATGAAAATGTTACGTTTATATATTAAACATATTTATATATTATATAATTTATATGAATAGAAATGTATACATGTTAATGTCTTCAATATGCTGTATCTGTGTGTCTTTATATATACATAATAAATATACACAGGACACACACACACACGCAAACAAAAACTTTTACTTTGGATGCAATTAATCATGAATAATCATACATATATATTAATTTTTTCCACTGATGTTCAAGTCTGAATATTACTAATTAATACTAACACTTATCTGATTTCTTAACCCCAAATAAAATATTAGTGATTGCATATCAATGCAAAAATATAATATATATATATATATATTTAATTTTCTATATTAATGTTGTAAGGCACACAAAACCGGTGATACTCTACCAGAATTGTCTATTCAAATTAAAAGTACAGTCCAAATAATGTAGCTTTTCACGGTAAGAGTAACATTAAATAATATTGGTGCTGTGTCAGGCAGTAACTACATGTTTTATTCATGGGATAATAGTTAATAATAGTGTTGCTTTAGAAACAATGCAATTTTTGTAAATATCTAGTATTTCTCTGGCACAAACGGCACTGTTTCATGCATATGACCCTTAAAACTAAACCTGTCTGTGAGAAGTTTGACAGCTGATGGCCACTTTGAGAATCACCCTCTTCAATCTGAGAGGGAAATTCATCCTGACTTAACACAATTTGTTTGCCGGTGTGAGCTGGGCAGCTATAACTGGATCTCCTGACCGTGTCTGTGTGGTTCTCTGCCCACCACCAGCTGAACCCAGAGCAACACAACACAAATTATTATTAGTGCCGAACACAAGCAGCTGGATTCTCTGGAGTCTATTTACACCAGGATTCACAAATGATCATGATGCCACACGTTCACTACATCCTTCACACGCTTCCTGAAGGAATCAATCAAACAGACATCAATATATCAGGCCAGTGGTGATTCAGTGAGCACGTCCACAATGATCAGCTAACAAAATAGCCGTCGCAGTTCAAGTAAAACCAGAGTACCACGAAACCACTGTAATACCAGCAGTGTTACTGCAAAACTCACAACATACTCAATCCTACACGCTCCATAATCACACTGTGTTCACACTGGAGGCATCCAAGCTGCACTTCACCTCATAACCAAATATATATATATATACTGTAAGCTTGATGTTAAGAGTTCAGCAAGAGCAAATGTGTGAATAACTTCAACTATATAGATATAGTTTCTGTATATACAACTATGTTTCAACAAAAAGCTACACTACTGTTCAAAAGTTTGGGGTCAAGTGAGATTTCTTCTTTTTTTTAAAGAGAAATGTATATTTATATTCAGCAAGGATGCATTAAATTGATCAAAAGTGGCAGTAAAGACATTTATACGGTTACAAACAAGTCTATTTCTAATAAATGCTGTGCTTTTGAACGATGCATTCATCAAAGAATCCCAAAAATGAAAAAGTATAGTTTGTTTTTGAGCAGCAAATCAACATATTAGAATGATTTCTGAAGGATCATGTGACACTGAACTGCTGAAAATTCAGCTTTGCATCACAGGAATAAATTATACTTTAAAATATATTCAAACAGAAAACAGTTATTTTTTATTTTAATAATTTTTCATAATTTTACTCTATTTCTAATATTATAAATGCAGCCTTGGTGAGCAGAAAAGTTAAAACAACTATAAAGTGTATACAACTATATGTTTTAACAAAAATAATTGGTAGAAAAATTTACTACTATATATTTAATAGATAATATTTGCCTATTTTTCTCATTTGATTGAATATCTTGATTAAAATTTATCAATCAGCATTTCATCGATGATAATGCATTTTCATAAACACAATTTGAGATGTTGTGCTACAATGGAGCTTCAAAAGAAAATCTGAATTAAAGGGTAAAATCTCACATTAAAATCATAAATATATCACTTTTTTTTTTTTTACGTGGCCTTATTGACCCCAATGTAGAATTAAATAACATTAATATCTATCCATTCTCACTCATAGTATTTGTAAATACATTTTTGTATTTCACATGAATGAAAGAAATACAGTGGCTGCGGCAGCTTTGTAATGCATCACGTCAGACACATCCAGTGTAAACAGCTCCAGTGATTTATATAGGAGTGATTTAATGCAACAATGCTACATGCATCCAGTGCAGACACAGTGCCATTACTCAGAGCATGTCAGATGTGTACATATATGATCTTTTTTGTTTGTTTATATTCAACACTTTGGTATTACTCTGCAATACACACCTCAGAAAGTCACCACTGAACAGCATTTCCAGACCTCCTGTTTGGCACATATTGCTTTTTGCATTATTACCAAGTATCTTGCTTCGATTCATTTGAAATGCTATCGTGCTTTCTGACTACACGCAACACACATAAAAAATAATCACCATCATCCATAGAACTGAACACATTTATAGCATTCAAATAGTTTATGACATCCGTGAATCCTCTTGCCACCTGACGTGACCACAAACAGAAATGTAAAAGTCCCACTGTGCACCTGCGCCTCTTCACTCCTCGCACACCGACTCGCCCAGATCTACAGCGCCTCCTCTGGTCAGTCTGCGCATCTTGCTGAAGTCGTGATCGGAGCGGAGGTAGGACAGCGACGCTCCCTCGTGCGTGCCCAGCTGATGGAGCTGAACGTGGGCCGGCAGAGGACGCATTTCCCCTTCACTCCTCCAGAACAGACAGTAGTGCTGCGGCTCCCTCACACCGAACAGACCGGCGCACGTTTGGGATAAAGCCTCGACGTTTTCTCCCGCCTTCCAGAGGAGCGTTCGCACTCCACTACGACAGTCGTCCTGGAAGAGCACTCGCACAAACCTCTGCACTCCGACAGCAGACAAGAAGAAACACAAACACACAGAGTTAATAGTTGAAGACGATGAAAATTATGAGAAATGTAGCTTTGCATCACTTGATCACCAACGGATACTCTGCAGTGAATGGGTGCCGTCAGAATGAGAGTACAAACAGCTGATAACAATAATAAACATCACAATAATCCAGTTAATGTCTTGTGAAGCGAAAGCTGTGTGCTTGTAAGAACTACTCCACCATTAAGTGAAGGACTGGAGTGGATTATTGTGATGTTTGTTAGTGTTATCAGCTGTTTGGACTCTCATTTTGATTGCACCCATTCAATGCAAATAAATAAATAAATAAATATCTGTTTAAATTCTTAATACAATTTCAGTGTGCATGATTAATCTGTGCACAGTATTTAAAAGGAAAAAAAAAAAATTCATAATCAATTATCAAGATATATTCTCAACAAGGTCGGCCTAAGACCCTGTCTTAAATTATTTCCTGGTGATGAGTCTGGACTAATCACAAATATGTCACATTATATTACAATACATTATTACAAAGGCTAATTTATTTGTATCTACTGTCCCTTTAAAAGCTATTTTCCTGTTTCTCTTTATTTATTCCTTCATTTATTCCTTCATTGAACAATGTCTAAAACTTGGTATTACAAGCAGTTCCTGTGTCTGTTTGCCTCTTTAAGAAGAATCACTTTATGTGTACCCCAATTGTAAGTCGCATTGGATAAAAGGACCTGCAAAATGACTAAATGTAAATGTATGTATGTATGTGTATAAGTATATATATATATTTATATATATATTTATATATATATATATATATATATATATATATATATATATATATATAAACCCGATTCCAAAAAAGTTGGGACACTGTACAAATTGTGAGTAAAAAAGGAATTTAAAAATCTCATAAACTTATATTTTATTCACAATAGAATATAGATAACATATCAAATGTTGAAAGTGAGACATTGTGAAATGTGATGTCAAATATTTGCTCATTTTGGATTTCATGAGAGCTACACATTCCAAAAAAGTTGGGACAGGTAGCAATAAGAGGGCAGAAAAGATAAATATACATATAATGAACAGCTGGAGGAGCAATTTGCAACTCATTGGGTCAATTGGCAACATGATTGGATGTAAAAAGAGCCTCTCAGAGTGGCAGTGTCTCTCAGAAGTCAAGATGGGCAGAGGATCACCAATTCCCCCAATTCTGCCGCGAAAAATAGTGGAGCAATATCAGAAAGGAGTTTCTCAGAGAAAAATGGCAAAGAGTTTGAAGTTATCATCATCTACAGTGCATAATATCATCTAAAGAACAATCTCTGTGTGTAAGGGTCAAGACCGGAAAACCATACTGGATGCCTGTGATCTTCAGGCCATTAAGGGGGTCGCACACCGGACGAAAAGCGCAGTGCTGCGTCACGTCTTTAAAATTCGAACACATTATTTTGGCACAATCCACCGTGCCATTCGCCGTCACAAACTCTATAGGTCAAAAAAAAAGAAGAAGCCATATCTAAACATGATCCAGAAGAGCAGGTGTTTCCTCTGGGCCAAGGCTCATTTAAAATGGACTGTGGCACATCATTGCATTCTGTTTTTATTCACAATTTGTACAGTGTCCCAACTTTTTTGAATATATATATATATATATATAGCGTAATGAAAAAAAAAATGCCGTCGACGGTTTCAACCTGTTTCAGCTGACTGTCTTTCTGGGTCTTGGCTTCTTGGCCCCGCCTCCTGCTCCACTCCCTCAGGTACTCTTGTGCCTCATTGGTCAGACTGCAGGTGGGCGTGGCCCCAGGATTGCTCTGGATCAGACATAGGCTGGCATACACACTCGTCAAATAGTATCCACCTACAAACAAACAACCATGAAAACCAGTTTGGAGTCATCGACAATTCAAACTTTTATTCCATTTAAATTCCAAAATAACGCATTTAAGTAGTTTGTAGATCAACTCGATTACATAATTCATAAGACTTCAGGGAAGTGTGTGGTCGCTGCTGGGTTTCCATGGTAACAGCGACTTCGGATAGCCGTTGCTGTGTTCAGGTAGTGTAGCTCTTCACTGGGAATATGGCTAGTGAAGTTGATGAAGATAAACGAGAAATGATGTGGAAATCACACCCACTTGCTGCTCAGAGCTTATGGTAGGTCTGTCTCGAAAGGTTTGCATTTTATTATAAGAAAAATCAGGAGTTTCATTATCTTAAGAGCTGGTTAGTTTTTAAATTAAACCATTTTGATTGACATTTCCATGTAATTAATATCAATTTATATAATTGCCTTTGAATAACCCATTGATTCTGTTCCTCCCAGTCTAGGATTCTCATATCTGTGAAAGGACTCATCCAATACCTGTTGTCTAAACCGTTATCTTAAACGTTGGCTTAAAAGTGTGGTATACTCCAAACTGGCTTTAAACGGAGTCCGTATGTGTCTGTTTTTACCTTCTCCGGTCAGCCATGATGGCTCAAGCAGCTCCATCATGTACTCCGTCTCCAGCAGCAGTTGTGGGATGTTACACTGAACCAGCACATAGGACAGCGCTGGTAGGAAGTCCTCAGACCCCACGTCCTGATCTGCAGAGAGGAAATAAGCCTTAAAAAAACTAAAAGTTACTCTACACCTAATGACAACCCAGTCTCTAAACCTTTCCTCACCGGGTTGCGTCCCCATGGCTTTGTAGACACTCTTGCACACCTGCAGCAGAAGCAGCACCTTGTCAATGGGCGAATGGCTGCGCTGCATCAGCGTGAGCTTCGCCTTCGCTCTGTCCATCCCTCGGACGTCCAGGACGCCCACTCCTACAGCCAGGCGCTCCAGCGCCCCCTCTTGGTAGGCCAGCAAGCAGTCGGTGATCTTCTGTAGGGAGCCGTCCTGAGTGTGGAGGGAAATGAGCGTCTGCTGCAGCTGAATCTTCAACGGCTTCAACACGCAGCCGAACAGAGCCTTCTCCAAGGCAAGATCTGTGGGTCACATGACAGGAAATATGAATTAAAGCATCTCGTAACTGTTTCTAAACCATCTATGTGAAGTCATCCTCCTGTGGGGGGATATTTCTGAATGAGAACAGTCTCTTTTTGGTGCGCCATTTACAGTGTTTACTGTCAGGGATTGAAATATTGGATGTAATTTTTCAAAGACAAGGTTATAATATAGTGATATTGTCACTATACTTTGGAAACAGAGTGAATTTTTCTTTTAATTGTGGTGCAACGCCTTGCCCTGTAAACTAACATTGCAGTTGCAACATGCAGATAGAGCATATCTGGAATTGAACCAATAATATGTCATTATACCTTTATTTTAAATTTAATAATGCTTTTATCAAACAAAATGAATCCTTTCATTTCACGCAGGTTTTTCTTATGCGATGCAGCAAATGAGAAGATATGGCACAGATTGCATTCTGGCCTACTCATGTTTGCCTACAGCTCTTTGGAACGTGCAGGTTTTTCCTGTAGCTCTATTTAAACACGGTTATGTCCTTGGTAGTGAACAAGGCACACAGCCACTGAGCAGCTTGGCAAAAATAACTGAGCTCTGTTTAATAGCAAATTAATGTTTGTACAGCAGAAGAAAGAGCCAGACAAATTATAGCAAACAAGAAAATCTGTGCACTGAGCAAAATCTCCTCCCCAATCCTTCTTCTATCTCTCTCTCTCTCTCCATGCGTTTCCTGAAGTATGCGTGGGAATGTGCTATGTGCTAATGATAAATGCAAAGTGGAAAATGCGAATGCCTCCACCAGCATCTGAAACAGCATCCATCCCCGGGGACGTGGCCGGCTTTTCGATTTCTTGCTTTGATTTGGGGGAGATCTCATAATCAGCTCATAATCCCAGTTATGCAGGTTTACAAAAGATTGGATTTTCTTATTTTACTGACGCAACTGTTCTGAAGCTTAAAAATAGAGCTACAGAAACTTCTATTAACAATCTTCCTGGAGAAACAAGGAAAGTATTTGGAAATATATAAATATATATGTGTGTGTGTGATTTTACGAGTGTATCATAGAACGGGAGTCATCATCTCCACACCGAAACTGTGTTACAGCTGTGCTAATAAAAGCTGCACGTAACATTGCCGTTCAAACATTAATGCAATTTTCTAGAAAATCATTATTTTAAAGGATTCTAGGAAACCAATCAAATCTTTTCTCCACTCCAGTGGGGTTAGAGTGTTTAAAACTCACTGATTGGTTTCTGTGATGCAGTTCAGATGAGTCATTTACTTGCTGTGAAAGCCTTCGTGGTGATTGCTAAGGTCAAGCATCAAAATAATATTGCTCATACTTAGGATTAATGACTTTAACAAACTCCTAGTACATTCTAGTGTATTAAACTTGGTGCAACTTGACTGAACCAGTTTTAAACACGAATGATACATCATGCTTCTCGTTGATAGTTTAATCTCATAAACAATCAGACCTTCAATTTCCACCTGGCGGACATTAAAATTGGCAAATAATCACTCAAAAAGACATTAAAAGTGGGAAAGAAAGACTAGCCTACCATACTGCACTTTTCCAGTGCATGGTACGGCTCATGTTTGGTGGGTTTTCCACTTTATACAGTACCTAGTACTTTTTTTTAATACCAACTCAGTTGAGGTTACAAACAAGCCGTACCGATACTGAAATGTGATGTATGAACCCTGCAGATAACTGATTGGTCTGAGAGAACCGTCACCACCAGCATCACTGGATTTGCGACACGAGACACCAAACTCACTAGATTTAAATAGTCAGCAACAGCCACAGCAGGATCATTTGTTCAAACTATTTTTTAAACAATTTGCTTTAAATGACCGTTGAATGCAAGTTGGAAAAAAGAAATGGCTGTATTGTGGTCAGTCGATGAGGTGCCTGCGTAACTGTAATGATCAGTCTATAATCTCAATCAATTTGAAGCGATACTAAACTGCATTGGAAAAGCAAACTGAGCCAAAGTAAAGTGAGCAGAGTCATGCCGAGCCATACCATAAAGTGGAAAAGTGGCTATAGAGACTTAAGACAACCATCTCCAAACCACAAAGAACAGGGCATGTCCACACGTACACGGGTAGTTTTCCTTCTTCAATTAAAAAAAAAAAAATCTCCGTCCACATGAAAACACAAAAGCATGCTATGAAGCACTGTCAAGAGCACGCCAAACCAACAGGTGGAAATATAATCTCAACCGTAAAGCATGTCGGCCAATCAGAAGTCTGAAAAAGTTTCCAGTAGGTGGAGATAACAGCACATGCTCGAAAACACTGCAACCAGAGTTTTTTGAAAATCTTCACCCTGGTAGGTGTTTTCAGAAATGTTCGGTTTCAGTGACCTGGCGTTGCATTTGGTTTGCGTGTGAACGAACGGCCAAACCACACAGAAAAGGCTGTGGTTGAATCTCCGGCCCTCCAGGAACTGAGTTTGACACATCCTCGTAACCTTCAAGCAACGTTCTGCCAACCAACTAATATTTTCAATATTTTTTTTCTATACTAATGGTTCAAATTGGTGTGGGGTGGTCTAGTCTTTGCGAGGCAGGTACACTGACTTACATTGCATGCAATGTACACACTTTATAAGCTCATGTGTTCCCTGGAAATTTAACTCATCATTACGGCATTGTGGGTATCTGCTCTACTTTTTGAGCTAAAGAAACTACTGTATCAATATTGTGCCACTGATTAAACCTCAAGTGATGTCTCCTTACCTTTCTCGTTCTCAGGCACCAGCGTCTCAATTGGAGGCTCTATTTCTCCTGCTTCCAGAAGGAGAATTTTGGCTTGGGACAGAAATCTCCTCACCCCCTGAAGCAGCTCCACGGCAGAATTATGCTTCGAGGTCTCCATTTCCTGCCTTTGCTTCTCTATAAAGTCCTGCACCAGCGACCCAAATGTGGAGCGCTTGTCCCGGGAGAGTTCATCCACCAATCGGGCAACTCGCCGCTCTGGTGCAAACACGCATACAAAGGCAGCAGTCATGCGGCGCAGAGTCGAGGTTGGGTTCGCTGAGGGGAAACGGGTACCACGTGCTGCAGGAGGCCATTGGTAATTGGCGAGGTCCGCCTGGGCTTCCTCCTCCTCCAGACTGCTGAAGGAACTACTGCTGTCCAGTTCAGCAAGGGAAGGAGCTCGAGCCCTTTCCAAAGCAAGACACACTTCACCATCTTCAGTGTCTCTGTTGAGCTCAGTGTGGTCTTGTCCGGGTAAGGAATTACTCTGGAGAACCACAGGAGAGAGTTAAAAACCAAGGATTATATTTCCACCTGCACAACTTACTGCACAGTGGCATGGGGATCCAGTGGATGTCAGTCCTGGTTTTGTAAAACACCTACTTAATTCAGATCTTAGCCGGTTAGGAGCGAGCTCCATAAACTGAACTTAATGTGTCAGATAAAAGAGATATACAAAATGTGCAGAGCAGTGGACCAGGACTGAAAACCACAGGTTTAGCAAAGTAGGATGTGTTCCTGTGTCCCATTTTCGTTAGTCCTATAATAATTTTACTACTAAAACAAAGACAAGCTTAACCATTTCCATATGCCTAACTATTAACTTTTTCCTCACCAAACATATAATTTTCTGGGTTTCCGTGTTCTCACTGTTATACGTTCGGGGCAGCTATTGCGAATCTCCTTAATAAGTTCAGAATGTGCACATGAAAAACAATGCAATCATCAACAATAAACAGCATATAAATGAAAACTGCCTAATGTTACCGAGTGAAATGTTGATCCAGGAAGTGGCATAGGACTGTGAAGCTTTGGGAGTGTTGATGGAAACGATCTACTGCATCTATGCTTTCATCATCGATCTGAATATTATCCAGATGTAGTCTTTGATAAAAACATGATTTGCTCTGTTTTTTGCTCACGATGTTGCTTTTTAAAAATATTTTTTTTATAAAACGTTCCTACATTCAAGTGTTGATTAAAAAAGAGTGCTTGAAGCTAGAATAAACTGATTTTTATTTTAAAAGTAGAGGCTTGGTTCTTGATTTTGATGTATTGCATGGTCAGATATTCATAAAACAAAATAGTCTGGGGGGCATGAAGTTGTAGTGAAAATCATCAAAAATGCAGGCGGTGGTTAACTTTTTTCCAAAATTCTGGCGGGGAAAGAGTTAAAGGGATAGTTCAAACAAAAATAAAATTGAATTTTTTCTCACCCTCAAGCCATACTAGGTGTCCACGACTTTCTTCTTTCAGACCAATACAATCTGAGCTATATTCAAAAATGTCCTGACTCTTCCAATTTTTTATAATGGCAGTGAATAGTGTTCAAGATTTTGAAGCCCAAAAAAGTTCTCCACATGGCTCTGTGGGTATAATATAAGGTCTTCTGTAGCTAAGGATTTTGTTATAAGCCATGAGGAGAGCGGAAGCTGGAGATTATGGTTTATAAAGGTTAAAATTTGGATATTTTTCTTACACAAACGCATTGCTTCGATTCAGAAGGCCTTGATTAATGTGGAGTACTTTTTTATGATGGATGGATGCACTTTTTTGGGATTCAAAATCTTGACCACCATTCACTGCCATCATAAAGCTTGGACATTTATGAATATAATTCCGATGCTGACAGAGAAACATGCTTACTATACAAAATCTGAGTCAGCCATGGGTACACACACTTACAGGCGGTATCTGCCCCAACATCTGTTCATCCTCCTCTTGAGAAGTGGGAGTAAGTGCCGGGATCCTCCTGAGCACGCTCAGCCCTCCTGTTCGTCTCGGGCCGCCCTGGTTGGAATTCTGTCCATGTGTGTCCCCCTGGGTTAGGTCCGATTCTCCCCCCGACAGGCTGAGAGAGGTTTCATTGGACACACGGACCCTGAGGCTGCGTTTAAAGCGATGGCGTTTGTGTGAGGCCGTTCTACTGAGCTGGGGAGGCTGAAGGAACATGGGGTTGATGAAACATGGGCTGATCAATCTGAATGTCCGGTGGGGCGCTGAAGATGGAGGGGGGCCATTAGGAAGCCCAGGAGACATCTGAGAGCTCCAGAACTCTGAAAAAGCCATGGTATGCAAAGAGGGGGGACTGATAATTTTATTTGGTTTTCTATTGAAACTAAGGCTTTCAATGTACCAAGAAAACATAACATGCTTTTGCGATATCTGTTTGGAGAACCATGACCTGTCCTGTTATGGTTGGTAATAAGCATGCACTATGGCATGCTAGTTGGAATTGCTTAACCATATGGGAAAGTTTTCCAAATGTTGTTGAGTCACTCCAAATGTCAGTTTGAGCAGTACATTTCAGCACTATTTTAACAGTATATTTCAACAGATTTTGCAATCCTGGGGAAATAGGAAATACTAGCTTTGCAAAGAGGCAGTTATTAAAGGATGGATGGGATAATTAAAAACTACAGAGGAGAAAACTGCACACCCACAGGTGAGCATAAGCACAAAAAAAGCACTGCAGCTGGTAACAAGAGGGTGTTAAGGATGCTAAGTGGGTGTTTATATACAATATAAACTATATACAGAGTGAGAATAGCTAGTTTAGTTTTAAAGGTCAAAAAGAGAGGTGGAAACGGTCATGATAAACATGCATCCTTACCTAAACCCAAATGCGAAATGTTTTCCAGCTGGGTGTGTGTTGTGGCCTGTATAATTGCATCTGGGAGCTCGAGTGGGAAAGGCAATACATCTCTGTTGAACACATGCACCAAGAGCAGAAATCATATAATACATTACAGTTCAATCTACATGAATCATCTTCCTGTAATGTTAGACGTTTGTTACCTGCTGACGGTGTAAAATGCCACGAGTCTGCAGAGATCAGGGAAGCTCAGGGCAGAGCTTTCTAGAGAAAATGCTAAACGGTGAAAAAGAAGATGCACTAATTTAAGATAGCCGAGCATGACATCAGGTTTTATTTTAATTATGTATTTGTGCGAGCTTGTCTCAATGGGGACTACCGAATAAAATGCATGCCACGTAGACATGCATAATCAAAATAATCCCGTATATTTCATGTTTTTTAGGATTTGAATAACAGTAATAGAAGCTCCACAGCACAATATAACAACAAATAATCATTATGGTGGACCCAAAGGCTTGTTTGTGAGGTTTAAGGAATAGAAAATCCCATTAGCTTTGTTCAAAAGCTGTGAAGTCTGAAGTTTGTGTGACGTGTTGAACTTACTGGAGTCTTCCTCACGGATGGGATACTGTGACACTCCTCCGTCCTCCAGCAGCACACACAAAACCTTCCTGTGGGAGGCACTACACTTACACACCAGGAACGTCTGTGGACAGAGACGGGAGATACAGCACCGTTAGATGATGTTCTACATGTTAAATGATCAAATATAACAATAAACTTGATATATAATGGAATAAAACAGAGATATTGAGAAGTCAGTGTGTTTAACTGAAGTTACTGGCCATTGTTGCAGTCAGAGATACATCGCATGATTACTGTAAATATGTCGTTAGATTGTGAATAACAGAGATTAGCTGTTGGGATTCTCTCACCCCGACTATCTCTCGTTGCAGGATTTGGTGGGCGGAGTCAGGGTTGATTGACAGCTGCAACCATATGGAGTGTGTGAGGAGAAGACGATCCAAAACGCTCAAACTCCTCTGGAGAGACGCGTCCATCTATAACACAGAGGACAGGGGTCAACAAACACACACAAACTTCACAAAATTATATGGTAGTGTTAACACTTCACAATAAGGCTCTATTTGTTAACTACATTAGTAAACATGAAGTAAAAGTTAAAAAAGTGATTAACAATACATTTTATTTTACCCTGTTCAACCTCTATTGTCGTGCAAACTCTCTAAAAAAGTATCACATACTCCCAATATCAACATCAGAAACAAGGATCGACATGAAACTGCTCTTAACTAAATAATATACAGTTGCATAAAATATTCTTGAACGGACCAATGCATTTAAAAGGAGAAGGTTACATTAAAAATAGACATGTTCAATTTTGAGTTTTTGTTTTATATAGAATTGTTTTATAGTCTATACAGTATTTACTACAATTACATTAGAAATAACTGTACTTAAGTTACAGAAAAGTTAAGAGTAATCCGATTTGTTGGTAATAAAGTGACAGTTATTAATTACTTAGCAATGCATTATACCCAATACAAATGTGCCCTCTGCACATTTTTAGCCTGTCGAAACCCATCGTGCAGATTTACCACCAGTACAGAAACTGTGGAAACACTCTACATGAAACACGCAGACGATGAGCCGTGCAGCAGTCACCGCTCTCTCTCTCTCTCTCTCTCTCTCTCTCTCTCTCTCTCTCTCTCTCATTGCCATGACACTGTGTGGGCGGCCCGAGAGGATGCTTATGCATAACAGCAGATGGTTGCCATGGCAACAGATGCCTACACGTCCTACCAGGCAGTCCCACTCATCCACAGACACCTACTCACCCCGAAACACGCTCGCGCACAAGCCAGACTGCGCTTAAAACGGCGAGGAACTGTTGGCAAAGTAGAGAGGATGTTTTTTAATTCCTGCTTGACTTGCCCTTTCCCTCTCGAGCGGGTGTCAGAGAGCTCTCCGGCACAATCAGGGCTCTCTGTGATATTTTTATCTGCTTTTTGAAGCCCACTTCCCTTCCTCAAACACCATCAGACAGGTAGATTCAGCCGGCGTCTGAGATTTATACTAAAGGCCAGCAATGACATGAAAGTAATCGTGTGCAGCTGCTGAAACTGTGAGTTTTAGGGTATGATTTAAATATGATCTGCTTTGGTAAATCCATTCATTTCTCTGCTTTCAAAAACACAGATGTGCATTTAACTGCATCCATGCATCGAGCGTCTCCATTCAGAGAGGTCTGCCAGGCACACAATCACACAGATATGAGTTTGATAGTGTTACATCAACAAATTTCTCAGAAAATGGTGCTAATTGTGCCTGAAAATGTCAGGAATTAATTATCACATCAAAATCTCATACCAGCCTGAATAGAAGATTGATAGTATCACAGTAATGAATTAATTAATTATTGACATGCGTAGCATTTGTCTTTCAAAACAAGCTTTGTGCTTTAATTTAACTGTATTACAGTAACAATGTACTAGGCTTGAATGCTCTGCCAAAAATATATTATAATAACAATTCTGATGCCTGAGCAAATATCACTGCATCATAACTGCATCATAATTTACAGTCAACATTCTGGTTCTTATTGCCAAGAATTTTTTTTTCCAGTCAAATATTTATGTATTTATATTTAGTCTCAGGTTGACATATTTAACTCTGTTTTCAAGATTAAAAAAATTAAAATATATAATAAAAAAACAATGCACACAGACTGAAGCAGTTGAAGTCTTCGGTACTTTTAATTGTAATGATTTTGGCTCACATTTCACAAACCTCTTTCACAAATTCTTTTTTGAGTTTTTTTTTTTGGCCTTCTGAAAAGTATGTTAATTTACTGTATTACTGTACATGTTTCTCATCTTCCTCTTGACAATTGGTGAGTTTGCTGGCCAGTCAAGCACACCAACACCATGGTCATTTAACAAACTTCTGGTGCTTTTGGCAGTGTAGGCAGGTGCCAAATCCTGCTGTAAAATGAAATCAGCATATTCAAAAAGCTGGTCAGCAGAAGGAAGCATGAAGTGCTTCAAGATTTCTTGGTAAATGGGTGCAGTGACTTTGGTTTTCAAAAAACACAGTGGACCAACACCAGCAGATGACATTGCACCCCAAATCATCACAGGCTCTGGAAACTTAACACTGGACTTCAAGAAACCTGCAATGAGCTTCTTCCTCCAGACTCTAGGACCTTGGTTTCCAAATGAAATACAAAACTTGCTCTCATCTGAAAAGAGGACTTTGGACCACTGGAAACAGTCCAGTTCTTCTCCTTACCCCAGGTAATATGCCTCTGAAGTCTGTGATTCAGGAGTGGCTTAACAAGAGGAATACGACAACTGTATCCAAATTCCTTGACACATCTGTGTGTGGTGGCTCTTGATGGTTTGACCCCAGCCTCAGTCCATTCCTTGTGAAGTTTTCTAAAATTCATGAATTCAGTTTGATCTCTTTATAAGGCTGCGGTTCTTTTTCTTCAACACTTTTTTGTTCCACTCAACTTTCTGTTAACATGCTTGGATACAGCACTCTGTGAACAGCCAGCTTATTGGCAATTATTTTTTGTGACTTACCCTCCTTGTGAAGGGTGTCAATGATTGTCAGAGACCATTTTGAAGGCTCAGGAAACCTTTGCAGGTGTTGTGAGTTGATTAGTTGATTGGCATGTCATTATATTCTAATTTGATAAGATAGTAAATGGGTGGGTTTTTGTTAAATGTGAGCCAAAATCATCAAAATTAAAAGAGCCCACTACTTCAGTCTGTGTGCCCTGAATTTATTTAATTACACGAGTTTCACAATTTGATTTGAATTACTGAAATAAATGAACTTTTCCTCAACATTCTAATTTATTAAGAAGCACCTGTATATGACCCTGGACCACAAAACCAGTCTAAGTGTCAATTTTTCGAAATTTAGATTTATACAGTCTCGAATCAAAAAAAAGTGCAAAAAAAGTTCAAAAAAAAAAAGAAAGTTCAAAATACACAGATTATTTATTACCTTTGAAGACGTCCATATGCAGTTTTAGCAATCCATATTACTAATCAAAAATTAAGTTTTGATATACATACAGTAGTGTTTTAACAAAATATCTTCATGGAACATGATCTTTACTTAATATCCTAATGATTTCTGGCATAAAAAAAAAATAAAATAAAAAATAAAAAATAAAATATATATATATATATATATATATATATATATATATATATATATATATATATATATATATATATATATATATATATATATATAGTTTCTTCAAAATTTTTAAAGCTCAACTTCAATGTTTTCTACATTTTTAATAATCATAAATGTTTTTGATCAGCAAATCAGCATATTAGAATGATTTATGAAGGACACTGAAGCCTGGAGTAATGATGCTGAAAATTCAGATTTGATCACAGGAATAAATTATATTTTACAATATATTCAAATAGTAACTAGCTCTTTAAAATAGTAATAATATTTAACTGTTTTTACTGCATTTTCGTAGCTGAGTCATAAACCTTGACATTTCCATCCAGCACCCCCACCCCGAAAAAAAATAAAAAAAATAAATCACATTCTCCTCTGGCTAAACGCAGCCTCGACTGGAAATTATGAGGATACCGGTTTCACCATATACCAGACGCTCCATTCAGCAGCACAACGCCAGCTATTATATCTCAGTCTTGCTTTGTTTATTCCATGTGTACGTTGAAGACCTCTAACACCCATCTGAGGTTTATGGAGAGGTTTATTACATAAACATCACATCATGGCTTTACCACCCACAAACGCAAGCACTAAACCACTGCAAGAGAATCTGAGAGCGAGTGCCATCAGAACATAAAACTGATAGGTCAGTAACCTCAAACCACAAACCCTAACCAGATAACATCCAAGGAGAGACAGATTATTGCAGCGTAGGCCTCCTTACATAAAGCCCAGAGCAGCCTACACACAGAGTTATGCAATTAAGCGTCACACAGGGAGAAACACAGGACGAGAAGCAGAGAAAGAATAGGAGAAGAGGGAGGTGAGTTCGATTTGAGCAGCGAGTCGCTTTCTCCTCTTGAAGAACTGATTTTTTTCTTTCTTCTTGATGCTATTTTTGAGTCTGAGTTCAGGAACATTATAATTATGAATCAAAGAAGTCATGAATTTTTATTATTTTTTTTTCTCAGAGCTTTTGAATACTCAGGGGACTTTTTATTGCTTACTGTTTGAGATCCCTAAGATGAATGACTGTGAGATATTTTTCTCAGGGGAGATATTAAAGAGAACCGATTTGCAATTTTACTTTCTTAGAGGTTCTACACCACCGTGATGAGCTTATAATAATTATACGTACAAGCTCAATATTATGTGCATTAAATAGAATGAAGGATTAGCGATCTACTACAAAACAGTAGCTGCTGCTATTAAAGCAATATTTCACCCAAAAAGGAAGATGTGCTTAAACATGCTCACCCTCAGGCCGTCCAAAATGTAGATGAGTTTGTTTCTGCATCAGATGTGGAGAAATTCAGCATTGAATCACTTGTTCACTAATGGATGCTCTGCAGTGAATGGGTGCCGTCAGAATGAGAGTCCAAACAGCTGATAAAAACATCACAAGTAATCCACACCACTCCAGTCCAACAGTTAATGTCTTGAGAAGCCAACAAATCCATCATTAAGATGTTTTAACTTCAAACCATTGCTTCCAGCTATAGAAATTGAGTCTATAATCCATAATATTGCTTATAATAAAGACTGAGGCAGGAGAGAAATGTGCACAAATCAACATAGTTTACAAGTAAAAACAGCTCTAAACTAAAATATATTGCTGGATTTTGATGTGAGAGACAACAGGAGATTACATTTTTTACTGGGTAAAGCATCATTATGAATTATAAACATTATGGATTTTGGCCAGAAGCAAAGGTTTAAAGTTAAAACACCTTAATGATGGATTTTTTGCTCACAAACACACAGCTTTTTGCTTCTCTAGACATTAACTGATGGACTGGAGTGGTGTGGATTACTGTGATGTTTTTATCAGCTGTTAAATCTCTCAATCTGACGGCACCCATTCACTGTCCAGGATCCATTGGTGAGCAAGTGATGCAATGCTACATTTCTCCAAATCTATTCTGATGAAGAAACAAACTCTACATCTTGGAGTAAAAAGTTTGTGTAAGAGACAGAATGTTCTTCTTTTTAAAGAAGTTTGGCTGTAAATGAGATTTGAGAGTTACAAAGGAAGCGAGGATTCTGAAAACAGCTCAGACTGGGGTTTTGGAATCCAAAGAAATGTAATACATTCTTAAAACTAACTAACCAAATACTTTTTGAGGACACGGGGAAAACATAAAACGAGTGAGCCGAGGAGCAGGTGGTCCATGCGGCTGAAGAACTGAACTTCAGTGACTGTCAGACAGACTGCTGCACTTCTTGCAAGACAGCTCTCAACATTTCCAGTAACAAGCACAGAGATGGAGAAAGAGAGGATGAGGACTTGGAGAGACATGTAGAGATGGTTTCAGGAAGCAGAAGCGTGTGGGAGACCAAACACGAGTCGCAGCAAAAGCCTGTAGAGAAACATCTCCAGGGACAGAAACGAGTGAGAGATTGGAGGAAGAGAGGAGAGACAGGAAGCCCTGCAGAGGAGGAGAGTGCTGCATCTTCAGCTGGAAAATGAGCAGCAGCAGCTGTCAGAATAATGGAGCTCAGACGCAGAAAGTTTCAGATGAGATCCACTCGTCTATGATGGCAGTGGGGCTGAGTTTGAGAAGGAAATGGGGAGCATACAGAATACAGACGTCACTGAATCATTCAACCATCTGATCTGGAATTTAAGGAAATAGTTCATTTATTTAATCTGAATTCAGTTCATTTTTTAGCTCAGTGAAATGCTCATTTGAAAATGTTCATTAAGTTGATTTCAGAAACTTTTAATTAAAATAATGGGATATTTCACCACCTAACAAAGAAAACGGTCATCGTTTACACACCAACATGTCGTTCCAAACATGTTTGACTTCATTTCATCTGTTCTGAAGTATTTTTTTTTTAATATTTCAACGTTTTTTTTAATCGATAGAACAGAAGTCAGCAGGATCAAACATTGTTGTATGAACTATCCCTTCAGCAAAATTCATCTCACCTCAACTAAACTCATTTAAACTCATCTCCATTCATCTGTTAAAGACTACTACTAACTGTTAAAGTATGTCACTGTTCGCATGTCATTTGACTGAAAGGTGTCTGAATGTGACTGTCATTATTAGCACAGTGATGCTGTCATTCTGTGTGGAAGTGGCTAATGAATGACGTGGCGGATTGAGCTCGTGTCTAAAACAGGCCTAAAGTGACGGATAAGATGAGGTGGGATGTGTGAAATCAGGGGTCCTAATGCCAGCTGCCCCACAGTGACCACCGAGAAGCCCAAATATAAAGCTGGCCTTCATTAAACAGGATGAGGGAAGTGACAGAAGAGAAACGAGTTCACAGTCAGACGGACGCAAACAAGCATGACACACAAATGAAGGACTGTGCAGAGATTGGACAACTATGCTCATTCATTTGAGTATATTAAGTATGTGTTTACCCCAGAGAAGAAGACCTCAGTCTTTCTCACGAGTGTCTCCTCCACGGCTTCAAAAGGAAATTTCAACCCTATCAATCATTATATACACATCTCTTGGTACAAAAAGGCATGCAACACCTAATTTACATTTAATATTTATGTATATATAAAAGGTCGAGAATAATCAAGAGGAGTCTTTTATTAATCCAACACAGGGGTAAATCCAACATGGAACTCAAGAGGAAGACACATACTGACTGGTAGACCTGACAAAACTGAATTGAAAGACTATGGTATTTAAAGACAGGATAACGAAAGGCAGACAGATGCATGGAATCCCTAAATTAATGGGGACATGAAACCCATTGGAAATGAACTAGTCACACCTGGTAACTAATCAATTAACCAAACACGGGAGACAGAAACTGGGATCAGAGGGGATGAAGGAGCCTGATGGAGCTGGAGGGACGAGGCGAGGCCAGGGAAGAAGTGGAGTCCCAAGGCAGAGGATGGTCGACGCCAGACCAAGGTGGAGCCGGAAGGATAAGGGAGCTAGACTGAGCTTGTGGACTACAGGGCCAATGTGGAGAGGAGGGAGCTAGGAGCCATGGTGGAGCCGATGCATAAACGGGCCAAGGCGGAGTCCAGGCCTTGGAGGTTGTAGGCGGAGGTGAGGGAGACTCGGACCATGGTAACGCTGGAGGATGGCAGTCCCGTGGAGCTCACACCGCAATGATGGTGGGCTGAGGGCAAACACTGGGGCTGCCAGACGACAGCGGTGGAGGAGGCAGGAGCAGCCACTGGAGGGCACGTTCTAGGAGTGGCTACTGGAGCGAGCTCTGGGGCTGGAGCCCATCCTGGGCTTAACTGGGGATCAGGCACTGGAGAATTGGAAGCCCCCCTCAGAGCTGGATGAGGAAACCAAGGACGAAGGAGAGCTGGACCGGACCAGCAGAGAGAGAAGAGGGGGGCAGTTCAACTTCCAGTTCAGATTCCCAGTCTATGAAATCCACCTCCTCATTTTGGCCCTTTTGGCATTTCATATTCCGCTCACCCTCAGCCGCGATGCAAGGGGCGGAGCATTCACCTTTTCCTTCTCCCTCATGGCAGGTGGTGTTGACGGTTCACACACCTGGTCTGACATCACGGCGTCTGGCTCTACAGCGACCCACAGCTCTACCACTCTATGGATCATCGGTAGCGGCGGGCTCTGGCTCTCCCTCAGCGGCGGGCTCGGGTATGCGCTCCACACATTGAGGAGATAGTGGGCTGGGCTCTGGGTCCGGAGTGGACCTGGCAAGATCCTCCATGGGGCAGATGGTGAGATGTGACCCATTTTTCGCCAGTGTCCACTCCACGAATGCGAAGGAAGGAAAACGAGGGAAGGAATAATCGAGAGGAGTCTTTATTAATTCAACACAGGGGTAAATCCAACATGGAACTGAAGAGGAAGACACACATACTGACATGTATCTGGTAGACCTGACAAAACTGAACTGAAAGACTATGGTATTTAAAGACAGGATAAAGAAGGGCAGACAGATGCATGGAATCACTAAATTAATGGGGACATGGAACACATGGGAAAGAAACTAGACACTCCTGGGAACTAATCAATTAACCAAACACGGGAGACAGAAACTGGGTCACAGAGAACATGGGGAATGGAAAACACAACATAAAGAGTCCAGGGGTGTGACGATGTTATAAATATATAACAAGGTATATATATTAATTTTACTATATTTATTATACTATCACTTTTTTTATTTAAATATATATTAAGCATGATATCATGTATTTTCACAATATTATATTGCAAAATTGTATTTGATCTTGTTAAATAGAAACAAATGAAAAATTAATAATGATGATTATTATCATTATTATTCAATTAATATTTACATATTCAGTACTAATTAAATAAAATTACATATTTATTTATTATATTTATTTGACTTTATTTTTTACTTATATTTAAATGTATATTAAACAAGAAAACATGTACTTTCATAATATTTTATTGCAATACATGTTAAAAATAAATTAAAAATAACTGATGATATATATAAATATTTGTGAAAAACAAATAAATAAAAGCATGAGTGATATTTTAATTTACAGTGGAAAAACGAATTATGCTTCCAATACAACTTACAAAATTGCACATTTGAATCACTCTTAATGTGATTTCAGATTTTTAACTCCTTCTCTCTCTCCACAACAATCATATAATCAAATAATGCATCACTACAGTAAAGATGAGGAGCTCGGGGTAATGGAAAGTTCTTCTGTGTGATGAGTGAATGACTCATGTAAGGCTGCTGAAGGGCTCTCCCCGCGCAGAAACACAGCTGGATGAGGGTGGTTTGATATTGTCCTAAAGCAGGGTGCTGGTGACTGTGAGCTCATTCGGATGTGTGATCATTCTGCCACAGGTGCTCGAGGCACATATGAACACTACTCACATCGAGGAGAAGTTTAGAAAAGTTTCTGAGACCACATGAAGGCTTAGTGTGAGGAACAGAGCGAAACTTCCATCAGTGCTCATTCCCCTCTACCAAATATTGTTATGCATATCATTATTTACTTTTATATGTATGCACTATATGCACCATCAGGCCATCCAACATGCAGATAATTGTTTTCTTCATCAAACTTGGAGAAATGTAGCATTGCATCACTTGCTCAGCAATGGATCCTCTGCAGTGAATGGGTGCCGTCAGAATGAGAGTCCAAACAGCTGATAAAAACATCACAATAATCCACAAGTAACCAACACCACTCCAGTCCCTCAGTTAATGTCTTGTGAAGTGAAAAGCAGTGTGTTTTAAAAAAAACAAATCCACATCTAAGACGTTTTTAACTTTAAACCATTGTTTCGGGCTAAAACATGAGTACTCTATAATATTTCCTTCAGTAAAAAAACTCATCAGGAGAGAAATCTGCACAATACAGTTCTAAACAAATATATGGGTGGATTCTGATGTGTGAGACAACAGGAGATGGACTTTTTCAATGACGGAACGTTTTTATGGATTATGGACTCATATTTTAGCCAGAAGCAATGGTTTAAATGGATTGGTGTGTTATTACTTCTGAACTATTGTGATGTATTTATCAGCTGTTTAGACTCTCATTCTGACGGCACCCATTCACTGCAGATGTTCCATTGGTGAGCAAGTGATGTAATGCTGCATTTCTCCAAATCTGTTCAGATGAAGAAACAATCTCATCTACATCTCGGACAGCCTGGGGCTGAATGCAATTTTCAGCAAATTTCCATTTTTGGAGGAACTATTCGTTTAAATGACATGCACTCCCAATGAATCTTGGCATTGCAGGCGCCTTGCTAATTCGTCATGTGAGGAGGAAATTGCATTTAACGAAAAAAAACAAAACAAAGAAAGGCAAATGGATTTGACTCCTTTCAAAAACAAATAATAGTGAGGGCGTTACGCATGTGTATCAGTGGCAAAACAGAATATATAGTGTCCACAATGAGTGATTATGACATGACAGCACAAACGACTTCATTCTAATAGCACTGTAAAAACAACAGTTTCATCCATCAGTCAATGTGCTGTGAACAAAGCCAATGCAAGTGTGAACAGACTGCTTGTATGTGTGTGTGTGTGTGTGTGTGTGTGTGTGTGTGTGTGTGTGAGGCTCACCACCACACTTTTCACACTGCCACCCCCGCAGCCAAAGATGCACAGAGCCTCAGTGGTTTTTCTATCTAACTACCACCAGGCAACAAACATTTACTGTACATGCTAAAAAAAGGACGACTTTCCAAACCCAATGAATACATAGTTAAGAGATTTTAGATACTGCTCTCATCCAAACTCTTCATTTAACAAGAAATCATCCAAAAAACATCCAAAGAGCATATTAAGTGGCAGTACCATATAAAACTGATGGTATCCAATAGTAATACCATGGTACTTTGATATATATACTGTACCAGATGGCTATTATTATATACATTTCGATCTTCGACATCCAAGCAAAAAGCATGTTAATACTTAAGTACTTTTTTTTTTTTTAGATATATAGAAAAACAGAATATCTGTCTATATATTTACTTAAAGTACTGTGGTGATTCCTGCTACCATGGTACAGTAACATATCATGTAACCTATACCCTGCTACTGAATGTATACCACACATGTGCAAAAAAATAAGTACTTTTGCTTTTTCTTAGTAATCTATCCACCTATTCCTAAAAATACTGTGGAAATATCATGTGACACTGATGGTTTCAGATTCAATATGGTACTGAAAGATGACCATATTTATATACAGTTCCATAGTAATTTAAAGAACATCCTGGTATCACTTTTAAAATAAGGTATTACCATGGTACACGCCTAAATCATGGTAATATCACGATACTTTAAATTAGTGTATGGCGATGACAGAAAAAGAGAAACTTTACCTTCTCCGTTAATAGTGGTCCATCATCATCAGGTGAATTGGTCTGAGCATCATCCGACCCGCTCGACGGCACCGGGGCTTGTGATGATATGTTTGATCTGATGATGTGACGAGTTTGATATTATTAAATGATCCTCCGTGTTCATCACATTCTGATTCACGCGCAACTTTCCCCACGCGACACAAACTCTTGTGTCACTGCGTGCGCAGGTGCGGGGCTGAAAATAGTATCATACAAATCAAAACAAAACGGTAACTTACGAATCTGCTGTACTAAAATATAAAAATCAATTAGAATTGATCAGATCGATCGTTCTTTGTCGCGGTTTTCAGCTACAATAAAATGAACTGAGAATTAAATACAAAAGAAAGGAACACACGAACATGCAAACACCAAAATATGTTACAGAGCTCATAAATGAGACCGAAATCACGAGTGGAAGTGTTGAAGACACAGCCCACATGAGGCGCGAGCTGGAGCACTGCCTGTGTTTCACGTGATATCCGCTGGATGTCGCCAGAGGAGAGAGAGAGAGAGAGAGAGAGAGAGAGAGAAAGCGCGCGAACGAGAACGACCGTTAGATGATAGACAGGTCGTCAGACGACAGACAGTTACGCTAAAGATAAATAAAACGTGTTTTAACAATATAAAATGCTTGAAAAAGATTATTATAATTTTCAGAACCCATTCGGTCTACCACAGGAACACGTATGCTAAATGGACAGGTAGGTTAATTCAAATCTCTACTATTATGCTTTTGCGGTTTTAATTTAAACATTAACTGTTCCATTTACAAACTAAAATACAACTGGAAGGTTGTCTGCTAAATGTGTGCTTTAACTTGTAGTCACATAAATTCACTACTTTTATGGTTCTTCTATGCCACAGACCCCTCATGCTTGTGTATAATAAACAATCATTTTAATTTTATTTCTTTTTTTCTCTCTCTATTATACTCACTATAGTAGACTTACTGTTAGGCCTATATGCATAATATGCATATTTATTTGTTAATATATTTTAATTCTCTAATTAAAATATGTATACGTACAAATAGATAATAAAATAAAATAAGCCTAAATGAAATAAAAATGAGAAATTAACAAATTAAATATTTAATAATTAAAAAATATTAACATACACATATATCTATCTGTCTATCTATCTATCTATCTATATATATATATATATATATATATATATATATATATATATATATATATAGGTATTTTAATAATTATTATTTATTATTATTTTGTAATTATTAATTTATTTGTACAATTTCATAATTTATTTTAATTTAGTTTGACTCCTAACCCTAGAGTTGTGGGTTCAAGTCTTGGGCCGGCAATAGCACGACTGAGGTGCCCTTGAGCAAGGCATTGAACACCTAACTGCTCCCCGGGCACCGCTGCTTAAATGGCTGCCCACTGCTCTGGGTGTGTGTTCAGGGTGTGTGTCCACTGCTGTGTGTGTGTGCAGTTTGGATGGGTTAAACGCAGAGCATAAATTCTGAGTTTGGGTTACCATACTTGGCTATATGTCATGTCACTAAGAAAACCTAAGCCAGCTAACCCAACTATAATAATTAAATAACAGTTATAGTACTAATAACAGCAAATTAGTCTGTATTCTTGGCAGGGAAGCAACAATATACATACCTTGGTTTAAAGTTAGGTTCTGATGGCCTGGCACCATCAATGGATTATCATATGCCTGCTTCAAAATTCTTTTAAGAAAAGAATTATATTCCCATTTTGAATAGGATGGATTGGCCATTACTGAGCACTATAAACACATGTCTGTTTCATTTATACTAGAAGGTGCCTTCACGCAGAAACTACACATATGCACCACAGAAGTAACTGAACTCATTATGCTTCAGAAATCCCTAATATGGACAAAGGCATCGCTGTCGCTGTAGCTGAATAAAAAACAACACAGAAACGTTTTGAATACTGAAACATGCACACAATAAACACTAGACTGTGACAATGTATAGTTTATCTGTGTTCTTCAAGCAGCCTCTGATATTTTCATAATAATTAGATATATCTATCATACATTGCTAATCGACGATTTTAAGTCTAAATGTGAAAACAACATGGACACTAACAAAGATGTGTTTTGGATTTATATTATCAGAGCTTTCTGACTTTCCACGTTCACGTGAATTTTCACGGGATTATAATTTTTATATTATTTTACTGACACATGAATGCAGAATAGTTTAACTAATGATCACATGTGGTGATGATCCTTTATATTTCTGCTCTGGAGCACAAGAGGGCAAATATTTAAGTCGGCAGCTGATACGGTCCAGTACATAATGGTACCAGTACCATATTGGCACTGGGTTTTGGTACAACCAGGTTCATTTAACCATTAAACCATTCTTAAGTGTCTGTTCTCTCCTCTCCTTTTCAAAGAAATCTCTGCTTCAGCAGTAAAGAGGTTTAAAAAATCAACCTGTCACAATCTCCATGCGCTCCAGTGCCCTTATCCTCTGCCGTATTTAGTGCCGAGAGCTGACTACTTGCCTCTGGCGATATCCATGCCTGAATAAGGTGGATGTTTCCTCTTCGCCGCAGGGCAGAGCACCACACCACACCGCACTGACAGAAGGAAAAAAGAGATACATCTCTCTAACAACAACCAAGGGACAGTTCATAGAGTCATATAAGGACAGGGTCAATCCAGAACAGGATCAGCTCAGGGAGAAAGCGTGTTGTACCGACAGAATTCAATTATAGTCTGCAGACAAACTCTTGAGACGTGCCCTCACGAATCAATCATCCGTGACCCAGGAACAAAGTATGCTGCCCTGTCACTTTAGTCAAACTGTGTTATCGGGTCAGATCTTTAACTCACACTAAATCAGTGCTCATTTACATAATGCTAAACTCAGCTTGTTACCGTAATTAGGCTTGTTACTATGCCACATTGTTAGTTATTTAACAAAACCTTAAAGTATCTTCAGTGCTGCCACATAATGAATTAATAACTCCAACTACAACACTGTAAGAATATTCAACTTTACCCACAAACATACAGGATGCTCATGTAAAGTGATTTATTATAGCAAATCTCAACTTGCTTGATTGATTATATCTTTGCTAAGTTCACAACTTTCACGTACATACGCTCACATAAAGTAATATATACTATATAGCACATCTAAACAGATGTTGTGGAATTGCTTTGTGAACACCCCTGTAAAATTGACCCCAGGTCCCCTTGATGGTATAATGGCCCACTTATATTATGGTAAAACTATGTAATGGGAATAGCTAAAGCAACACAGAAACAGGGAAAAAAGGGATGAAAAATTATCACTTGCATTTACTTTTCATTCCATCGTCCCAAAATCAGTTTTGTTTTTAAATGTGTTTTTGGTGAAATACCTAAAAGTTCATCATATTTTCACATTTTATTCTACAACACATTATACATCAGTAATACATCACCCGTGATTTTTACACGACTCAAAAAAGGCATTAAACATCATCACACTGACCAGTAAATCTTGTCCATTTTCTCTGACTTTCTGTGTGTATAATCGCACTCTTGCCAACTTATAACTCATGATTTTCAACTTTTTCCATTTAGGTTTAGATTCTGAATAAAGTTTTAAACGGTTGTTGGAAGTTTGTTTATAAACTACATTTGGCCTTTTTCTTCCGGCGATTATACTGTATTTAAGCTTCAGAATTCATAAAATTTGTGTTCTTTTGTGTAGATTATCATGATTAACAAACATTGTGAAAAATCATACATTTTTGTTGGTCACAGAGTTTATTTTCTGCAGTCATCCAAAAGCCAATGGAAAAATCCTTTTAAATTTTTGTGAAAATATGTAATCCCTGCAGCACTTTGTGTAGTTGCTGCATCTTTCCTTTCTATGGCAGTATAGGCTGACTAGAAGAGCTGCTGTTGGTGGTCATGGAGATCAGCTCAGCATTCACATTGACTAATTTCACTTGATTGTGCCCACAGAACTATTCCATCTGTACATCACACATCATACACCCATCTCACCAAAATACACCCGAGTTGGATGCGGATTAAACTGCTTGCCTCTCCTCCCATCACATGCTCTAGATATCCACATGGAAATCCTTCCCGAGGGACCCACAAGAGCCGAAGCATCTGAATGATGAATGCAGGCTGTTTAATGAAGGAAGTGACATTTTGTCAGCGCCGGCCTGATTGTGTGATGGACAGAAGACATGCAGAAGTAAATGCAGTAATTTAATTTCAAAAAGCTTTTCGCATCCAATCATAAACAACCCACATATAAAAAAATAAATAAAAATAAAAACATTTGCTGTAGAAAATTACAGAAAATAAGCACATTATCATTCATCCCGATGCCAAAGAGAGGCTGTAATTGTTCACAATAACTGAACATCAGAGATAATTGTTTAATTGATTGCGCTAACATTTTTTTAACAATCAGATAAAGTTTCTGTTAAAGCTAGAAAAAAACTTTCTATTGGTTATAATTATGATTATGTTGCTCCTTCTAAAACTGAATAATTTATCTCATGTTTTTTTATGCAACACATAAAGAGAATATTTGATCAATCTTTGTCTTTTCCATACAAGGACAGTTCAGACATTAAAAAATAAAAGTCATAATGTAGAATAGTAGTTCATATGACAGCAGTCCATAGGTGTGTTTTCATTACAGATTTGCAAAAAAAAAAAAAGTCAATTAAAAAATATTGCAAAATTATCGCGTTTCCATTAACCGATGTTATGCTACTAAAAGTGTCATTTTTTTCCTCTTGCGATAAGTCATGGCAATGGATATTAATGGGATTTTGAAATGTTTTGGCTACACTAGCCATTATAGTTTATTGAAGGAGGTGTATGCGTGTATCTTGACAGAAGCAGCGCTATGGCATGACTGGTAACACAAGCGTTGAGTGGACGCGATCAGCTCCGGTAGCCATTCACTGATGAAAAAAAAAAATTGTTACATTGCAGTTCCATTGCTAAATATTCCTTTTTTGAATTGCCTGGAGAAAAAACACCTCATGTAAGCTTAAAATTTTTTTTTGCGATACATGGTTATTTTTTGTTATATTTACACATTTCCATATTTTCAATTTCAATTTGCGCAATTGAAAGGGTAATAAAAATGTGCCTATATCATATGACTGAGCTCGACAGATAAACATGTAAATAAGCTCTCAGCAATGACTAAAATTTCTACTTTTCGGTGTCAATGTCTTTTCTGTCCTTTTCTTTTACTTTTCAGTAATTCCTTATAAGTAAAAGAGACACAAATGAGTCAATAGTTCTCATAAAGTAACGGTATTGATTTATAAAAATAAATTAAATAAATTTTATATATTTTTAGTTCATATCGAGATATTTTGATTACCCATTTGCATTTTTGGCAAATCTGTAATGAAGAGACATCTGACAAGGAGACTTTAAGTAAATGTCTCCATTTTAACCTCACTGCACTCTTAAACAACAGAGATATTAGTGGTTCACTAACTGTTTATGCATGTTTGTGTCCATGTATTCCTGTTTGTCAATGAGTGTGAAACTATACGCTGAGGGAGAATATCAGGGAATAGCTGCCTGCAGCAGGACCACATGTGAGAACTACTGATACTCGGTGTGAGACAAACATGCAGGGAACGGAGGGTGTGAGTGTTGCTGTGCAGCTCAGCCTCAATCTTCTTAACAGCTGCAGGCCACATTCTCCATATTCAGCTTTCATACTGCCCTCTGATAACACGGGTCACGTCTGAAGCACCTGTGGTGACTGAGCGCTGAAAGAAACATTCATAAATATGAAATAATCCCAAAACATCAGATTCTCTGTCCAGGGCTTCAAGCCAATCCTCTTTCACATATATGTGTCAGCAAAAACACGCCGCAGTGTTACATAAGCAGCACTCTGCCAGCTTCACAAAACACTGCATCCAGAAGAGAGGCTGAGAGAGTGTGATGGAAAAAAAGTAAAGAACAACAGACAGAAAGAACGACAAACAGTAAGAAAAAAAACAGGAAAAAAAAAAGTTCCAACAAAAGGATGACAAATAAAAGAGCAACAGAAAGAAGAGGATGACCAAAATGACAGAGAAAAAGAGTGGCAGAAAGACAGAACAATAGGCAAAAACAACAAAGAAAGAGTAAAGAGATATAGTGAAAATGAAAGAACAAGACAGAGACAACAAAAGAGCAACGGATGGAAAAACATGACAGAAAGAAAAGAACAACAGACTAAAATACATGTTCTCCTCTGGCCAGATGAAACCAGCAGTTCAATTCCAGGCTGCAGCAAAGTCAGATTGTGCAGAGGACTCATCTAGTTGTCCTGGTCTCCGCTGACATTCGGGGCTGTAGAGGTCCTTTCTAGGTGCTGATCCACCATCTGGTCTGGATACGTACTGGATCCGGGTGACTGCAGTGACCCTCTGATCTGGAGACAGACTGGATCTGGTAGCTACAGTGACCTCGGAATAAGAGAGAAACAGACTAATATAAGCATAGATGCCATTCTTCTAATGTTGTAGCAAGTACATCGGGTGTTATGGGAAGTGATCTGGGTTCAGATTATTGTAATTAATGCAGCGTAAAAATCCTTTAATGTATTTTAATATTTGAAATGTGTTAGGTTAGGTTAGGTCAACTTTATTATCCCCGAGGGGCAATTTGTTTCACAGCCAGCAGAATCCATACAATCCCAAACACACAGCAACAAACAGTACAGAGAGAGAGAATAAAATTTAAGTAGTCCTTGCTTTATGCAAACTGTTTAAATCTATCAGGTTGGTGCCGACAATCTTACCACACTAACAATATCCTGAAGTCTATTTCTATTTTTCAGATTAAGCGATCCAACACACAAATGTAAAAGTAATAACTGACTCAATAAAACAAGAATAAAACATTTTCATAAAAGTGCAGTCCACATTAAAACCACAGAGTTTCCGTAAAAAATACATATGCTGGTGGGTTTTTAAAAACAGCATCCACATGAGCCCCAAAAGTCAACTTTTCATCTATTATGGTACCAAGATATTTTAAATGATGTACAATCTCAACAGCATGATCATTAATTACCACAGGAGAGATGGCCGTACGATTCTTCCAAAATCTACAATCATCTCTTTAGTTTTTAATACATTAATGTCCAAAAAGGACAGTTTACACCAATCAATAAAATCTACCAATACAGAACCGTGAACTGAATCATCATTAAGGAGGGAAACAATCACTGAATCATCAGCAAACTTAATGATATGGCCCCTCTCAAGTTGTGTACAACACTCATTAGTATAAAGCACAAATAAAAGAGGTGAAAGAACACACCCTTTCAGTGACCCATTAGAGGAAAAAAGTACATCAGACCAAACACTGTCCACTTTCACAAGCTGAGACTTATGAAGTAACATAAATATCTTACATTCGTACACACATCTGCACTCTGTTGTTTCTGATGAGAGAATTTGCCAGTTAACTCAGTCAACGAGCAAGTGAACAAAACACAGCGTTTCATGCAGCGCTGTACTCATGTGTCTGTCTCTGGCTCAACGCCAACCAGTGAGTGCATATGTGGATTTAGCAGCTGATGATGTGCCACACTGAATGATCTAATCACACCGGTGTAATTGTATCAAATATAAAAATATTATTCTGCTATTTTTTGTCTTTTGGAAACTGCATTCAAAATCCACTTGACTCAAATCTGAAATCACTTTTAAATGGGCATGACGCCTCTGGATACGGTCTAAATCCTGTCTGAAAATCCACACAGATACCATTTTTCTCTAAGATATGTAATTGTGAGGATACTACTTTTTCTAGTTTCTTGGACAGAAAAGGAAGATTTGAAATCGGTCTGTAATTAACTAGTTTTTTGGGGTCAAGTTGTGTTTTTTTATTTTTATAAGAAGCGTAATAACAGCCAGTCACAATATCCTACTGACAATGAGGAATTAATAATAGTCAGAAGAGGATCTATGACTTCTGGAAGCACCTCTTTTAGGAGCTTAAATGGAAGAGGGTCTAACATACATGTTGTTGGTTTAGATGATTTAAAGTTTATACAATTCTTCCTGTCCTAAAGTAGAAAGAAACAAAAAAGAAATAAAAGAATGACAGATAGAAAAGACAGAGACAAAACAAAGAACAACAGAAAGAAAGAAAAAGAAAGCAGAAAGACAACAACAGGCAGAAAGACAGAGATGGTAAAAGGATATGGGTAAATAGAAGGAACCAGAGCAATGGGGCTTTTAGGGGCATGATGGGTAATTGGAGGCAGGGAATAATGGATAAACAATTTGCTATGGCTAGACAGTAACCCTCTTTCTGTGGAAACTCGAGAGTGCATTCTCTTCTACCAAGGGATTACCAGGTTTGGATGAGCTTTAATCTAAACCAGAGGTGTCCATTCCTGCTCCTGGACGGACGGCCAAGGATTGGGCTCCAACACACCTGCTGAGACACTTCTAGATCCTGAAGACCTCGATAAGCTGGTTCAGGTGTGTGTTTCATTTATATACACCTGATCTAAGAAAAAATAGAAGGGGGGGGGGAGTCAGAGTGAAAGAAAAAAAAGAATAATGGACACAGATGGTCAGAAAAAAATGACAGACAGAAAGAACGACAGACAAAAGAATGATTGACAGACTGAAAAACAAAGACAAGTAGAAGAAATGACGGAAATAAGAAAAAAAACAACCAGAAAAGGACAACAGACAGACAAAAAGAACAACATACAAAAATAACGAACAACAGAAAGAAATAGAGACGGTAAATGAATAAGGTAGAACAGAAGGAACCAAATAAGGAAATATAAAAAAATAGAAATATATAAATTGAGACAGACAGAAAGAACAACATATGCAGACTGTCAGTAAAGAATGACAGACAGAAAGAACGACAGACAGATTGAAAAACAAAGACAGAATTAAGTATAACAGACAGAAAAAAGTATGAAACAGACAAAATAACTACAGACAAACAAAAAGTATGAACGTCATAAAGAAGAAAAAATTAATGAGAGAAAGAACCCGGGAGACAAAAGCAAATTACAATTTGAAATATAGAAAAAAAATTACAGACAGAAAGAACAACAGACGGACATAAAAGAATGAAAGACTGAAAGAAAGATGAGATGGTACAGCATGGGATATGAAAAATAAAGGCAACCAGAGGAGTAAAAAATAGAAATAGATGTATAGAGACAGAATGAACAACAGACACACAGAGGAACAAAAATGACAGACAAATGAAAGAACAACAGAAAGAAAGAACGACTCAACTAATCATAAGAACAAGTGTCGTTATCTAACCTCAAATGGAAAGAAGAGTAATTGAAAAGTGGGAATGACGGATTGCAGATTCTTGGAGGAAGGGTTTAGCGTTTGATGAGCATTTACACATCCAAACAAACACATGGCAAATGTGTCCCAAAACGGGACGGACACATCTGTGTAATCCCTTCACATCTACAGCCAAATTAATCACAGCACAACAGTCGACCACTCTCTCATGCAAATCAATCATGAGAGATTACTGTCACAATCCATCTTTCCATTTGGCAACAATCGCACCTTTTGCCACTTGTGCAAGACAATTCCAAATTAGATGACGCCTGTCAGTTAGCATCTAATTAAATCTGGCCATGAAATCATCACTAAAAGCTAGAAAAGAGCCTTTACATTCATTCTTATAAGTCAGTCTCTGACATCACAGGAGGTTCTGCGTGGGAAAACCAGGCGCTTGCATGCATAGATTAAGAGTAATGAGCAGCGGCGTGACAGTAGGGGGTTCTGCGGAGAACCCATCCAAGGGGAACAGACCCCATTCACACACCGTAATCCAATTCTGAGAGCCGACGCTCCTTCGGAGGCCCCGCACAGAATGGCCGGGCTTGATTTCAGACTCGATTGCAGGTCTTTAAAAACTGGAGCCTGAAGGGGAGGTCATATTGCACATTTGCACACGCACAAAAACACAAGCTGCCCTGCGGCATAGTGACTAGTGAAAAACAACTCGGATTACCTAATGTCCATGCGCTTTTCTTTAGGGCTTGATTTACAAGGGGCTTTCAGAAACACACAGACAGGGAAAAAAAACGAGAGCTATAGATTGGAAACGGCCTCCTAAGGGCCCCATATAGGCGATGCAGTATTGATGTTTAATGATGGCACATCTGCCTTCACTCGCGCGGTGAAATCGGAGGCTCTCTCGAACCGTCTGCTAACATTGAGCCATAGCTCTATTGTAAAGAGCAAAATCGTGTTCATCTTGGCCGGCGAGTCTCTCGATGGCTCGTCGATGGTATTAATCTCCAGGCGGGATGTCGGTTGCTGTGCTTTACAGCCCGATAAACCAAATGAAGTGGAGAATATTTATAAATGTTTTCTATTGTACTACATTTAAAAATGTAATGTATTCCTGTGATCAAAACTTTCAGCATCACAACTCCAGTCTTCAGTGTAACATGATCTTTAAGAATCATTCTAATGTACTGATTTACTGCTCAAGAGACATTTCTGATTATTATCAATGTTGAAAACAGTTGTGCTGCTTCATATTTGCGTGGAAACATTTAGGATTCATTTGTAAACAAAGTACAGCATTTATTTGAAATATAAATGGAAAGATTTTAAATGGTCTTACTGCCACTTTTGACCAATTCAATGCATTTTTGCTGAATTAATTAAAAACGTAAATAAATCACGCTGATCCCAAGTATTGGAATGGTATGTGTAGCACAATCCACAATATCTCAGCAGTCTAAAGAAGTCTTAAGATGGCTGCGACAGAGCAGCACCGCACAAGCTGTTACATCTTTGCCCTGAGCTGCCTGCAATCTGTACGCACACACACACACTTATTATTCTGTCACACTGAGGATTTTCCATTGACCTCTATTGTTTTAATCCAGAGCTAATGATAGTTCCTAACCTAAAACTTAACCGTCACAGTAACATTTTAGCATTTTTTTATATTAAGCATGTTTATTAAGCCATTTCCTCAAAGGAAGCATTGACCGAAGGGCACACACACATCCAGTACATTCCTCAGGGCAGTTAGGCTTATTTATTCTGGTGACGGAGCTGATTTCTAAAGTCTCTAATGGCTGCAGGGTCTGTAAGAGTCCTGAATAATTCACTTCCAAACACCAGAAATATTTAGTCTGTTGCTGAAAGATCTCGCTCAGAGACTAAACTCCCAGCGTGTGTGTTTGTGGCATTGAAGGGCTTTAAATCTTTACTGCTTGGTGTTAAAATCTCTCCTCATCCTTCCTCTGCCTCTCATATCTGCCGTTTTTCATCTACTGAAGGGTCGTCTGCATCCACTCTTCTCCCACACACACATTATTCCAGTCTGTTTGCTGGAGATTTCCTCTGCCATACTCTCTTTATCTCCCTCACCTCAATGTTTCTTTCTTTCTCTCACTGTCAGCTTGTGCATTTTACAGCTTGTTAAATTCAATTTCTGTAAAATCTCTGTATTCTACAAATAACATGTTTAAGGTTTAAAGTGTAAAATTTTTAATTAATCTAAAGTGATCACTGCAAAAATGTCATGTTCAATTAGTAAAACTGAAATAAAATATAATATAGAGTTATTTTATTTCAGAAACATTTCTTCAACATTTCTTATTTCAACATATTCTTATAATATAATAAAACAAATCCTCTAAAGTTCAGACTATAAAAACTTAAATCCAAAAACAAATTAAGTTAAGGTGAAACTGATGCCTACCTCTCTCATCTGGCACGAATCCAAATGTTTCCATGTTCCCGATGTATCTGGATGTTAACATATGATTTATTATATACTGTTTGTACTTTCATCAACATAAAACATCATCCTTCACATCGGCTATATCAGCACAGTGAGGCGCGGTCACGCTGAACGCAACATGTTGTACAACGGAGCAGTGTAACTTTTTATTTGTTTCTGTATTTTACTGTATTTTATTTTGATAAAGGATACAGTAATGTACATCAGGCTTTGATATGATGTTGTGTGCGCCGTAAGGCATCAGCGCGATGGTCATACCAATGCTGGTTGGTTATACAGAAGCAAGACATTATTCAAAGCTGTCAAGCTTTTAGGAAATAATTAAACTGGTAAAGCTTTTGCAAAATAAAGAAAACTACTCTCTGCTGTTTCGTTTTCCTTTCCGAAAACTTTGGAATATGTCACAATTTAGCAATTTTTTCTTTTGTGTGTCGTTAATCTGTCAATATGATTTAAGCGAAATATATTTAGTGTATATGCCTATATTCCTTTTTATCTAAGCCTATAGTTTTTCTGTTTTATCCATTCACAGAAGTGCTGCAGGTGCGTGTGATCTGTTGAATTCCTCTCACAATATCCTCACATAAGGGCGCTGCATTGCCATTGCGACTTGTCAAAATTTTGTTTGTTTCCAGTTTTCGTTTTCGTTCCTTGGACCGGTTCAGAGCCCTGATTAAAACAGAGGCTGGGGGTTGTCCGCCAACTACAACGTTCAGTAAAACGTCTGAATAATTGAAATCCAGTAGAAGATTTTGTGGGGTGTTCTGCCAAATGTTCAGCAGCTCATCCCTGCTGAAACTGATCGTGTTTGATAAAAAAAAAAAACACGAAAAAGGAACAAAAAGAGTACAAATACTGGAGAGCCAAGCACTGAAGCAGCCGAATGTGGCGCCCTCGCGACATTGTAATCATCACTCTAAATAGCATACTAAATGGGGAGGTCATGGCCTAGTGGTTAGAGAGTTTGATTCCTAACCCTAAGGTTGTGGGTTTGAGTCTCGGACCGGAAATACCATGACTGTGGTGCCCTTGAGCAAGGCACAGAAACCCCAACTGCTCCCCCTTGCCCGTAAATGGCTGCCCACTGCTCCGGGTGTGTGTTCATGGTGTGTGTGTGCACTTTGGATGGGTTAAATGCAGAGCATGAATTCTGAGTGTGGGTCATCATACTTGCCTGAATGTTCTGCACAAAACCATGTTGGAGAATGTTGTATTTGACACTTGATGTCATGATTCTGCCCTCGTGTCCTTGGTTTTTCCTAGTCTTGAGGCAGGATCATAACAGACCCGTGTTTTGTGTACAAGCGCATGGCCTTGTCTTTGGGCCATGTGCTTGTGTTGTCTCGTTCCCTTGCCCCGCCCCCCTTGTTAACCTAGTCGTGTCTTGATTGTCCCATCTGTGCCACCTGTCGTGTCTTGATTGTTCCCCCTATTTAGATCTCCTTGTGTGCTCTGTCTTGCGTCGGTTCATTGTTTCACATATGTATTCCTACTGGTCAGTCTTGTGAGAAGTTTACCCTTGTAACCCCCTTTGAGAAGTCTTTGTATTAACGTGAGTGTTTGTTTGTAGTTAGTGTTTAAGAGTTTGTTTTTTCATGTCAATCCTGTCCTGTTAAGTTGTTTTGTTTCTGACATAGCCGTTGTTTTCCCCCTCGTGGGTTTTTGTTTTTCCCCTTTTTGTAAATAAACCCCTTGTTTTGTGATTCCCTGTCTGCACTTGAGTTCCTCCTTGCCTAACCTTGACAGAATGAACCGACCACGAAGGAACTCAGCAGACAGGAGGCAATGCTGGATGGCATCAGCCAGCCAGCGAGATTGTTTTGAGGGCTCTCGCCTTGTGGTGTTCCGGGGGACCAGGGGAGGTCGTTCCGGAGCAAGCGGGCGAGAGGAGGAGCCCCAGAGGTCCCCACCTACCCAGCTGCCAACGATCCCAGAGGGTCGTGTCCTGGCCGTGGCAACCCTGGGGGATCAGTTAGGTCCCTCCCAAGATCCTGAGGCACCTCCCACTACCTTAAGTCTCCCCAACAAGCGAGGGAGACGGTTTTCATGGGAGTCAGCTTCAGAGTCTTCGGCGTCCGAGGCTGCCCTGCCCGAGACCAAACTCCCCCAACCCGCCTCTGACCCAGCGGTAGCCTCTGCACCGCGCCCGAGGAGGAAGAAGGGGCCTGCCGGTCCTGTGACCCTGTCTCCTCCCGTGCCAGCAGCGGTGAGCGCTGGCATGCCCGAGCCAGCAGCAGTGAGCGTGCCCGAGCCAGCAGGGAAGAGCGCTGGCGTGCCCGAGCCAGCAGCGGTGAGCGTGCCCGTGCCAGCAGCGGAGAGAGCTGGCGTGCCCGTGCCAGCAGCGGTGAGCGTTGGCGTGCCCGAGCCAGCAGCGGTGAACGTGCCCGAGCCAGCAGCGGTGAGCGCTGGCGTGCCCGAGGCAGCAAAGAAGAAAGCCGTATTCAAGTCGGCAGTCGTGAGAGCGGAGGAGAGAGCCGCGGCCGACTCTGCAGCAAAGACTCTTGTACAGTCGGTCTCATCTCATAAGGAGATGCCTATTATCCTAGCTGCTAAAGCCTGTTCTGATTATTTGTCCCGTCTTGTCCAAATTTTAGAAATCCCCGTCAGTCCTGTCTTGTCCCCTGACCCTGTCCCCAGAAGTCCCAAGTGTCGTCAGCCTTCGTCCTGTCCTCCTAAGATTCCTACCCCTCCCACCCGCCCTGGTCTGTCCCCCATGAACTTTGTGGTCCCGCCCCCTCCCCTTCCCTGTTTGTTTTTTTTTTATTTGTCACCCCAACCCTGCCGTTGTGTATTCATGTTTGCCCTTGTTGTTGTTCGTCATGTCTTGTTGGTTTGTGTCGGTGTCCCAGTCCGTCATGTCAGTCATGTCTCGTGTTTGATGTTCCCTTGAGGAGCGTCTGGAAGCCGCTCCTTAAGGGAGGGGTTCTGTCATGATTCTGCCCTCGTGTCCTTGGTTTTTCCTAGTCTTGAGGCAGGATCATAACAGACCCTTGTTTTGTGTACAAGCGCATGGCCTTGTCTTTGGGCCATGTGCTTGTGTTGTCTCGTTCCCTTGCCCCGCCCCCCTTGTTAACCTAGTCGTGTCTTGATTGTCCCATCTGTGCCACCTGTCGTGTCTTGATTGTTCCCCCTACTTAGATCTCCTTGTGTGCTCTGTCTTGCGTCGGTTCATTGTTTCACATATGTATTCCTACTGGTCAGTCTTGTGAGAAGTTTACCCTTGTAACCCCCTTTGAGAAGTCTTTGTATTAACGTGAGTGTTTGTTTGTAGTTAGTGTTTAAGAGTTTGTTTTTTCATGTCAATCCTGTCCTGTTAAGTTGTTTTGTTTCTGACATAGCCGTTGTTTTCCCCCTCGTGGGTTTTTGTTTTTCCCCTTTTTGTAAATAAACCCCTTGTTTTGTGATTCCCTGTCTGCACTTGAGTTCCTCCTTGCCTAACCTTGACACTTGAATTAGAAAGCATATCAGGGTGTGCCAGAATTGTCATAGCACCGCTTCTAATGCTTAATCCTGTGTTAGTAAAAAAAAAGTTAACTATCTGTCAATTTAACTATTAGTAGACAAAAAGATTAAACCTGATCACTTGAATGAAGCACGTGAGCCAGAAGTATGTTGTTTTTCCAGCTTTAATGCTCAATGTTTTCACATCTCTCATTACACAGCTTCAGAACCCAATCTCTGATTGTCAGAAGCATCTTATTCAAAGCCCCTAAAAAGTAATTGAATGCAGCAGTTAAATAAATAGTGTATGGAAGAATGAATTTGATGGAATAACATCTATTGTCATCAAATCATCCAGCACAAAAAGCATGAAAATCTCTCTCTTTATGACAAGGTCATCTGGTTGCACAGCAGATTCTTTTTATACAGTAAATTATGGCAAATCACTCCATGCTTTACTTCTAATTCTTCTCTTACAATAGATCAGAGATGACAAAAAACACTGAATTGTCTCCAGCATTTTCTACCAAGAGGTTTTCTAGCCCAAACAACCCTCTACATTGCAAGTAAATCTTTACCTGGGCAACTAAATGATGTCTAATAGCCAATGGCTAATAAATTCTCAGATTTTACTCGCTAGTGTGTGAGTTGGAAGCTAAGGGAAAGTTTAGCACAGATATATTTTAACTCGCCAAACACTCTCTGACTAAGTGTTTCAGAGTTTCTCTCTCCGTTAAGCGATCTGTGATATTTTTCAGTTCATATGAATGGATGTGCAACGCGCCTGTATTTGACGTACCGTAAACTATGAGGCGCATGACTCGCCGTCGCTTTTTCTCACACACACATGCAGAGTTTTAATTGTGTTATCTGAGGTATTTCTAATTTTTATACACAAAGATTTTGGATGAGAATGTAATAATTTGGGATTCATAGATCCAGACCATATGTTCCCAACAAACACTTAACAGTATATCTGTAGGTATCATCTAGCACTCCTAAAAACAGTAGTTTGGTTTATGGGTGGTTCATTTTTCATGGCGCTCATGATGCTTTAATCTACATAAATTAATTTGACTAATAATTGTGTTATGGCACATATTGCTATGTTGGTCCAAATGTTATTCTCTAAAATACAGTATGTCTGAATAAATACCTAAGATGTTTCCAAATGAAGGATGAGAATTATGATTTTCAAAAAGAAAACCTCACTATAGTACAAAGGGAATTCTTATTGCGGGAAAGTTCAAGTGAAAACAGCAAATCCACTTTCATCCTGTCCAAGAATAAATTTCTCTTTCTTTGAACAGCAAAGAAACCAACGTTAGAAACGATGTACTTTGAGTGGCTGTTCTTTCAGAGATATTCGGTTTCTTTTGGTGCCCTAAATAAGTGTTTCCCAACTATGTTAGTGGAGGCACCTCAGCAGTACACATTTTAGAGGTCTCTCTAATCTAATCAATAATTTCAGGTCTCTGAGTCACTATTGAAGAGTTAATTATGGTGTGTTTGTTTAGGAAGAGTTACAAATGTGTAGTATTGGGGTGCCTTCAGGAACAGGGATGGGAAACACTGGCTTAAATTGATTTCAAAGCCACTTCTGTTTTGCAAATGCAAACCAGCTGAGAACCACTAGGTTAAAATAAATAAATGTAGTGTCGCGGTTTAATTGTAAAGACACAATATTCAGATTGGAGCAATGTTCTTACATTCAACTGGCATTACTCTTCATCAGGGTGGCCCCTGTTTGTTTGTTCACCACCCAGTACATCTACATTACAATGCCTTTGTTAAGTGAAGCTCCAATAAAGAAAAGTTAGACACCCTACACAAGTATGCAATCAGGCATTGTTAAAATGATTTGTGCACAGCTAGAATAGTTTGCATTTACTGTGTAGAGTAAGTCTCTACAATGTGGAGCTGATATAATTCAATTACCCTACATAAGTTATATATTTGCAAATGCACTGCATTATCCCAAAAAACACAATAAAAACACATCAAGATGAGACTAACACACTGCTCACTCTGGTTTTTGATTCTTCAAAGTACATGAACTGTTTTGTCACCATTCTCGGCTTCTAGTCAAGGATGAACCTCTCTGGCCTGGTCCATAGTGGCCTCATAAAAATGTAGGGCTGTGTAACCCTAGAACTGCCCAAGTAGAGGCTAAAGTTTAAATTATTAAATATTTAAATGTCCTTCGAGATGGCTGCATCATCATCGACACATGATGCTGGTTTTCTGGACCACAACTGAATGGTCAGTTATGGTGATTTGTGGCTCAGGTGCAGCTGACAGTATGTTGATAAGCATGTGTAAAAGTTCACTCAAACAGAGTGCCGTTGGTAAAAAGGAAGCCTCATAATGCTCATTATGTGATTACCAGAAAAAAAAAACAAAAAAACAAAGTCACACCAAGTTGGTTTGTAGCTGGTAGTCTAACAAGGTAGTTCTAACTAAACTTGTCATTTAAACATCACCAGCAGGTAATACAGCTGATCAACCTTCAATACAAGCTTAGACCAGCAATGACATGAGATTAGCTTCAGCTACGTAGCTATAAACAATTTAAACTAGGTACTAACTTAAGCTGATTAAGGATTTTCTAGAAGGGAAATGATGGCTTAAATACAAATAGTGAGTGATGGAATGTATGTGGAGAGATAGTCCTTGAGAGATTGAGACACATTCCAGATGTCAGGCTTTTAGACTTCAATGTATATTTTCCTTCACTTTTATACTTTTCAAGTTGAGAAACACTCTAACTTTTAGAACAGTTATGTTGTGAGTGCATGTTTGGTTGTGCTCACATCCAATAAAAATGAGGTATGACCTCAAGCTTTCAAGTAATTCCAACATCTTATGGACATTTAGCTGCAAGGAATGGGGAATAAAAGGAAAGAAGTTTAACCATCCTTTTACACTGGTCATTGGGAAAGCCGTAGTGCTCCTTTGGTGCTCTGAGACATCGTCTTTGAGGTTCGCGGATTCAAACTCCGGGATTCTTTGTGTGCCCGTGCTTGTCCCACAGTTCGTGAAGTCTGCTGAGAGCTCCGTAATGGAAACCTCTTTCGATAACGTAGGGACTCTGAGCGCAGCAACAGCCGTGTGTATTGCACTTCCGGCATTATCATCTTTAGACACTCATCTGGTGGAGGAACACGGCCTTTTTGTGTCATGTTAACTGGTAAATCATATCCAACGATTGCCACTTTTGCACTGGGCTGCCAAGGCCGTAATTCCTTATTCATGATCTGTGCAGCAGAGCGAAGTGGTGGCAAGTGGCCTCCAAAACACCTGTGGACGAGTCGATCACGAAACTGACGCAACAGCTGGACTTCACGCTTAACGCACGATAGTCCCAACTCTCTCAGCTGTCGCCACAATGAGGCATTGAAGTAATCATACAGTATGGAATCTATAGCGTTCCAGGCTCTGATTTTGGCTGTATTTTCACTGGAAAGCCTACTCTTGGAGTCAGGCGTGCGCATGTTGAGACTAACATACAGAACGTCGTTGAGATCCCAAGACAACAGGCGGCGTAGCAGCACCAAAGATTCGTCAAAGTATTCCGCGATCATAACCAAGGAGAACACTCGCTCCATCTCTGTGGCAAATCGTCTCGCATACGCTGGCGCCTCTGAAGATGGCCGGTCTTTATCTCCGCCTAGGTCAAAGGTCAGTGTATTTCTCGCATACATTGAATCCTTCTCTTCTGGACGATAGTAGCTCCACGGGTGGTCCAGGAAAGTCTCTAAAGAGCCATTTGGAACACGTTTAAAGCTAAGACAGTACTGATTGAAGTAGGTAAACAGAGACTCAAACATTGCTCCCGGTTCCCGCAATATTGTGATGTAGATTGTGCTGTTGGGCATGAGGCGTCGTAGCTCAGTCCGGCTGAACCGTAAGTGACTGGTGATGATGTCAGGTGGTGTGGTGTGTGGATGAACGAAGTGGGCACTGAACGGTCGAGGGTAGCAGAACTGGTGGTCACATGTGGTAATAGGCAACGCCACAGTGAGGTTGTTGCGTTCAGCAAAGCGGAAGAGGATGTTCTGCACAGTGGAGCTGGCGGTTTTGTGCGTCTTCAGGAAGGCTACACTGGTGTGTTTAGCAGAAGGTCCACTGCTGGCCCGGGTGGAGGAGGCCATAGAGATTGGACAGCCAAACCAGAATGCCTCCAATGTCCTGCAATCAGAGGGGGAGAATTAATGCAGAAATCAAGAAAACACAGTAAGTTTTCAAAATCAATGATGAAAGATCAGAAAAATGGAAAGGCAAAAACAAAATTACCCTACTGATAAAACGTTTGTTGATTTCAGCTGTTCTGTCCTGGTCTGGTATGCTGGTTTTTGACATTTTGTGGATTTGGTCAAGTTGGTCAAACAACTAAACCAGCCAGGATCAAGCCAGAATCAAATGGAATAGAATAAAAACAAATGGTGGCAGAAATGAGGAATGAGTAGTGATGCTCTGAAATTTTGGCGACCGCAAATATTTGGCCAAAATAGTTTTTGGACACCCAATGCCTAAAGCCAATTCACACTGCATTTTCAGTGATCGGTGACAGGAGGTTACACACACTTCAAGACCTGGCATGCTAAATATCTAGACCTCTTGGCGATTATACCTGCTGTGTAAAATGAGTTTAGTCTGAAAAATACATCAGCGATGACCTACAGCCTACGCAGTGTGAATTTGATAATTCACACTGTGTAATTGTCACTCGTGTAAATTAGCACTAATTTGCCTTTGATTTCGGATTTGTCGGGTATTTCGCAAAAAAGTTGGCAGTGAAAATCAGGGCTAAAACCGTGCAGTGCGAGCTCAGCATGAGATGCATTTTGACTGTCAGTGTCTTCATGGAGCTACGAGAGCTACATCAGCTGAAGTATGTATAATTTTTGGCTGAACTGGTAAAAAAGAATTTTTTTTTTTTTTTGTGCATCAATAGGAACGAGGTAGGGACAAATGGAAGGATCATTCTTCAAAGGCTCTTACAAGTTCAAGTGACCCCCATGGTGCAGAAGAAAGCTGACAGTACTGATTGCAATCAATGCTAGGAATATCTTCTTCTGAGACATCTCCGGGTTCTTTCACTGCAACAGAGAAGAATGGTAATTTACAAGGGTATACGTTTCTCATACATTTAACATGCATCCAGAACACCAAGTATGTTCTCTGGAGCAACATAAATTCAAGTATTTTTACAAGCTGGATCTCAAATTGAAAAGTGCCTTTTTTTAAATGTTTTGGGTCATTCAAACAAACATGTTCAGAGACAAAGAGAACACACAAACCTAGAACCAGGACAGGACAGGTGTCACGTATTAGCATTCAGGCAGTATTGCCTACCTAAGGTTAACAAAGTCTTGGATATCTTCCATACGAGTCAGGGCCACCTCTTCTCTAGGATTCTAATTACAGTTATCTCACTTTCTCTTTCTCTCTCACCATATCAAGTGGCACTTTTACACAACCTGGCTTTACTGTGTATCCACTGACCAAGCCCTGATACTACTCTAGTTTAATTAGCATTACAAATGGTGTAAGCCATTTCACTTCCGATGCCAATCACACCTCAACAAGAAGTTGAGTTCAACACCGACTAGCTGTCTTGGCCCTTTTTCCAGCGGTAATATAAACCATCACCTATGGCATGAGCGTGTGGTCCCTCAAAGGACAAGTCACCGTCATTTAGCAGCACATATGTAACTGCGTGTGTTTCGAATGATCCTGAAACATCTGGTTATCCATGAGAGCTGCTCAGATTATGTACAAGGAGGGAAGGTTTGGTAGAGGTATTGTGCTTTTCTGTGCAAGAAGAAAGAATTAATTAGAGGCAGAGGAAGACACGATTCACCCACACAACCATCCACCTACCTACGCACAAGTATGCAACACCACAGTGTGAGATAAAAGAAATTACATTAGAAATGCCCAGATCTACAGTAGTTTCAGATTTGGTCATGAATTTTAAAAACGTTATGTGTATCGACCCTAGACTAGGGTAGAAAATCACATTCTTGATGACATCAAAGATAATTCTCTGCATAACTCACCAAACAAATCTTAATGTGTTTATTCCTACCACACTGCACTCTTCCCCAGTAACATTATAGCCCCTGTATGTGTATTGAATTGCATTGTATATATTAATAGTCTATCAATAAAGGTTTTTGCCAGTGGCTGATTACAACATCAATATCTAGATCATTGGTTCCAAACCAGGGGGCATCAGCAAACTTTAAAGGGCCCTGAAGACTTGACTTGATTTTGATTCACATTTTTCTTGGAAGAACCAGGTTCCTTGGAAAAAAACTGGATATAAGAGGAAGAACAAACTTTAAATTGTGAACTTCAAACTTACAAAAGTCATGTAAACCAGTCCCCCAACATCAGTGCCTTACTGATAGTTAAATTTGAACAGAACAATCATATTAAAAAATTATAAGAAAAGGTTCTGATAACACTTTATTTTAAGTTGTCTTTGTTACACATAACATGTATAAACTATTATAACAACAATTAATTATGCATAATTACATGCAAGTAACCCTAAGCCAAATCCAAACCCTAACCATATAGCATTGGTATTTAATTAGCATTACTCAGGACTTATACGTCTAATTACACCATAACAAGGACACCTTAATTAAAATAATGTGTAAACAAGGTTTGTGATTGGCACCTGTGTTTAAATGAAGAAACGTTAATATCCCTGGAACCTTTCCATTCCACCAAAGGTTCTTTAAAATGGACTAAAGGTTCTTAAAATGTCTTTCACACTAAGAAATAAAATAAGAACTGTTCACTGAAAAACCTAAAATGGTTCTCCGAACCCTTGTTTGAAACTTAACTTATTTTGCATATCCCTGCATCCATTTTCCAAAATCTAGTGTAAAACCTTCAAAAGAGGGTAGAAGCAAAGAATATACACATTTAACTATGAATTATATATTAAAAACATCATCTTCCTTGAAAATAAGACGTAATCCCTTCATTGGTACACTAAGACCAGTAATACCGCGACAGATTGATGATCATTCCCTGTCATTCAAGCCACACAAAGCCAGAGTTGAGGGGAAGGCAAGGAGATTAGAATCCGATCTGTGCTGTTTTGTTGCAATCAAGATGTGGCTTTTGGGGGAAAACAGAGAGTCAAGCTGTGATCGGACGGTGCTGAGTGGTGCTATTGTAGAAAGACGCTCTCTGGAGAAGGCGTCGAGTTACTGTGATACATCCAAGCTTGTGTGACCAATCCAGCAGTGACGTGAGAAACATCCAGCCAGGCATGCAAAGTGATAGACGTCTGGGACACGCTAGAGCAGATATACACTCTAAAAACAAATGTTCTGTAGTTATGACAAATTCTAATAAAACCATGTTCAACCAACAAACTACACTGGGTTAGAGGACCAATTTTTGCATAAAAAAAGAATTATGCATATATGTATATCAATGTAATTAATGTGATTCTGCAGAGGCGGTCTTTCATTGCACTATTACGTCATAATGTGACTAAATCGATTCTGATCTTGGTTTCAATAAAAGCTGTTTTTGGACTAATGAGGACGTTTTGAGCTCTGAGACCTACAGGGTATTTTTTATAGTACAATGACCTCTTAAATGTTAACACATCAGGGAAAAATAGATTTCTCAATTCATGATCCCTTTCAAATCAACAGCTACTGTAGCACATGTTAAATGTGAATTAGTTCATATAAGGTATTACTTGTCACTGGCATTTTCACAGTCATTGGTTGATTGAAGGTTTAACACCATGCCACCTTCCTTGGCTTTTGTCATGGCGAGCGACGAGCTTTTAAAAGTCATGGCTCACATAGCCACCCAACACTTAGCCATAAGCGTTTCTCTTTAGCACAATGGTAACAACAAACATCACTGTAAAGTCTTAAATGTCAAACATAAAAGCAAACGCCAACAGGCTTTCCCTTAAAACACACACACACACACACACACGTTTACTTAGCTATCTAAATGGGGACATTACATAGACTTCTATTGTTTTTATATACAGATAGCTATACACTTTTTTAACCTAAACCCACCCCTTCCCCTTCAGAACACTTTCTGCATTTTTACAATTCCAAAAAAGCTTTGTTTATTTTTATACTAGTTTTAAAAATGAGAACGCCCCAAAATTGATGTTTTTGGCAATTCTGTCAGGTTCTGCTTACTTTTGGGTACATATTTGTCCTCGAAATATGGTCAGGTTGGAACACACACACACACACACACACACACACACACACACACACACACGCACTCACACACTTATTTTAAATATTTATTCCCCATATCCAGTCCTATGCAAAGCAATGCTGGGATCTAGAACTGCACTGACCAATTTTCACAAGTTATTAAGACAATTCCATTAAGTTTATGTAAAATAATGTTTGCAATTTAAAAGATTTAATTAAATCAATAAATTAGAATTTTTAACTTTTTCAAGAATATATATATATATATATATATATATATATATATATATATATAAAGAGTGTAGGAATAGAGACATTTACGTATGTGGCTATTGCGTTGACATTTTCTACTTGCTTTTCTGCACATGATGATTTCTGGAGGGCAGAAGGAACTCGAGGAATCACAGCATCTTTGCAGTTCATCAGTTTTGCACTCAGGGTTGACCACAGAAACAAAGAGTGTAGAAAAGACCTATAACCATACTTCATTCTGACAGGAACGAGGCTGTGAGGGATAGAGGAGTACAGTGCATTCAATGGTTGAACAAGATTCCAGTCGTTCAGCTGACAAAAGGCTTTTCCAAAAAATGCTTTGAAGGTGAAACCTACAGTACTGTATATACAGTAAACGTCACTGTAAAGAATGTAAGTCTATGTACATTTTTATGACATTTCACATATTTTTCTAAAGCATCTCACAAAAAATAGTGCCTTAGAAAACCCAGTTAGTACGGCAAAGACGACAAAGAAAAACTCCCACCAGGAACAAATCTATAGATTTCAACCACTGAATGTATTCCTCACAGAGCATTTTCAGCTGAAACCGTATGAACATTTTTCAAGGTCATTATTCAGGTCTTAAAATGTTAGAATCATCACTGAAGTGACTGCCCTGACACTTTTTTAAAGCATGGGTCAAGATGGATGCTGCTTTTTACCGAAGCAGCGTTCCTTTTAAAGATATGAGCTATAAACATGCAATGCTAAATAAGTCCAGCTGTAGATAAAAACACAAGATTATGGTGAATATATCATGTTTTTTAAGCATAATTTACCTTTAATTTCTTTCTCTTCAAATCATCCAACACATCTCCACAACTATGTTACTATTTTCTAACTTACAAAATACAGCTAAATAGACAAAAACATCTTGAACCTAAGTTTTTAACCTGCAGATTGAATTTAAACATGGCAAAATGTGCTTAATATAGTCGAGAGTACATAAAATTTATAGTTTAAAAGTATATTGTGGAGCATGTGGAGAATGGAAGTCAATGGCTACCAGCAACTCATGTAGGTTTGGGAAACAAAATTCATTTTTTGGTGAACTACCCCCGTTAACACACAAATTCTGTTGTTGTCATTTAAAATACTGATTATTCAAATCATCTGAAGCTCCTGAACTTTAAAAGATCATTTGCAATTCAATTCTGAATGAGGCTCAACCCGGCTGTAAATAGAGCTTAAAGTTACTAAACCCAAAACACTCTTCCAATGGACAACCTGTTGAGATATATTCTCCACAAACACATTACTAAGAATGGGTTCGTTTACATTTAGATTTAGTTTTGTTATTCAAAGGTGTCACCTAATCCAACGATTTGACAATATGTTAAACTTCTCTAGTTCCTGTTTAAGATGAGGAAGCTAGTTTTTGTACTGGACAGGACTTCAGAAGAAAGATATATCTGAGGGAACTGCAACAGAATCATCAGAGTTTTTCACACCACAAAGCACTTCTAGAGTATTTTATTGTATTCACAGTTCAGTAAAGCATGAAATATCCCCTCTCTCTCGGTCGGCACATCTGATGTGGCATTATTGTCTAAATCCCCCCAAAAGAATCAATCTGGGAAATGAAGCTAGAAAAAGAGCCTCAGCAAACCCCATCCATCTACATCCACATCTAAACACATACTCGCAACTAGAAGTTAATAACTTTTTTTAAATGAACTCTTTATATTTAGGTATATGAGCAGATATTTGACTTTAAGGGCCTCTTCTGAATCTATATTTCCTCTGTGCTATTTCAATGTAGATGGTTTGAGCAAAGTCAAATTATTTTGTTGGAAATACGATGTTCACTGTTAAAGGTTGCAATGGGTTTTTACAGTAACTTACTGGTTAAACCGTTGCTAGCAAGTTACTGTAATTAAGATTTACTGTACCATAAATTTATTTCAGTTTTACACTAATTACATGGTACCGTAATCACGTAATACAGTGCAATTACTGTAATAAAATCCAGTACACTACTGTAATTCATTCATTTGAATATAGATTTTATGGTTTATATTTTTATCATACATTACTATAGTGCTGACATTCAATTCTAACAGACACAATTATTACAAAATATACAATTCGTTATTTAAAACATTTCATTAAAAATACAGTCTTTCATTGCTGGGACACTGACGGCATCTTCACCATTTCTCCTGTCTTATCATTTCTGCAGAGCATTATGTTGTATCCTCTGGATATATCCTCACAAAGAATATGAATGCAACAGGAAAATAATGGGGATAAATATAAGCAGCCAGAGAATACATAGACAAGGCATATTAAAACCCAGCCGCTGATCCTAAACGTATAGGCCAGGGAAATGTGTTCCCTGAAAAACTAGAAGAAATTACACATTTTGAAAAGCAAACCCCATATCATATGCTTCATTGCAGTGGCCTTTAAAACACACACACACCTTGAGAAATGATTGGTTTTTAGTTTGTTGTTTTCACAGCACTTAATGACCATCTACAGCAGCTCTGTCAGCGTCCTCTTCACATCGCATGTTTATACCTCACAGAGTGTCCACCGTCCCATCGTCCACCCGCCAGTTGCCCCAAATACCCCTGAGAGAAGAGCAGATTAGACACACAGACGTCTCTTTACTTCTCAACACTAATTCCTGCTCTAAGCTGACGTTTACTCATGTTCTTGACTTGTACGATTGCAGTTTAAAAGGGACCATTTACAGTTGTGCACCAATCACAGTCCGTCCTTCTTTTTTAAATAACAACGCATTTGTCAACTAACCAGCTGTGCTAGTTTACAGTTGCAAAAGAACAGAACAAATAGCATTGATGTAACCGTCTTGCAAAGCAAGGACTTTGATATATATTTGAAATATAAATTCGACATATTGATTTAGAAAATGCAGCAAACTCCATCTCAATGCAATGCTTTGGGTCCACTTTTAAGTCCATCCACAAAGTACAAGTAACACTTCATGTTATGTACAACTGAATAAAAAAATATATTTCATGTTTACTTGCATGTCATGCTACCACTAACCAACATCAGAAAACCACAAACATGTCTTTGCAACTGTTTTGATATATATATATCGAAAAAAATCACCTCATTCTGACCTGCTATATGTTTAAGTGCAATACTGAAACTGAATATAATTATGAAATCAAAGCAGATTATGCAAATTTGCACAAAGACATTTCATTGACTTGCTACTAAATGTCTCCAGTCGCTCCTAATTATGTAGCACAAAACAGCTAAACAAACTATCTGTTTTCTTGCATCAGTTTACAATGAATAGAGAACGAGGATAATTATTCAGATTTGCATAAGATTGCACTCTTGAACTCTAGAAACACTTAAAACTGGTGCGCCTTTCCAAATCAGTTTCCAGCATCCGCTACAGGATTTGATGTGTCCTGCGCAGAACGAATGAGGCGGCAAGAGCATCCCAAGAGGTCATGGGTTCAAATCCCATGGCTTTCGTCTAACTAAATCCCCGCAGACTAAAACATCCCGAGAGGCAGACAGATCTGATCCTCTAGCGCCAGATGAGCCAAGCGCAAGATTGAATTATTGTGAGAGATGTAACAATCAGAGCAAAGCTGTCCGGCCCTCACTAGCGCCAGTTTATGGACTCGAGCAGATGGCACCACCTCTGGTGTAACGCTGCGGGGAGATAAATCAAAGAGATCAGGGTGTGTGTGTGTGTGTGTGTGTGTGTGAGGAACAATGAGTGAAAAATGGGAACATTACATCCAGAAACATTGTGCTGCTTGACAGCGCATTAGAAGCTCACAGTCACGCATTATTTAATAATAAAAAAAACTCAATGCTTGAGGGGCGATAGAGCTTCCTTTAAATGTGCTGTAAGTGTTTGCATTCACAAACATGTCTTGATTAGGTTTACAGGAACTAAAAGAGAAGCAGGGTCAAGGGTTTCGTAAACGGAGGATTGTGAACCGATGAAGAGCTAATTGAGTATCTTGACGGATATCGCTTGTTTGTCATTTCAGAGTGAAGCACAGCACTGCGTTCATTTACATGTGAGCCGCTTGTGATCCAGTGTTTACAGCGTCTCGAGAGTTAAATATGTGTTTGCGAATGCAACGCTGTTTTATTTACTCATTCACATGAATTTCCACCATTTCTGTGGACGGACGTTTACAGCACTTCATTGTCGTTCCACCAAAATAAAAGCTTGAGGTTTGAAATGTTAAAAGTTCAAGGGTTTGAAAGTTTAGAAGTGAAGATTTTAAAACATAAATATTAGTATTCTTTATTGTAGCATGAAATATTGTTTTTTTTTTATTATATAGTACAATTGTAATGTAAAATGTATGCATTTCTCTTCATTTTTATAATTAGCATTAAAAGTATCATTATTATTTTTATTATTATTATTATTATTGTCATTACTACTACTACTTATTTTGGTTGGGTTCCTAAAACACCAGAGCCTGTGGTGGACAAATATCACAAGTGAAAAGAGGATTGAGTCCACTTTAAATTCCAGCTAGAAAGTCAATAATACAAGAACATTAAACAAATGATAATAATATTTATGCTTACTAATAAATCATGTGACCATTAACTGACATTAAAGAACTCTGAACAATTGTGTTGTTAAATTATTGAAATATCACATAACGCAAAATATCACGGGAACTGCCAAAAAAGTTTGAGAACCCCTAGTTTACACTAATACTAACAGTTAGTCAGTTTAAGTCTGCCTACAGCACTTGTAAAGTGGCAGATAAATAGAGAGATAAACAGATGCAGCATCCAGAACAGAAAAAGAGGAAAAGAAGACCTGAAGGGAGCATCAGTGAAGAAAGAGGCATGGAGCGGTCGCTGATATCCACTTACACTCCTGCTGTTTGAGCAGCGAGAGACGCCCTCACTCACCCGCGGGGGTCAACTGCACCGCTCTGTGTCTGCCTCCGTGTGTTTATGGGGTTAATGGATCAGCTGCTGGGAAGGAGCATCTGTAACAGACCAACAGCCAAAGGCCCTTTCTAAAGAGCATTTCATTAATCCTTCAGCGGCCATCCACCGCGAGTCTGAGAATAAAATCAATCGATAAAACAAGTGTTTAGGTATGTTTTTGTAAGTGCATGGGTATGTTTGAAATGACGTTCTGTGTACTTGTTTTGCACAGTGTTCAGCTTTTTTATATGCATCTGAATTAAACAAAAAGCAAAAATCTACAGTATACGACTGAAAATCCCACAATGCAGAGTGCTCCACCTTTCAATGCTATACACATGACTTAAAAAATAGATATGCAGATTTTAACTTCTTTGACTCAATCAGTCGAACCAAAAATAAGGACATTTTACACATAATAATATTAATAATAACTATATATATATATATATATATATATAGAGAGAGAGAGAGAGAGAGAGAGAGAGATGTATAATATTGTAAAAATAAAATGTAATTATAAAAATATAAATATTTATCATTAAATAATACATTTTTATTACAAGTTTAAATTACTTGTTTGTGAATATACATTATATATATATATATATATATATATATATATATATATATATATATATATATATATATATATATATATATAATAAATAACAAACTAAATAATTCACTATAAATTAACCATCAAACAAAGTATGTTGGAAATTCAATGCATGAGAGCATTTATGCACAAAATTGATTTAATTAAATTAATAATAATAATAATTGTTAATACAAAATTTAGAAAATGCAGTATTTTAGGAATAAATTAATCTAATAATAATTAATAATTTTTTTTTAGATAACATAACTAGGACCCTATAAATTAAACATCAATCATATTAAAGTCATGCAAGAAATCCTATGCATGACAGCCAGAAGAAGCCCTGGCTGAAAACCAGCTCCATTTTCCCCACACTTAAACCAACAGCTCAGCCTCCGATGCCTTCATTCGAGCACATCTGAGAAAACAAGGAGAGACTGTAGAGATTCCCTTCTCCATTTACAGAGATGACAGGATGAAAAACACTGCTTTGAAACACAATATCACCGAGAGCACAAAAGTGGCTAATTTCAGTCCGCTGTAACACGGAGATCAAAGTGGAGCCATTTGATACAACAACTGAAGTTTGTCAATGGCAGAAGAGGTTTATCTGTGTTTCACCAAAGAACCAGAAAGTGTTGAAAAGGTTCATGGGAGTTCATACCTTAATATATTCAATAATTACCTCATTAATGATGTTTACTATCGGGAGATCATTAGCTTAGCTAAATGTCAAGCTGTGTTCACTATAATGGACCAATTGAAACTATATTTACATTGCATGCTGACAGTGACTAACAATAAATAAAGAAAATTGGCCTTTTGACATGCATTTTTCAGGTTAAAATATGTAGTAGTGGACAAAATGATAAATATACACTACGGTCTAAAAGGAAATATTGGAAATATTGTTTGGAAATATTTTTTTTATGTTTTTAAAAGAAGCCTCTTATGCTTACCACAGTTGCATTTATTTGATAAAAAATACAGTAAAAATATTATTTAAAAATAGCTGTGTTCTATTGTAATTTATTGTAAAATGTATTTTCAGCATCATTACTCCAGTTTTCAGTCACATGATACTTCATAAAACTTTATAATATGCTGATTTACTGATCAAGAAACATTTCTGATTATTATCAATAACGAAAATGATTGTGAATTATCGTGAAAAGCTCAAAAGACAAGCATTTATTTGAAAAATAAATATTTTGCAACATTAATGTCTTTTACTGTCATAAGTCTTAAGTCTTTCTTTCCCATACTGTGACTGTCCCATAAAATAATAACTATTATAAACCGGACATTTATTTTAATTCTTTACACTTTCCCAATCACTATTTTAATTAAAAAAGAAATAATAATAATAATAATAATACACTTAATTTATTTTTTTCTGGATTTTCAAATGATTGATACAGTTTTAAAATCGTGAAAGAGATTTGTGTTTCCTGAGTTTAATGATGCAGACTGCAATATAATTTTATTTTTTTTGGGGGGGGGGGTCTCTTATTACTCTTATTACTCATTTTTCAGTAGCTTGAGATCCAGATGTAAATTTATGTCCATTATCAAAAACGGTAACATCTGTATAAATTGTAACAATCTCATTTTTATTAGAGGTACACGATAAATATCGGCCGATAATTAATGCGCATTTCGTCAGTAAAGCCAGTTCTCTAATCAATCTGTTGTTTACTGCGTAAATCAATGCTGATAATGAACGTGGATTTGCGCAGCTTGTCACTTAACAACGGCTCTGTGCACCTGATGGAAATTACCACTGATTAGAGAACCAGCTTTACTGACGAGATGCGCATTAATTATCGGCCGATATTTATCGATATTCATCCCTAATTTTTATATGTTGAAATGTAATGATTCTGTAATCTGTTTTAGTTTTATTTAAAATTAACCATTGGTCTTCCATAGTTGCTTACATCTAGATCATGATAATTATCGTTATCGTTTAATAGCTCAGCCGTATGTAGGTGGATGAGATTCATTTTAATATACAAGCAGCTCCCTGATACAGCCAAACAGACATTAAGAGTCAAGCAGAAGAAAACGAGGATGAGACACAGCATCCTCAGAGGGAAATTAACGTAAGGGTCACGGAAAAGGTTGCGAGTTTAATGAGTGCTGCAAATTACTCTAACAAACACGCAAGCAGCAGACAGATGCATGCAAGCAAAACAACACACACTTTCCCAATCTCACTTTTCTCCAGAGCAGTGGAGAAGCCACCGGTAAATATTAAATCAGATTCTCACTTTAAATGCTGACACATATCACCACAGCAGAAACCATGTCCACAACTCACTTTACCTTCTTAAGATACACGTGAGAATTATCAGGAGCAACACAACTCTGGTATCACATTGACTGACATCATAGCAATGAAGGATTATATTGACCTGATGTTTAGATTAACACCAATTGAAGAGTCTATTAATACTGAAATGGAGTCAAATAATTGATCTCATCCGAACACACACTCTCCTGTTGACTTTCAAGGAGAGCATCGATCAGACTCTCACAACAAAGCTCTTTCCAGATCGATTACTGTAGTAATGTGATATTCAAGCATCAAGATTGTAATAACGTTTAGTCTAATCAAGTCAAACAGCAACATCAACGCACTTTGGTAAGTTGTCATTGAAAAAAAGCATTACAAAAAATGGCATAGAAACTATATATACTTATAAATTGCTAGTAAGATTTACAATTACAAAGAAATGGCAATTAACACATTGCCAACATATGCTATCTATTTTGGGAAGAGTTGTTTATATGGAGGCAAAAACAGGTCAAAATAAATTTTAATGTAAATTTCATTTGGCAAATAAAATGTACACTATCTGTTCATGAACCAGAGTTTCGTACATCCGAGATGTAGATGAGTTTGTTTCTTCATCAGATTTGGAGAAATGTAGCATTGCATCACTTGCTCACCAATGGATCCTCTGCAGTGAATGGGTGCCGTCAGAATGAGAGTCCAAACAGCTGATAGAAACATCACAATAATCCACACTTATGGCTAAAATACAAGTAAAAAATATGCTTTCTCCAGTAAAAACCTCCCATCTCCTGTTGTCTCTCACATCAAATCCACCCATATTTTTGTTTTGAGCTGTTTCGGACTGTTTTCACTTGTAAACGATGCTTGATCTGTCAATATTTTTCACTGCAGTACACATTATCATGGATTATGGACTTGCATTTTGTCTAGAAGCAATGGTTTGAAGTTAATCAAACTTATTAATGGTGGATTTTTCCCCCCACAACCACGTAGCTTTTGGCTTTCCAAGAGATGTTAACTGAGGGACAGGAGTGTTGAGGATTATTGTGATGTTTTTATCAGCTGTTTGGTCTCATTCTGACGGCACCCATTCACTGCAGAGCATCCACTGGTGAACAAGTGATGCAATGCTACATTTCTCCAGATCTGTTCTGATCAAGAAACAAACTCATCTACATCTAGTATATTCTGAGAGTGGGTATATTTTCAGCAAATGTTCATTTTTTTCATCTTTAATAATCACACACACTCACTGCTGCTGAAACGAGTGTTTCAGGTTCAGACTCGTCTTCATCTAACATGCACAAGGAACTGGGCTGGTAATATAAGTCCGCTGAAAGTCACTGGGATTTCGACCTGGCTCAGGCAAGACCTCTGGAGACCAGGCTACTCTGGTGCCATGTCATTATACGTTGTGTATTGAGTGCTGGAATCAAATCATGAGTTAACTCATTAGCATTCCTGTAAAGGAACACCTGTAAGGCACACCAAAAGGAAATTGTATGCTTTCACAATCACAGCAAGTCTAACTGGTATTGAGTAAAACAACTTTAAACGAACTGAAAAAGGGAAAAAAGTTTCTTCCTTCATTTTTTTGTTAACAGATACCTGCAGATGACTATAGCTGGGAGCACTTTGATCACAGCATGAAGCCACGTTAGCAGTCTGACAGACACTGAATGCACCTGATGTGTTGATCGTCTCATAAAATGGTTTCCGTCGTTTGATTCATAAGAACCCTTTAGATTTCCAAAAATAAGCATTTTATGTTAAGTTTTTTTTTTTATTGATGTTTTATGCCATGAAGTTATTCCTCAAAAACATGCAGTGTACCGCGGGCAACACAGTGAAATGCTTTGAGGTTAAAACAACTCTTTCTTTCCTGGTTAGTTAATAACTCTTTTTCTCTTCTTATAAACTCTACAATTATATACATATAAATCTGGTTCCTTTTAGTTCAAACTGTATATCATTTAATAATCACCTCTTTTATTTAATCATTTTTATTACCTCTTTGTAATTCCTATTTGTCCCATCTACATTTGTTGTATTTCCTACATTTGTTCTGGTGCTAAAAACAATGTGTTGTTTTCTTTAGGAGGAAATAGGAACATCCAGACTTACAGGCCAAGCTAAACCGCATGAAGCAGACCAGATCATGTGCTTAAGACTGATCATTCAGTGCCATCTGAATTGCATATTACACAGTGACAGGTCCGTCTCACACTCGACAGGTTCGTTTTAATGTTAAACGAGAAGTTTGTTTGTTAAAAGCATTCGAGGACAGCATAGCCTTCCATTTTTTTCATTTTCAACAAATTCTTGTAAAGCATTGGTATTTATCTGACTACTGAATCATTAAATCACAATAACAGCTTTAAATAATCATTTAAAAACTTTTTTAACACATATACACAAGCCTTTTTTTAAGATACCCCAGTGCTAAATTGACATTTTTATGCACATTTCATGCTTAAACTGGAACAAACATAGTCATTCATTTGAATCATCTAGCTGATGAAACCGGCTGGTCAAACACATCCTCACTGGGGAATCTGTCATTTAAAACCTGATTTACAGCATGCAGATCAATATGCATAAATCAGCAGGTCTTCACTGTAAATCAGAGAGATGAATGAGGGGACGCCGACGCGACGCGTTTGCTTTCAGCTGCAAAATGCATCATAAATGCAACATAAACCTAATATCATACTGTTTTAGGAGACAGGTGTGCTGTTAGTCCAGACCACTGAGGGTGATGAAGGAATACCAGCCCGTTGTTTTCTCACCCACCTCTGACTGATAGCAGGATGCAGTCTGTGATCCGCGCTCGTCCGCGGTTATTCGCGCTCCGGGTCGAAGGACGTGACGCGCTCGAGACGCTGTGCTGCTCGGTGGGTCATCTCAGCTGATATCGGCTGCTGCTGTCTGTCATCAGAGCTTCACGCGACTGGCTGCTCCGAGCACTGACGCACGCGCGTGGAAGATGCACGCATCGAGAGGCGGAGAGTCGAGGATACAGGGTCTGCAATTAACTTCTTACCTGCTGATCGAGATTATATACCGTTTTTACCAGCCATGAGAAAATATCGCGCATTATCTCGACAAAACCGTTTCGTCTCAATGACAAAAATAACTAAGATGTTTTCCTTGCATATTCCTGGTTATTTGTAGGCTACATCCGAGTATAATGTGTTACTGTTATGTAAATACATGGATATCCTCCTGTCATCCAGCTATGGAGTGTTGTGCTCTGTAGAGGACATTATTTTATATCTTAAATCTGGTTGTCCTTTAAGAGATTTCTGCATGACCACTCTCTCTCCTTGGGCTTTAAAATTTGGCTAATTTATTGGTCAAATTCAATGTTTTGTAATGACAGTTTTAATCTGACTAATTTTACAATTGTTTGTCATAAATCAACATCTCAGGAAATTGTTATGGGGTTTGGAATCAAATGAATGTGTTTTTGATTTCATAGATGTCCACTGTAGAGGCCGACCGGACTAAAACATGTTTATTACACACTTTAGGAGACGCAACAAATGAAAAGGGAAAGAAATTATATTTCAATATACCCCTATGAAATATTAGATATTATAATGAAAATTGGCAATTATTACTCCCATTATTACACTTCTTTTTTGTTACAACATGTTGCAAAAAAAAAAAAAAAAAAAAAAAAAAAGTTATATGAAATCATTCTGAACTAACGTTCAAAACATAGTTGAGAATAATTTTTAGACAAAGTCTGGTCAAAAAAAAAATAGTTTGGACTGTTTTTGCCTTTTCATGTCTATTCATGTCTTTTTAATTATTATATATATATATATATATATATATATATATATATATATATATATATATATATATATATATATATATATATATATATATATAAATATATTTGTGAACACAAACATAAATGTTTGATAAGCTCCTGGATAGTGATTTTAAAAGCCAAGCTCAAAAATGACATAAAACTTGTGCTTTACTCAAAGTCATCTAAATCATAATCCAGTAGTTTTGTGTAATGAACAGAAGAAATGAAATCCATCTGTTACTCACCCTTATGTCATTCCAGACTCAAAAAAATGATGTTTTTCATCTACATAGTAGTCAGTGTGTCACTAACCTGCCATGCAACATTTCTTTACATTTCTATGAAAGAGCACCTGTTAGAAAAAATTTAACTAAAAAAAACCCTAATGTCATTAAAAGATAATAGCCTTTTGTTAATTTTCAACTGCAGTAAAAGTTGTTTGATGTCAGTCAATCATTTATCATTATTTTTTATTTTATTTTAAAAGGCAAATCACATTTTTCACTCATTCCAGCAGGAAGAAACCTGGTTATGGTTCTTCTTCTTATTGTTCATTGAGGAGCATCCTGAGGTTAAGTGTCTTTATCATGAAAACACAATCAAGTAGCCTACGTATCACAGTTTCCTTGACTTTGATGTATCACTTTTTTCCATTGACTTTTCTTTAATCATAAATCAATATTATCGTCATAAATATTATCAGGAGAATAAAAGTTAAACTAAAATGGCGCAGAAAAGAACCATGATCTGATGGAGTCTGGAGTCCTACATTTTGGAGTCTGATTTACTCTTCTTGTAAGTAGGTTTTGCAGCATTGCAATTATTGTTTTTTACCTAATTTGCAAGTTGTTTTGAATAACAACATCTACTAAATGTAGATTTAATGTAAATATAATGTAAAATATTCTGGCTAAGGATGAAGCAAGTCAGTCAGAGTTTATATATGTGTATGTGGTTTGGCACATCGTCAACATTCAGATATCAAACCATTTATTTAGGAAGCATGTGTCATTATACAACAGGTTTGTGAAGTGAGCGTGATTATATTACCATAGAAGATATCATCTGATTACAGAGCAATAAGAAATGATAAAAGACTGCCTTTGTTTGGGACCTCTGATATTAAATTTCCTTCTGTTTTCACGCGTAATTCTTAAGGGAAGGTAACAGATCTTATTTTCCACTAGATTTACTTCCTTGTGAAAAAATAAATAAATAAATACTGACCCAAATATTTGTAATTGTATTGGAAAAATGCAATTATTGACCATTTCTACTAGAACTAAAGAGGTGCTTCCAGGTTTATGGATAGTTGTGGGCAAGTTCTTCCATGTTATTATATATATAATAATTTAATATTTTCTATATATTACATAAGCACAAATACTGAAACCAAAATAAAAATGAGCAAAAAAAAAAAAAGGTTCAAACACTTAAATAAAATTAAAAAATATTCAAATAGGAACTAATTGAAAAAATAAGTTAAAAACTGTAAAAGTCTCTCAGTGATGCTAAAATTTGCCTAGATGGTTATTAAAGTTTTTATATAGTTTCTAGTGTCTGCATTGAGCTGTTGCTTTGCAGTTGTCAAGGTATGTGTTTTACCATGTTATTAAGTTATTAAGTTATTAAGTTATATATATATATTATATTATATATATATTTATTGGCTCCTCACGTCCTATGATTTCCGCTGTATTTCTTATCCTCTTTCTACTCATTTTCTCTCCCTCTATTTCTGTGCATTTGTTCTTGTGGGATCAAGTATCTCAGCACACACAGAGCACTGTTAACAACAATGAGGGCTGGGTGAGACTCTGTGTGTGTGTGTGTGTGTGTGTGTGTGTTTGAGTGCGGGATGTCAGAAGAAAAGGCCTTGTGTATGAGTGCTGGGTGAGATTGAAGGATGACGGTGAGACTGGAAACTAGTTAAAGACGAGGAGATGAAGACAGGAGATGTTTCAGACCTATCTTTGATGCATGTGAACCTCTAAGAATCTGCAACTGATCAGACAGATGCGCGAGTCATGAATCTGTGACTCTGTCCCGTCTCATACTCCACCCATCCACATCTGCCACTGCTTCTCACAGGATTTACTGAATAAACTGTTTAATTCAATACTATATGGAATCCAAAATACTTTATTGTGATTGTCTAATGACAGCATTTTGGGATTAAAACAAGAGAGACAAAGAAAAAGAGAAAAACAGTGTCTGGCTTTAATCCAGAGTTGATGCTGCATTGTATATTAAGCTTACATTAAAGTTGGCATCTCAACTCTATAGTAATATGAGGTAATATGGTATTCCAAATGTTAAATATGTGTATTGTGCAATATTCTGGATGTGCATCTTGTTTCATTTCCTCAAGTAAGTGATGCAAGGATGAGATTTGAGGACAGAGGGATAAAAAAAATACCTATTTATGAAGACGCATTTCTTTATTTCATGCATTTTACTCTGGCTATATCATGCACATTTCAGCTAAAGCAATAGATCGTTTGGGTATAATGCATGCAAAAATACAGTACCGGAGTAGTGTGATATTAAGTTATTACGAATGCAGTCACACTCCTGCATTATGCAGCGTAACATCAATCCTCCTTCACTGTCGCAGCACAGTTTGTACCAGACACACAGTGCAGCTTAGCTTTCCCATTGCATCAATAAAACACTTATATCACTCTCAGATGAGATGGACTGGAGATGAAAAATGGAAATCTAGATTAAGACCAGCAGCCGATCTTCATAATGAAGGCCAGCCTGATTTCAGCCACAACTCACATCCAGCCTGGGCCATTCAAACCAGTTTATCCATGAAAACACCCCACACATCATCCACTTCAGCTCAGCCGCACACACTCGATTTCAGCTATGGGTCCTGAAGTACTTCAAGCTATAGTGAATGGATTGGGTGCTCTTTGACACAACGGAGCAGTTCATGACGTGAAAACAAACCACTATAGAGTCACGACTGGATTTTGCTCTGCTGATAAGGAAATCATTTTGGTGTCATATAATTAACTCTGACCTGGTTTTTACTGATCTTTCATCAGTATTTATCATCATCAAACTTATTGCAGACTCAAAGTCCAATTTTTAAAAACAACATACTGTACAGTGAGTATAGAAAGAATCAAAGAATCACATTTTGTTGCTTTGCAGTCTGAAATGAAAATGGACACTGTTTTAGTTTTATCCAGCTGTATTTACTCGGTGCAACTTATAACATCCAAGTGAAACATATCAGAAAAAAAAATCTAAATAAAAAAACCCAGGCGTGACTCTTTTCTATTCTCACTGTACAAGACCATATGCAAGAACTAAGATACGAAATAATCATTAAATCACTGAATGAGATTGACTTTGACATATGTTTATCTACCAAAACAGCACACCAAGATTCATTTTCAGCCCCTCATTAGTATATAACCTCATCATGCTGGCATGCTGTCCAAGGATTAAGTGTAAGAAATAATACACTTCTATTCTGAGGTAGGCTACCAAACAGAAAACAGCTTGGCTGAAATAACGAAATAGGAGTGAACACGCGCCTGTAACATTAATGACATAGCAAGGGCTCATGAATATCAATTTGTTTGTGCAAGTTCATTTAAATAAATAAATCATAATCTATGTAATGTATTGCAAATGCAATTCATATCTCTATTAGGCCAACAGTATGTTAATTTCCTATCAAAACTGTTAACGGTTAGAAGCTGGCTTATGTTACTGCGAGTCGTAGATGTGAATCGTATTATTATGAACAAATGACATAATTATGTTAAAGACAAAGAGAAAGAAAGACTTTCAGAGCTTTATCAACAATATTAACTGGTTAAATCCCTGAAATGATGAGATGAACCCTGGCCTTCATCTACTGTAAATTCACCCTAAAGCTCCACCTACTGAGGGCGACACACAAACAACATACAAAGAGCCGACTGAGACTTTTATTCCAGGTTTCTCGGTTTAACTTTTAATACTCTGAGGATACTGGAGACCCATACAGAGAGCTGACCACAATGAGGTGATCTGAAAGGTCAGTCAGATAGCCTACTTTTACCCAGAAATCACATCATGATGGATAATAATCAACAAACAACATCTGTTAATGACATTTAAATAGAGCGAACAGAAACTAGACCATATCGTTAAATAACATCAATGTCTGCCTGAGGTTGAAGGTGTTATTCTGCCTTCTCCCAAAACTTCCCTTTAAAACAGGGGTGCCCAAGTTACTCTGCTCCTGGCGATCAACTGTCCTGCAGAGTTCAGCCCAATCCTAATCAAACACTCCTGAAGCAGCTAATTAAGATCTTCAGGCTCAATTAATAATTAAAGGCATGTGTGTTTGATTAGGGTTGGAGCTAAACGAAGCAGGACAGTCAATCGCCAGGAGCAGGGTTGGGCACCCCTGCTTTAAAAGAACCAGACACGGGTCGATCTTTTTACGACACTAATCTCTAAATCAGTGATCCTCAAATCTGACTCGCGAGATCCACTTTCCGGCGAAGTTTAGCTCTAACCCTAATCAAACACACATGAGTTTGCTAATCAGTGTCTTCAGGATCATTAGAAAATCACAGGCAGGTGTGTTTAATTGGAGTCGGAGCCAAACTCTGCAGGAAACTGGATCTCGCGAGCCAGATTTGAGGATCACTGCTAAGCAATAATTCCCCTAAAAAAAAAATTGTCATCGTGTACTCGCATTCAAAACCAGAACGTCGATAAACTTATTTTCTACTTGTAGTATTAATAATCGTTATGAGGAAGTTCCTGCCACAACTATAACGATAATAACTATAACTTTTTCAGGATTATTTTACTTATTTATTTTATTTGGGAGAAAAAAAAATCAGATGAAAGATTAAAACCGTGAAACCGCGCAAGATTTAAAGCGGCAGAAGACATAGCAGAAGCTTGCGCTTATAATAAACAGACCGTTATTGTCCGTTGGTGTGGAGACTCTGAATCTGAAACTTCGCACCGCGTTAACCAATCTGGAGCTTGCTGATTTTGGAGTGACGTGATTACGACGTAGCGAACGGAAAGGAAAATCCAAAACAACAATGAAGGACAAAGTCATCGTCGCTGTATGTGGATACCTGGAGCTGTATGATACTTCTTCATACTTTGAGAGAAACAGGAATAAAAAGGATCTTGCTTAGAAGAAAGACCAAAGAGTGCCTGTTAGATTTACGTGGAGCTAATCGTCTCCGAAACCAGTAAAATATATTTTTAAATAGGTGCTGTCTTTATAAATAAACCACAGATTTGAGTTTAAAACAACTACATTCTCACCTGAAATACCTTTAAAACTAACTACATCACATGGCACGATAATTGTAATATTTGTTTAATTATCCAAATAAATAGTGATTGTAATCACAATGCTGCGTGAACTGGCAGAAGTCCCTCCCATGACACAAATTCACATCTGTTAATTTCACACGCGAATGAAGCGAATAAACTAAAAATTGTCCAACTATGCATGAATAGCATGATTTATTTGCACAAGTCTCGTCTTGTGTGAACGCACAGTTAGACTCATATTAGGGTCTGTTTTCACAATATCTTAAAAACACCCAGGAGTTGTATAGACTTCTTGACCATCTTCTGATCTAGACATGCAGAATAGCATAGGTCTGGAACGACATGAGGGTGAGTGAATGATGACAGAGCTTTATTTTTGAGTGAACCAGCCCTTTAAATTACAGTTTAAGGAAAACCTGGTTTTCCTCAATCAGCTCTTTGGCTAGCAGAAACCTTTCCGGTCAGTACAACACATACACTCTGCCATTACATCTTTGAATTCATTTACTGGCTTTGGTTGATAATCTTGGCACAAACTGTCCAAATGAAATGAAAACAAATAATGAATTTGCCTCTGAACAGTGAAGACATACATACCAGATACACACAATTCTGTGTAAAGACTATTTAGTTGATCTCACAGTTTCATATTAAGAAGACACTTGACAGCAGTAGTGCTTTTTTGGGGTCTTAAAATAAAGTACAGACTTAACAAAGAGGGGGACTCTCTTGCATTTTAATGTCTGTAGAATAAACGCAGCATGCATCTTCACAAGCGCTCTTTAGCATCAACAAACACACTTTTTTTTAGTATATATTTTATCATGTTGAAAGGTTTTATTTGGCACAGAGAGGGAAAATTGCACTTGAAACCGTGTTTATAAACCATTTTACTATTAAAATTGTGACTGCAGCTATTTCACTATTTCTGGCCTAGATGACATCATCTGAAAATTAAAGTTGCTTCAGAGGCGGATCAAGTTATTATATTTCAGTGGAAGATCATAAACAAAGATTCTTTGGCATAACATGCACTAAAGAAGTCTTCACAACAACATGTATTAGGAACATAAATAGGGTTGCTTTAATTCCATGTTGACTCCATGCTGACTGTTTGACATCCAAATTGGAAATAATTTGAGTGACAGCGAGATTAAAACCCCCTGTTACACGGCCTTAACAGAGTGGATGTAAAACAAATATGATGTTAAAGCTAGCAGACAGAAAAACAGAGAGGGGAAATGAGGGATATTGCTAACTCTCTTGCAAATTGAAAGCTACATTCAGGGGCTTGGAGAAAATGAAATACACTCAGAGCGTTTATAAATCGCTCTCTCCGTAAAGGGCACTGGAGAAGGAGATGTAATCCAGGGCTCCAGGGGACGCATCGGGGCCGGCGTACTTGGTCATGCGGCTGATGCAGTACTCGGCCTGCTCGGGTGGGAGTTCACGACGAAGCTCCTCCACTGTGATATAGGGCTGAATGACAAGAAGAGACACTTTTACACCAACTCACACGTTTTTTTCAGTTCTACAATTGGTACTAAAAACATGTGAAAATAAACATTGGGAATAATTCATTCTGAATCCTCCCTGAAGTGTTCACACACTATGGCAAGCCATTTTAACATTTAATCCTTAAAACATACAATTTTCATGTTACTTGTGCATATGTTTTTAGCTACTAGTATCTATTCCATTAGGCAATTGTACTTATTCATTAGTTACTAGTTCTTATTCTTTAGGTACTTTAAAAAAAGTTACTAGTACTTGTTTATTAGATACTGGTACTCATTAGGGCCTTTCACACCGCTTCAGTTCCAGAACTAAATAAGTACTGGGACGATTTTGCACGAACTATTTCCAAGTACGATTTAAAGGGATGCATTTGCACCGACAGTGTGTACTAGGAAGTGCTTAAGCCGGTCGACAGGACATAATTTGTGGGCGGCATCAACAACGGAAAAAATAAGAACACCGTTAACAACCGGATGGAGGATGCTATGATCGGAGCTGTGTTTTTTTGTGTGTGTGTCTCGTGGTCTTCACAATAATTGACATGGAATATTGACGTATACGTAAAGCAATTGAAAGAACGGAAAGGATGACTTTCATGTTAAATGTTCAAAAGTGCCTGCGCTTCAGCGTCCGTCCATCTATCGCTGTTCTCCATATTTGCGAAATAAGTTGACACAATATTTAAACGGCGTTTTAAATCATGGTGGGTGAGAGGGTTTTTTTTACGCATTTGGCCAATCAACGTCTACTTATGTCACAGGGAGTACCAGTTGTCCTGCTTAGACCCTGGTCCAGAGTAGGAGCTAATTTAGTTCTCGAAAAAGGCAGTCCGGTACTAAAATCGAGCACAGTTCAGCTGGTACGAAAACGCCAAAAAGTGGTTAGTTCCACAATTAGTTCTGGTACTATGAGAAAGGCTCTATTCATTTCATACTAGTACCTATTAAATAGCCAATATTACTTATTTGTTAGATACTAATGCTTATTAGATACTAGAACTTATTCATTAAATACTAGTACCTATTTCAGTAGTGATTAGTAACTATTCTAAAATTCTATATCTAAAATTTTAAATGTAACATTGACTTCTATGGGGATTATTCAGATATTAACTATTCTGTTTGACTAGTCTCTATTCCATTAGTGACTAGTACATATCTCTTATATATTAGTAGTTATTTATTGGGCACTAGTACTTATGTTATAGATACTAGTACTTATTTATTAGATACTTGTACCTATTAAATAGATAATGCTACTTACTCTTAAATACTAGCACTTCATGATAATCTATGATCGCTTTTTGAATACATGCTACTCAGAACAGAATTGTTGGTATCTCAATACCGATCCCCATATAATTCAATGGCAAAAATGTAAAATATATAATCTGTAATAAAATGTATAATCGAATAATTATTAGTCTGAAAATAAGTGCTGAAATAGGTGCTAGTATCTATTAAATAAGATTAATTAATTAATCTGCTTGTATCTTTAAAAACTTACTAGTGCCTAAAGGATAAGCGCTAGTAGCTAATGAATAAGTAATAGTACATAATGGAACAGATACCTATAGCAAAATAATACAATAAATCAGTACTACTAACATGAAAATATATATTATTATGTTTTAAGGATTAAATATTTACAGCTTTCCATATAAGTACTAGTAACAAAAAAAAGAACTAGTATCTAGTACTAGTCTCTCATAAATATTTACTAGTACCTAAAGGATAAGCAGTAGAAGCTAATGAACAAGTGCTAGCACCTAATGGAATCAATACTAGTAGGTAATAAAATCAGTACTAATCACATGAAAATAGTACATTTAAAGGATTAAATGTAAAATTGGCTTGCCATACAAACACAAATGGATTAAAGGGAAGCATCACTGGATGTTGATCTCACCTTGTCGGAGGCCAGGATCTTGAAGGAGGCCATGACCTGTTCAGCAGTGTCTGTCTCAGCGGTCTCGCGTGTCATGAAGTCGATGAAGGCCTGGAAGGTCACCACTCCCGTGTTGTTGGGGTCCACCAGGGTCATTATGCGGGCGAACTCCACCTCACCCTGACAGAAACGACCAATCAGGTTCAAGATGCGCATTTAATTCTGCGCTTACTGGTGTACAGCAAAGCACCTACTGAGATTGAAATTACTCCCGGTGGATGTTGGAAAAATATAATTGATTCATTATGAGGTTTGCTGCAAAAATTATGAATAACTAAATAGAAATAAGCCTTTTAAAAAGATGCCAAAATAACAATTAAAAAATGTATTATTGGCTAACAAAATACTCAAATGTGTGACAGGGACTAACTTTCTTTTTGAATTGTATTTATTATTTTATTTAATTAATTATTTATTTTTGGTTTATTTTTTTATTTATGTATTTATTATGTTGAATCATGTTTCCAAACAATATGACATATGTATTTATACTGTACTGTATTTATTTGACAAAGTATTTGAGAATTTATAAAATACACCACAGTTGAAATGTTTGGGGTCATTACTTTTAATTATTTTATAATTATTATATAATTATAAAATAATTATTTTTAAGAAATCTAATTTTTTATTCTTGCAAATATTTATTCAATTGTTCAAAAGTGACTTAAAAAAAAGGAAATTTGTAATGTTACCAAAATGTAATTTCCAAATAAATGCTGTTTTTCCTATTCATCTAGAAATCTCAAAGAAAATTTATCACATTTTCCACAAAAATATGAAGCAGCAGACAACTGTTTTCAATATTGGTAAGTTTCTCAAGAAGCAAATCATCATATTAGAGTGATTTCTGAAGGATCAAAAAAATAAATTACATTTAAAAATATATTCAAATAGAAAGCATGAAATTAAATTTTAATAATATTTTAAAAATATTTTTCAAATAAATGCAGCTATAGTGAATGATCCCACATTTTTTAACTGCAATGTGCCATGTAGTGTGGTGAGGATGAAGGGTTTCATCACAGTGCATTTGTCACATTGATGTAGATGGTTGTTAGTGGGAGGATTTTTCTCTTCACTCACCAGATCGTAACCCATAGAGATGAGACATGCGCGGAAATCGTCGGGGTCCATCATGCCGTTTCTCTTCTGCAAGTTAAAAACAATAATGAGTCCCCATGCATACGGTCACATATGTGCATCATTCTGAGCGTCTGACTGACCCTGTCGAAGTGGTTGAAGGAGGCTCTGAACTCATTGAGCTGCTCTTGGCTGATGCCCTTGGCGTCGCGGGTCAGGATCTGGTTCTCCACCTCGTTGATGGTGCGAGCGATGGTGGTGAGCAGCTGCTCCCAGCCCACACGGACGTGCTGAGGAGGGAAGGACAGATGAAGCCAGAAACTGTAGCAGACTCTTGAACATTCATCATTCCTCTCATAACACTGTTCTGTGTGTAATGTGTGTTTGTTGAGCAAGCTCTGTTTAATTGTTTCATTTTTGCATTATACAAACAAAACGTAATATTATTATTAAACTATATGTTATTATGAACAAGGTAATTAAAATATATAGGGGAGACCAGGTTAATCCTTAATGAATTGTTAAAAATAATAATAACAAATTACCTGTAGTTTGTTAGCCGTTTGCAGATTTTTTTATTTGTGATTTATAATAGTTTTATTATTTACATTTTGCTAAAAATGTATTTAAAAAATGAACATTAAATAAATAAATAAATACATGTTTTGACTTTTTTACCTTTGTTTTTATATTTTATATAAAATACAGGGTTAGTATGTGTTTTAAATGACCTTTAAAGCTGCTTTTATCAGGGTTACTTTGATTGGCATTGCTTGAAATGAAATGCACGATAACGTAAATAAAATAAAATATAAAAAAAACTTTATTTTAGCTAGTTAGTTTAGTAAAAATTTCTCATTTAAAATTATTTTTAATTTTATGATTTTCATATTAAATTTTTTTTACTATTCAAATTGCGCTAAAAATAATTTTAAATTAAATACATAACTGTTATGGAAAACTGTCTTAAATTTTATTTTATACTTTTTTTTTCTTTTTACTTCAGCCGTATTAGCTATATTTTAATGGGTAGGTTCCCATTGTGACAACTTACCCCGCTAGAGAACCGATATGTGTTTTAAGTGATCATTTTAAAATCCCTCATTAGACAAAACTATATTTATCACTAGCACTGATGTGATGCTTCTGAGAACGAAGCCTGTGTTGGAAACAGTGATCTTCTGTATGAATACCTCCATGGTGTAGTTGGTGTGTTTGTTGTCGAAGACAAGTGCCTCCTGAATGAGCTGGTGATCTCCCTCCAGTTTGTCAATGTTGGATTTGTAGTTGATGATGTTCTGCTCGTACTGCTTCAGATTATTCATCTGTTCCTCCAGAGAGCCGGCGATATCCACCGACACATGACCGATCTCCTACCGAGAGAGAACGGGTGAACAAATGTGCATTAGAAGAGAAAGAACAGACGTCTGTAAAGAAATAACGAAACCGCAAACAAGTCAAGAAGCTTAACCAAGCCAAAAACTAAAAGCTAACCAATACTTTAGAGCAATTAAAGTGACTAGTAACTACAACTAAAATCATTAAAAACAGCATTTTTGTTAAATAAAATAAATGTTGACTCATATAAAAGAAAAAGTAAAACAACAACATCATAATAACATTTTCTATTTAAGCAAGCTTGCAAAGAAACATTTCTATTTTTATTTAGTTCAAATGTATTATTTTATTTTAGTTACTTCCCAAAACTGATGCCCTTGAAAGTTAAGTTTGCAGAAATTAATGGAGGCTTGAGGCAAAATTTCCACTAAAATGATCAAAAATCCCCCCAAAATTCAAGATTAAGGAGCAAAGAAATAAATAAAGTGTCAAAACAACTAAACTATATCTATTATGGCTGTCGGGATTAAAGTGAAATAGTAACAAAAATCTAATAAAAATTACAAAAAATTCCCAAATGTTAGCTAAAATTAAATGTATTAACTGACAATATATATAAAAAGAAATTTGAATGTCCAAATGTCCAAAACTAAAATTAAAATGAAAAAATATGGGTCACAACTTATTTAAAAAAAATATATATATATTCAAAATTAATGAGGGCTGAGGCAAAAGTACAACCAAAATGATGAAAAACGCCCCTCAAATTCAATATTAAAGGAGCAAACCCTGGCAAAACTAAACGAAATCTATTATGGCTATTCAGATTAAAGTAAAAATGTCAAATGAATGAAAAGTGTCCATTCATGGCATGCTGCATCAGATTTCATCATTCACTGTATATGAACTGGCTGAACAAATCAGTTGATTGAAAAGAAGAGTGGACATTTGGGAGATAGCATTTGATTATTGCTTTTAGTAACTTCTCAACACTAATACCAGTGTAACTTTCTTAAATCTGGTTCTTCACCTCCAGCATCTCAAGGTTTGGTGTTGAATAAGCTCACCTCCATCTTGGTCTGGATCCAGGGTCCGATGATGTTGGCCTGAGCGGCGAAGGAGCGCCTCAGCCTCTCGTTGGCCTGTTGCCTGGCAACCTCCTCCTGCAGCATCTGGTCTCTGAGGGGAACCAGCTGCTTCACCTGCAGGGGGCGACCGATCAGAAACACACATCTGAGTCCCTTCATGCATCCAGAGGGGAAGGAAATGACTAGCCGTGAGCTTTGAGCTGTGTTTGTACTCTGTACTCACAGCCTCCCATTTGTTGGTGATGTCCTGCGGGCTGAGGACCGTGTAGGGGTTGACTCCGACCAGCTTGATGCCATAGGTTTGGGCGATCTTTGTGATCTCGTTCTGGATGCCCATCACGGCAATGCGCTCCTTATCGGCTTCTGGCAGGGTGGCCTTGAACTGGTCGTGAGCTGTGATCAGGCTCTGAAGGAAAAATGGAGATTAACAACATTACAGGGGTAGTTAAAGGGCTTCTATTAAGCTTTTTCACTTTTTTTACACTGCAAAATTGGTGCCACTGTTAATATTTGCAGCTGAGCAGATGAAACTCACGGTTATGGTAAGGGGTGTGTTATTTCCAGATTTCTCTATAAGCACAAAATGCACTGGGACAGCTAACAAATCAGAGCGTGTTTCAGAAGTAGGGTCTTCATTGATACAGAAATTAAACAGCCTGTTCGAGACAGACTGGGAGGTGCTGCAATTCACAGTTCGCCGCGAGTTTGATTGACAGGCGATCTGACCAATCATAACGCAGAATCTGCCATTAGAAAACAGAGAGTTCCGCTCCTTGATTCTGATTGGCTGAGCAGTGTTCAAAGCTATTGTAAATGACTCTACAAATATACACCTTTTGTCTTTTTTGTTGTTTGACAACCAGTTTGTTGCAACCACATTTCATTGATATCATTAGACTTTATTTGCTGCGTTTTATTTTGTGAAACCTTACTACATATACAGTATGGAATACCCATGTTATAAAAGCAATAATCCCTGTGAATCTGCTTTGCTTATTGTCGTGCTTAACAATGCCCTCCATCATGCAAATTCACATGGTTTTTTGATTCGCATCAAGGACTTTATTTGTTAAAAGTGTTTACGCTACAGTTTATGCACATGATTTCTTATCAGATAAAGAATTATCTGAGTCATTTCCGTGCTTCTGCACATTATTAGGATTTACATTCCTCTTGGCTTTTCCATTCAGCGTTTTTTTTATGCAATATCTCAAAATGCGGATAAAAATAGTTTGATGGAAGCGTAGCTAACGATCTCCTTAATGCAACGTGATTTCTGCAATCTCACAAATACTTTCAACACAACATCTCAATGAAAACACAATATAAATAAAAGACTCGTTGAGCAGTGTAAACTGTAGCATTGATTATAACGGGTTTCGGTGAAAAAACACAGAAGTCAAATTACTGATAGACTCACACTGCTCCAGCACTAATAAAGAGATCAATCTTTAATTGCTTTATAGATCTACAGATAATATAGATAACAGATGCATCTCACATTACTAACTGGAACTGTGTGAAGTTTTACTTTGCCACAAAAAGCGTCTGCACATGAGCTGCTGCTCTTTACAGAAAATAAAGAGTTTTCTGAACTACTCACTGAGTATTTCCTTTAATAACCATCATAAATTATAAACAGTTATTCAGAGAAGAAAGTGCTGTTCGTGTGCATGTCTTTTATCTAATAATGGGTGAGTAGTTTCATGTTCCTTCATAAAAGCCTGCTCTGCACAAGATGATGATGTTGATGAATAGGTTTGTAGTGCATTACAGTGTTTTCTGCTTCAGTTACATGCTACAAAAATAGACACTAAAATCCTACTTGCACCTGCAAATGAGAAGCTTACGTATGCAGTCGGTGTGAATAATGCAGCCTGTAAATGTGGGCGCTGAAATAAATACACGCTGCTAGGAAACAGGCCATATTGTTCATCCGAATTCATCAGGGCATGTCATTCGAAAAACTGATCATCAAAAAGGAAAAACATTCTCTATCTCAAAAACGACATTTCCATTCTGCAGAAAATATTATCACAATATTTCATGCTGGTTAGTCTAATGCATTTGGAAATGTGCACTTTGAAATACCCTCTCAGTAAACCAATGGTGTATTGTTTTATATTGGTCAATATACTTTTGCTCATATATTATTAATCACACCTACAAGCCAAATATACTGAGAACTGTACTTTTCTGAAGTGTATTTAAATGTTTATTTTTTGCATAAAGCTTCAGACTGCTGACCTGGATCTCCTCGATGCTGTGCACGATGAACATGTCCTGCAGATCCTCCATGGCTCCATCCATCCAGTTGTTGAAGGGCGCCGCCCTCTTGGCGAACTCCAGGTACAGCTGATCAATCGTCTCCCAAAGTTTTTCCACACGCTGCAGGATGAAAGAGCAGAACCGGTTACAAATGATTGATATTTTTACAAATACTACGGCTGGTATTCCAGTTGCATCTAATATCTGGCTTCACACTGTAGCGTGAGTTTGTTTGGAGTGTGTAAAGTGTTTGCGCACCTCTAGAGCGTCTCTTCTCTTCTGGGTCAGGGTTCCCAGGTTGTCCCACTGGTCACAGATGCCCTGGCAGCGGGTGTTCACTGACGCAGCATCATGATAGTCTAACTCACTACACAGAGAGACAAACACATCTTGTATGGGGTTCCTGCATAAAGCCTGTTGTTTTAAAATGCTGAACATCATGAAAATACCCAGGTTTTCACTCCAAAACCGATGAAGTATGCCACACAATAAAGGTACAAAAGCTGTCACCGGGACAATACTCTTTCAAAAGGTACACCATTGTACCATATTTACCCCTAAAAGGTACATATAAGCACCTAAAGAATACATATAAATTCCTAAACCGTACACATTTGTACCTTTTGAAAAGGCACCACTCTAGTGACAGCTTTTGTACCTTTTTTTCCTAAGAATGTATACTAATATGCATGTAGCAAACTAAACTACTTCCATACTTCTTGAGACTAAATTCGGTAGCACTTTATTTTACAGTCCTGTTCCCCATGTACATACTATGTACTTATTATAGTAATTACAATAACTATGTAATAACTAGGTACTAACCCTGAACCTACCCCTAAACCTAACCCTACCCCATGTAGTTACCTTGTGTTACCAGAACTTTCTTAGATAAATACACTGTAAGTACACTATAAGTACATGTTAGTACACGTACTGTAAAATAAAGTGCAACCCTAAATTCTCCCACCTTTTTTAGTTTTAGTTTAGTAATTTAACCAGAAGTTAAATCAGTTGTTTTCTTTATCCTACACTGTGGACTATACTACAAGTTAACTTGTATTATTTTTACCAGTTTTAAACTTCTAGACTGAAGTGTACTGTCAGTAAACTGCTATTTCAGTTGTTGTATTGCACATGCCAAGTATATTTAGAATACTTTATTCTACTCTAAATATATCTAAAAAACTAAAGATTATGTACAGGTAGGCCAAGTAAACAAACTTTTATGCTAAGTATACTTAAATATAATTTTGCTAAGGATATCGCTAATGAATACTTTAAAAACAGATTGCAAGTATCCAAATTCTTATGTTTTAAAAAAGTATACTAATAGTACAGTTGAATAAACAAATTTTTATTTTGCATTAAGAATACCATATGTGGTTAGTTTGTGACCATTTTGTTATTTTATTTTTATGACAACTTTAGTATATTTTCAGTGAAATTCCACAATGAAACATTTAACTTTTGAGTTTTTTTGGGGGAAATGAAAGTTACTCTTAATGCTGATTTTTAGTTTTTATACAATTTTTTTTGATTTTGCATTGCATCATGGGGTTAAAAGCGTTGTGTGTTACTTCAGCTCTTGAGCGATGGCTGCGATCTGCTCTACTCGGTCCTGGTGAGCGGCCAGGTCGCTCTCAAACGCCTCGTGCTTCCTCATCAGAGCCCTGATCTCCATCAGAGAGGCTGTCTCATAGTCCTTCTGAGACAGCAGGTGCTCCTTTCCTAAAAACAGAGGCGTCAAATCAGAAATGCAGGAATGATTGTAGCGTAGAGATGTATGAAGCTCAGCTCACACAGAAGTCGAGTTCGAACCAAGCAGCTTTCTGTGGGTTGGTTTTCTGTTGGATCCGTGCAACTTTTATACCAAGACTCTTGCAAACTTTCCATCTTGTAGATTTAAATTACTGATTGAAAGTTGTTGGAAGATTAGTGTTGGTGATGCTGTCATGTGACCGTGGTGTACTTCATTTATAGAGTCTTACTTCTGCCGATTGAACTTACTTTAGGCTTCAAAGTTCATAAAATGATGTAATTTGTGAAGATCTTGAAACACAAAAGATGTAAGAATCGTACAATTTTGTTGTGATTTCTTTCGCACTCACATGGAAATTCCAAATCATATGGATTACAATTGGATTTCGCCAAAAAAAAAAAGGCCAAACAATGATAAATGTGACCGCATCTTAAGACATATTGGTGTCAAGAGCTCAGAGTTTAACCTTCATATGAAAACTGCGGTCTATGCAACATAAAAATCACACACATATTTATTTATGGAATAGTGGATGTTTAGCCAGCAACTGATTTTTTTTTTTTTTGCAAAGCTTTTACAAGTGCAAAATGATGATGTATTTTTGGGAATGGGAATGCTAACGCATCATGCATTATGTTTAAACTCTTGTGTGAATTAAGCATGGTTACCTGTGGTCCAGGACTCATGCAGGGAGCATTTCTGCTTGAACTTCTCCGCCAGATGATCGAGTCTCTCCAGACGACGGATCTCGGTGAGGAGCCATTCCTCATAACCCTTCTCTACCTGCTCTAGACCTTTCCATGCATTAGCAATATCCTACAAACAAACAAACAAACAAACACAGGTTCTCTGTGAGCTTAACATAATCATAATTAGTCAAACCACTATCATTTGATCTGATTGGCTGATTTTCTAGAAGTGGGATTGGCTGGTCATAAAGTCACAAGTAGTTTTCCACCGGTTTGCTGGTTAGGAAGACTTAGGACCAGCATGTAGAAGATACTTTTGGAAAGAGTCCGGAAAGAGTTGGAAACATTTGAGATGATTTTGCATGACTTACCGACACCATCTTGCCCTCGGAGGGCATGAAGGCCGGGCGGTTGCTCAGGCGGAGTTTAGTCTGCAGGGTGTTGAAGTTGATCTCCAGCTGGCATTTCTCCTGAACGCGTGGAGGCTTGTGGACGCGCCTGTAGTCGCGGAAATCCTCCAGCTTCTGCTGCATGGCACGCATGGTCTGCTCCGCCACACGGTTCTCCAGCCACGGGATGGTGCGACGGATCCACTCCAACAACTACAGAGAGATGGGGGAGTTACACACAATGTAGGTCTTCGAGGGAACAGGGTTAGTGCTCTTACAAAACTCTAGTGAAGTGCAACACCAAGATGGCTCCCAATTACCAGTCAAAATATTTGCAGTGTTAGGTGCTTCATTTGTACAAAAACACTGACATTTTCATCCACGATGGCTGACAGTTTAAAGGAAATCGTCAATCCATAAAACAACAAATATATATTTTCTGGCCAAAAATATATTTTAAATAAATGCTGTTAACAATAAAGTTAAATTAAATATATTTTTAATATTGAAAAATATATTTAGTTTAAAAATTAATATACCAAAATATAGTTCAGCAGCAAGAAAATGCATTATAGTAACCCACATTTAATCTAAATGCAATATAGCTTACTATAGATCAAAATGATTCATTAATGCAATTTTTTTTATGTATTATATGTTCACACCTGCTAAAGACAACAAATAAAGTTTGAATGTATTTTCTTGAATTGAAATTGTTTGTAATTTTTTTTAAATGCTTAAAAAAATATCTATATATAAATATATATATACAAATTAATTTTTAATATATTAGTAGACAATTTAATGAATATATTTAGAAACTTTTTTTGTTTATTTGTAAATTTATTAGATGTAAACATAAATGTATGTTAGATACTTTTATTAAAATGGAATATTTTAACCAATATTTTTATGAGACGTATATTTTATTTTTGTTTTCGACCTCCAAATCCTAAATATAGAAATTAGTGAGCATCGTAGCACTTCCAGATACATTGTCCTGAAGTCAATGGTCTATTTTAAACGTTTTTTGGGGACATTAAACATTATCAAGCCAGTCACAGTATTCGTTGTGTTTATGATTGTGATCTTGCAAACTGATGTTTATCTTTTCACTTCTATTTTCAGCAATAATCCAGACCTTCCCATTGGCTTTTAGCTGTGAACGTCTGACAGAGCCTCACCTCACTGGCCAGTTTCTCGTACTCCTCCATCAGCCTTTCGTTCTCCTGGTTCACAGCCAGAACCTTACAGATCCTGTTAGCCGCGGTCTCGGCCTGGAGACAGAGACACGGGGGAAACAAGCATAACAAATTCATTTCAGAGTTAATGCGCCTGTATCCAAGTCCCCCCACTTCATTTACTTTCATTTACGCATTCATTTACTCTGCGTTACGCTGGAGAGCGTCTGGAAGCTCAGTGCATTACTGAAATCAATTTCCTTCAGTCATTTACACAAACTGATCCCAGTTTATACATCTAACACTTGAAAAACATTAGTTTGAGAAATTTAATTGAAGTCTGATTTGACTTGTGGTGACTTTTACCTGCTCGGCACCGGCGAAAGCATGGTAAAAGCAGGACACGTAGGTCATGATGGCTTTCTCATCAGGTTTAGGGGTGTTGACGATGTCTGGGGACAAAAAGAAACAACCAACATCCCTTTACTTGATCTCTGTGGTCAACAATAATCTTTGGACATTCAGAAATCTATTGATCAAGAATTAAATTTCAATAACATTTCAAATCAGCACTTAAATCCCACAACACTGGTATCACAAATTATAATCACAAACCTAGTCGTATTTATGAAATATGAGCTCAATTTAAGCAGCTGTATCGAAGATAAGAGTATTAATAATGAGCTCAATACAGTTCAATGTTGATTCAGTTAATCAATTATCAAACACATTGTAATTAAATGGTAAAGCAGCTCTACAATACTCAACTCAGGTTAGTTCAAAGTTGATTCAGTTAAGTTCAGTAACAGTGTTAATGTTGTAAAATTCAACAACTACTAAAAAAATAATTAAAAAAGTATAATTTCATCACTAAAGCAGTGTCTATAATATAATATCCAGTTCAATATATTTCAATGTTGATTCAATTTTTTATCAATTATCATTATTCAGCTCTATAGCTTAGTGTTGGTTCAATTTAGTTCAGTTAAAACATTTATGAAACAAATTGAATTTCAGCTCTAAAGAAGCTCTACAGAAGCCAATTAATATTCAGCTCAGTTCAATTCAATGTTGATTCAATTCAGATCAATAACAGAGTCAATGTTTCAAAGTTAATCCGTTAGGACGTTTTTCAACTCAGTTTGGTTCAATGCTAATTTAGTTCATTTCAATACAAAGCTAATCTTTATTCAGCTCAGTTCAGTTCATTTTTTTACTCTCATCCAATATTATCAGTGCAGCTGAATCAATAATATACAGAATATCAATTGTCTTATAAAGCTCACCTGAGCAAGCCAAAGGCAAGTTCAAGTTTTAAGCTCAAACTATACTAAAACGCTGGCCCAAGTGCATCAAGAGTAAACAGACTGTGTCAAACAGACTCATGTTGTATACTACAGGATCTCGTCGACCTGAACAGGATTGATTTCAGAGGTGATCTCTGACTCACCTTCAGCGTCCAGCATCTTCGGGATGTCCAGGTACTTCTCTGCCACCTCAAACGCAGTGTTCAGGTTTCCAATAGGGTCGTCCTTCAGAGGACCAACAAAACCATTCACTCCATTACGTGGACACATGCTGTCATTTTTAAGAGTTGCATGCCTTATATTGCACTCTATATGTAGACAGTGCCTTATATTTAGCGTAGAGCTATCAGGTTTATAATGAATCATTTCTGAATCAATCATTTGAGCCTGCAAATCATAATCTGACTGGACAAAACAAGAGCTTTGGACTCAAGGATAAACCTTTCGAGTTAAGAGGATTGAAAAAACAGACATTGTGTGTTGATTTGGCATAAAGCTCCACACAGGGAATAAATGTAAAGCGCGAGTGACTGGTAGAAAAGACAGAAGCGGCACCTTTCTGAGTTTAGAGTAGTCGATGAGGTCTGGTCTGTGTCTGTGGATAAGGGCGCACAGAGCGAGGCCGTCCTTCCAGCTGACAACAACACACACAACATATGAGAAAACCTCTCAGTGCTGACGTACTGTATAGAGAGTAATGAAGATCTTTACAATTAGGTCCCATTTGTAAATAATTAAATGCATTAGTTAAAAAGAACCAACAATGAAAAATTCTTTAAAAACATTGATTTGAAAAACATTTAACAATACATTGTTGTTACAAGTTAAAAGTTTTATCTGTTATTATATTTAATTTGTATTGTTAATTTTAGATAATGCATTTAATCAAATAACGGGACCTTATTGTAAAATAAATACATTAATAAATCTGTGTTTTTAAACAGTATTTTTTTTTAGCATTAATACTAATGCTTATTATAATCTTTGAAGTAAAATAAATAAATAAATGTGATGACAATTGCCAAACAGTATCAAAACAATGAAGCTAAAAGTTATTGATTTAAATTAAACAAAAAATTGTATTAATGAAAAATGTAAATCTAATTAGCTGCATTTCAGGTCTGTTGAATGTTCTAAGTGTTGACTTTCAAATAAAATATGATTTTCCGCAAAATATATATTAGTACTGGTAGATATATTGACAGTATTGCCATTGATGGTATTTGGCATCACAACTGAAAATAAAGAATATTTTTCAAACACATGTGAGTTGAATTGAATTCAGCAAGTTACATTCACTTCTCCAAAAGTAAACAGCAAATACATTTATGATGTTACAAAAGATTCTGTTTCAAATAAATTCTATTCCGAACGTTCTATCTGTTTGAACTTTGTGTGGACGTCCTCTTCAGATGTGACGTGTGTGTCATCGCTCTCACCTGATGTGGAAGTTCTGTACGTTGACGTTCCTGTAGGGGGCCGTCTTCCTCTGACACCACAGCAGCAGACCCTCTTTAGCAGACGTCTCTGAGGACACACACACACACACACAGAAATACATTAATATGAAGTGATAATGAGTGTTTAATTAGTAACATGATCAGTCCGGTTGTGTCATGAATGTGTCTGATAAAATGCAAATGTGTGTTTGTACCCTCCACAGAAATGTCCTGGATAGCGAAACGAAGAATGATGGTCCAGATCATTCCAAGAGTCATTTTCACATTGCCATCAACAATCTCTGCAGAACAAGAGAGAGAATTTCAGATCAAGTAATATATATGAGATATATGTATGTTAATATATAATATACATATCAATTTAATATAAAAAAAATATATATATATATATATATATATATATATAATTATTATTATTATTATTATTATTATTAGTTAGTAGTAGGCTGTCAGTTTAAATATTTACATTTATTCTGATTAATTAAATTGTTACATTTAATAACCATGACTAATCACACACACACACACACACACACACCAGTTTTTCCTGAAAAAATAATAAGCAGCTCAACTTATTTTAGCATTGATAATAATTAGAAATATGATTTCTGAAGTAATGATGCTGAAAACATCACAGGGTTTGCATCACAGGAATAAATTACATTTTTAAATATATTCTAATAGAAAATAGCTATTGTAAAATGTAATAATATTTCACAATATTCCTGTTTTTAAGGTATTTTTCATTAAAAAAAAAGCAGCTTTGGTGAGCAGCACATGTAAAATCTTACCGACCCCAAACTTTTAAACAATTGTGTATTTACTGAAAATAAAATAATTTCAGATTGCATTATCAACATAATATTTTCATTATTTCTCTTTCTGTGAACAAAACTGATTGCACTAAATTAACTTTAAAACTGTCCGCCCTAGTTAGTAGTCTACATAGTGCACTAATAGTCTAAGTTTCTCACCTTCAGCACCAATGGACACCAGTTTGACTCCTTTGCTAGAGATATAATCCAGAGCTTTGTTGACGTTGGCGATCTTGTGGAAACGCATCTTTCCTTTGTCAGGCTTGGGCAGTCTCTCACCTGCGGATCGATCAGACCAAACTCGTGTCAGTTATCAAGGTAAATTAATCAGTATTTTGATGCTGAAGTGTGCAGCTGTAGAGGAACCGCACAAACAATGACTGTGTCCAAACAGGTTTCCCCCACCCTTTCCATCCTACTTCTGACATGTAAAACACACAGCTGAATACACAGCTTTACACTGTTTTTACAATTGTACAAAAAATGCACATCTCACTGAAGTCAAATGATGCAACCGGTTTTGTTTGCAGTTGAAAGCCATTTCAAGTTATGAACATATTTTGTTTGCTTCAGAGTACACTGATGAGTGGTTCACAGTAAGAACATGCATTAAGAGAGTATAAAAGAGTGCTTTTTGATTTCACATTCAGACAGCTGGTGATTTGAAAGATTATTTGCTCTGATTCTGACTAATGTACTGCAAACGAAGCATGACTCATCATCTGTGCTCTGAGGATAAAATAAGCATTACATGAATCATGAGCTCCATTCATTGCAACACTACTTTAGTCAGTCACAAACCTTTTATATATCACTGTACAAGACGACAGCTGGTTTTCCTTCAGGATACGACTTCATACTCGTGGCATGAAATATGTTAACCTTACATTTGCTTCACTAGATCAGTGCACCCTAATGTATGAGTATAATGGAGGTGTTTCCTAAATCTTCCTATCGTTACCTGAGATGACCTCCAGCAGCAGCATGAGTTTCAGCCCATTCCTGAAATCCTCTTCAATGTTCTCGATCTGAGTTCCCGCTTTACGCAGATGAGAGTTACACCACGCTGTGAACGTCTGGGAGACAAGGACAGATTATTCATGTTTTTCATCAGCAACACAAAACAGCTTATACTTTTATTTTTTAAGGATTTTGAGATAAACTGAGAAATGCAAGGAAAAGGTTTTTTTGTGAAATTGTGAAATAAAAAGTCACAATTACATTTTTTATTATGTAAATTCAGAATTCAGAGAAAAAAGACAGAACTGCAAGATATAAACACAATGTAAACTTGAAATTGCAAGAAAGAAGTCTGAATTCTGAGTTTAAATCTTTACATTTTATAATTTTTTTTCTAGTTTCTGATTATGATGAAAACTCTAAAAATGTAAATTAAATACACCCTCGCAATTCTGAAAAAAAAGGTAAGAAAAAAAGTGTAAAAGTGTTAGAAAAAAAACTCAGAATTGTGAAACAAAAGTTAAAATTACTTTTTTATTCTGTCAGGAAAAAAAGATATTATGAATTGCAAAATATAAACTAAAAATTCAGAGAAAAAAAGTCAGAATTCGGAGTTTACATCGCTGTTACAGAGAAAAAAAGTGTTAAAGAGTTTATAGCAATTGTAAATTTATATCTCTCAAACTTTTTCTCAGACTTCCGAGGAAACAAAGTCAGAATTGTGAGACAGAAAGTCATAATTACTTTTATTTTTATCCTTCTATAAGAAACTAAAAACATAATCAGATTCACTGCTTTGGTAGAACGTAAAAAATACTTTTTACAAGTTAAAAGTTCAACTTTTAACAAACTTGTTTTCCTTGTGTTAATTCCATTGCCATTCTGTGTGAACTTCTGTTTGTGACCATTCTGTTCTTTAGAAAATGATGATATTTTAACGTTTTATACGTCTAATAGTGCAAATGCGATTTAATTTGCACATTACAGCGTGTTTCTGCAGGTTTCCAGAGATGATTATAATTCAGAGATCTTATAAATATCCCTCTCTTCCAGCGTGTGCGATGCCAAGAGGACGTGATGTGGGTGTTAGGATGTAAATGAGTGTCTGTGTGAGCAGAGCGGCAGATTAAAGTATGAAAGAGGAGGAGGAGTGATGAACAACAGCACATGTAGGAGTTCTGATGAGAGAGACACGGATGGAGAGGTTGAAAAAGAGAAGGAGGGAGGATTGAACACACAGATGGAAGCCAGGGGTCACTGTAGGGCCGAGTGGGTGGGACACAAATATAGAGAGACGGAGAGGAAAGAGATAGGAGACCAAATGAGAAGAGCTAAAATGAGACAAGGAAAAAAGGGGAAATGAAAGATGAGATGAAAACAGAGGAGAAGTTGAGAGAGGAGAGAAGAGAGGTGTATAAAAGAGAAGAAATGAGATAATGAAAGTTGAGAGTAAAATAGAAAAGAACAGAAGAGATAATGAGAGTTCAGAGAAAAGAATGACACATGAGGCCAAAGAGAAAGAAAGAAAGATGAGAAGAGAAAGAAGAGAAGAAATTATAAAGTTAAGAAAAAGGAAAGAGAAGAAGGAGATGTGACAAGAACACAAAGGAAATGAGAGACCATCATTTCACCATTAAAAACATATTAACAAACAAAAACTAATTGTATAACCCACTAAAAAGAGGTTTTCATCCTCCACAAAAACCAAACCCTTATTTATACTCCAGTAATGCATTAAACAGATTGATTTTATTGACTTCCTTCCGTTTCAACTCTATCAGCCTTCCAGGTTTTGTCTGTCTGAGTAAGAAGTTGGAAAAAGTGCAAATCTCCCTGTTATTGAGAGAGTTTTTAAAATCATAAATGAACTGTTTTTGAGAAATTTAAACTTAACCCACTGAAAATTCCATTTAAGATTTTAAAAAGAGAAAATTTAAATCATTCACACAAAAAAACAAAAACAAAACATTTGCAGACTGTAAAACATAAAGACCAAAAGAGAAGAAAAGTGAGATGACACGACATGAGAAGAGATAATTCAAGCTGAGAGAGAAGAGAGGAGAGTGTGAGAGATAAGAGGAGACAAAAGAAAACAAGAAGAAAAGAGAAAACAGGTGGAAATCTGATGGAGAGAAATACACAAAATAAAGACACATGGTTCTTTCTTTCATGTTCTGTAAGGAACCCTCTTTCTAATTAAGACTCATTTCTCATTGTCTCATTACAGGTTCTTCAGATCAGTGTTTTGTTTCTGGGTTCTTCAAAGCAAAATAAAACACTTACTAAAAATATTAAATATTTTATTTGTTTACTTGCATGCCATGAGACCGATAACACCAGAGAACCATAAACATGCAAATGTGTTGTTAAATTATCTTAAAATCTCAGGGGGAATTCAAGTTAATATTTCAGACTAAATGGGTTCAGCGGACAAAAACAGTTGGGGATCCCTGAATATAAAAGAAGGTCAGGCTCCAAAAGTCTCTTAAGTTTTAAGAAGATCCAGCCCAAGCCTTTAGGGAACATTTAGAGGAGACAAAATAAAGAGGAGATGGACAGATTGAGACGCAACGGGGGAAAAGGAAAGGTCAAAAAGAGGCAGAGCAGGAAGGGTGTAAGGAAGCGCTGATGGAGGAGGGGTGACAGTGTCTAAATGTGGATGTCACAGGACACCCGAGACACAGCTGAGAGAGAGGGATTCCTGAGGAGCAAAGTAAGAGACACAACAGGAGCTTCAACTCCAAATCCCACCAAGAGATTTCTGATTTCTGTCAAAAGTCTGAACAAGAACAAAAACCATCCCTAGTCTTGACCCAAAAGATATTAGCGCTAATATGCAGCCAATAATATAACCCTGGGCCTTTAGATAACAGCCCTCAGGGAGCGCATGCAGCTGCCACTTCCACTCTGTTAAGTAAATTAATTTCCCAGAGTGCACCTGTTCCCGGCATGAGTGTGTGTTTGTGAGGGGGTCGATCTTTAAACGTGAGGTAATGTGCTATCAGCGTGAGAGGAGATGTCTGTCTTCTCCAAACCCCCACCGGACGGCCGGGGAAGCCCTTTAATAGGTGACCTTTCAAACCAAATTATGACTGACCTCTACACTCACTGTTTTAGACGGGATGCATTTAAAGAAGCACCCTGTTCCACTCCAACAAGTCACCATAAATCTCCAATTCACACTGACACTGAAAGATTTACAGTTAGTGTGAACACACTTTATAACTGAAGCATTGTAATTTGATGTCATATTGCATCACTGTTATAATAATTAAAATATATTTTGTTGTGCATGGAAATGCATCAGATATATTCAATCATAATCCATGATCAGAAGCCAACTGCATAATGTTAAGTCAGATTATCATAACATGAATTGAAACAATTTAGGAAATAAATGAGATGGCTGCCAACCAAATAAACAAACAAATGGACATGTGTTTTATTATGTATGTAGCAATAAATAAATGCTGACTTTATACACATTTGAATATTTGAATCTGACGGACCAATCAGAATCAAGTATTCCACTGAGCTGTTTATTTGCTCATTAATATTAATTAATGTGAGAGAGATCTGCAGGCCACCTGTTTATAGAGCTCAGCTGTGAGGTTATTAATGGTTCACCTGTTCATTAAATCAAACTGTTCTTTTTCAGAATCCGTATAATGCACTCATGTGCCACACTGTGGTCAGTTTAAATACAGAACAACACATTCATAAAGTCTGCATGAATGTAGTGGACAGGTCAGGCCAAACACACACACACACACACACACAAGGCAGGTATGCCTGTTCTAATGCCTCTAGTGGGAATGAATTATCACCTTACCAAAGCATGATCACCGAGCTGGAAAAAAGCCCCTGGTAACTGTGTGTAAATAAAGAAGCTAGGGCTGTATTAATAGCTTGTCATTTGTCTGGGTGGCTGCCATTGATTGTCCTGCTCGTTCTTCCTCTCGTTCACTCGCTCGATGGAGGTAACTGTCCGAGGAAGAGAAACGATGACGAGGCCACAGGAGACAATGCAACAGTTCCCTCCACCTGACTGCCGCTAACCTTATAATAACCTTAGAATAGTAAAACACAGCCTCTGACATCTCATTTCAGCCATTACATCAGAAACACACTAAAATGCTTCTCTGAGTGGAACAACTTTCAATAAATAAATAAAAAACAAACAAACAAGGCAATCAAAAGTTCTTCAAGGACCATATGTTGTCACAAATGTTAATGACAAAACTAATTATAATTATATAATCTCATTTCAACTGATTTTTCCATTAGCATGTTGCTAAGCTAACAGTGCAATGTGTATTTTAGCGCACACAAATATTGGATAAAATAATACTTTTCAGTACACTAAGCTATTTTCACGGTCTTGTTTTTTATTGACACTTTTGGGATTTAATGAAATATAGGTTTCAGCACCATTTTAGGTATTTTTCAGCTATTTTGCCATAAATACTCTATGATGAAGTATGGAACAGCCATTATAATTAAAGCATTATAATTAAGGTGTTTTTGTATTCTACTAAACTACTTTTCCTTTGTTGCTTTTTTTAAATATGCATTAGGCAGCAGAGTTCCCAGGTCCATGTAACAAAACAAGTCCAATTGTTAATCAAAACTAGCCCAATCACAGGCAAAACTAGCCTAATCACAGACAAAACTACCCCAAATCACAGACAAAACTAGCCCAGTCACACAAAAAAGTAGCCCAATCATGGGCACAACTAGACAAAACTAGTCCAATCAATCACAGACAAAACTAGCCCAGTCCCAGACAAAACTAGCCTAATCACAGACAAAACTACCCCAAATCACAGACAAAACTAGCCCAGTCACACAAAAAAGTAGCCCAATCATGGGCAAAACTAGACAAAACTAGTCCAATCAATAACACACAAAACTAGCCAATCATAGGCAAAAGTAGCCCAATCACAGGCAAAACTAGTCCAATCAATCACACACAAAACTAGCCAATCATAGGCAAAAGTAGCCCAATCACAGGCAAAACTAGTCCAATCAATCACACACAAAACTAGCCAATCATAGGCAAAAGTAGCCCAATCACAGGCAAAACTAGACAAAACTAGTCCAATCAATCACACACAAAACTAGCCAATCATAGGCAAAAGTAGCCCAATCACAGGCAAAACTAGTCCAATCAATCACACACAAAACTAGCCAATCATAAGCAAAAGTAGCCCAATCACAGGCAAAACTAGACAAAACTAGTCCAATCAATCACACACAAAACTAGCCAATCATAGGCAAAAGTAGCCCAATTACAGGCAAAACTAGACAAAACTAGTCCAATCAATCACACACAAAACTAGCCAATCACAGGCAAAAGTAGCCCAATCACAGGCAAATCTAGACAAAACTAGTCCAATCACACACAAAACTAGCCAATCATAGGCAAAAGTAGCCCAATCACAGGCAAAACTAGACAAAACTAGTCCAATCAATCACACACAAAACTAGCCAATCACAGGCAAAAGTAGCCCAATCACAGGCAAAACTAGACAAAACTAGTCCAATCAATCACACACAAAACTAGCCAATCACAGGCAAAAGTAGCCCAATCACAGGCAAATCTAGACAAAACTAGTCCAATCACACACAAAACTAGCCAATCATAGGCAAAAGTAGCCCAATCACAGGCAAAACTAGACAAAACTAGTCCAATCACACACAAAACTAGCCAATCATGGGCAAAAGTAGCCCAATCACAGGCAAAACTAGCCAATCATAGGCAAAAGTAGCCCAATCACAGGCAAAACTAGACAAAACTAGTCCAATCAATCACACACAAAACTAGCCAATCATAGGCAAAAGTAGCCCAATCACAGGCAAAACTAGACAAAACTAGTCCAATCACACACAAAACTAGCCAATCACAGGCAAAAGTAGCCCAATCACAGGCAAAACTAGACAAAACTAGTCCAATCAATCACACACAAAACTAGCCAATCACAGGCAAAAGTAGCCCAATCACAGGCAAAACTAGACAAAACTAGTCCAATCAATCACACACAAAACTAGCCAATCACAGGCAAAAGTAGCCCAATCACAGGCAAAACTAGACAAAACTAGTCCAATCACACACAAAACTAGCCAATCACAGGCAAAAGTAGCCCAATCACAGGCAAATCTAGACAAAACTAGTCCAATCACACACAAAACTAGCCAATCATAGGCAAAAGTAGCCCAATCACAGGCAAAACTAGACAAAACTAGTCCAATCACACACAAAACTAGCCAATCATGGGCAAAAGTAGCCCAATCACAGGCAAAACTAGACAAAACTAGTCCAATCAATCACACACAAAACTAGCCAATCATAGGCAAAAGTAGCCTAATCACAGGCAAATCTAGACAAAACTAGTCCAATCACACACAAAACTAGCCAATCATGGGCAAAAGTAGCCCAATCACACACAAAACTAGCCAATCACAGGCAAAAGTAGCCCAATCATGTACTTGGGGAAAATGGAGAATTGCAGTGCCGATCATTAGTGTTGGCATTTTTAATCAATACTTGACAAATATTTGATAGCAATATGGCGTAGGCATTGAGTCCATCGTGTCATGCAGAAGTTGAAAATTGACAACTTTTTGACAACTTTGCTAGCCAGTCGCAATCACCGAAAAAATATTGTGATTACTACTGTCACTATAACGCTGAACTAGCGTTATGCAAGTGAAGCGCTAATACTAATAAAATGTGACATACGTGTTCCACCAACATTTCAAAGGCAAGATTAAAGTTAAATACTTTGAGTTTCTATATTCAGCACATCACGCTATTTGGGTTGCTTATATTATACAGTTATATATTGTTTCAACAGCAGAATTGGGCTACTTGGAAATCATTGCCTTGGGTTGCTTATTTGCCATGGGTTAAAGTTTTGGCATATTGCATAAATTATATTTGGCTGAAATTCTGGTATTTTCTCTATTTTATATTCTTCCAATGATAAAAAAGCTGTAGGACTGTTTTTATGCTTGCTGTTAGCCTAAACAGTGATTCTCAAGTTTAGGGTTTAAGAGTGTAATGCATGACAGTGACTGGGGGTCATAGTTAGTTTTATTACTCAGATCTGGCAACCCTTCATAACACTGAAAAACTGAGTGTTCCTGATATATTATGATCAGTGTTCTCTGGGCTGAATTATGTTAATGGGAATGGAAAATTTGAAATCATCTAAAAGGAATGACATGGCTGCCTCCTTCAGTCACCCAACACACATACACACACACACACACTCGAGGCATGCAAGGACCTGACATCTCACATTTCGACATTTATCGACTGCAGCAGCACTCATTAATGGGTTCACAGAAGTGTGACTGAAGACTGCTGAGGATTCAGTGTGAGAAAGTCTGTGTGTGTGTGTGTGTGTGTGTGTGTTACTGAACGAGTTTCCTTTAAAAGTTCATCTTTGTGAGTTACCATGGCAACCTCATCTGCAGCTTCCTCTATGAGACCATAATACTGTCATAAGCATTTAACCCCAGAAATCTGACTCTTAATGCTTTTAAAAGTGTATTTAGAGAAGAGAATGTTATCTAAAGTTGAGATTGCAGTTCTGAAAAAAAAAAACAATCAGCATAAAGCATGTTTATAGCAATGTGAACACTTGTACATCAAGAATGTAATTTATGAATATTATTGTTATTTGATTGATTGATTTATTTTTTATTTCTTGAACACACTTAATTCTGGATTTGTTAAAATGTCATTTTGGGAGGGTATATTTAATTTCTATACTGCTATATATGGATGTATATAAACTGTAATTAAATGTATAATTTAATTATAGAAGAACGTGAATGATAAATATTACAAACTCCCTTCATTACAGACAGCTGAAGGAGCATCGCACTTAAACTGACTCCTCAGTAATGAATTTGGCAGATGGACACACACACACACACACACACACACAATCCCTTAGAGACCAGAGACCACATTAAAGATTATTCTTAAAATATCACCCTAACATCACACTCAAGCCTTACAAAAAGCACTGTTGGGGTACTCAGTAGTTTTTTAGATGGCTATACTATGGTCCTGTATGATTAACCTATTCATATTCCACATAATTTACATGGTAATCCAATGTACTTTAAACAGCACCCTGGTATTTTGAACATGTTCAAAAAAAAACAAAAAAACATAGTATTACCATTTTGGTAAGTGAAGCCAATGTTGAGATATAACTGCATATACACGAGCCTAAATATACATATTTCCGAACACTTAAACACACATAAAGCCATTGTGAGGCCTGGGTGTCCCTCTGCTAGTTTATAGTCTCTGCCCTACATGGTCACAGCTTCTGGAATAGTAACTGCCATCTGATCTGAGCACACAATCTCTCGCCCGCTCGCTCTCTCAAACACTTGCTCTCTGTGAGAATAATACAAAAATAAGAAATGACACTAATACACAATAGGACCTGAAACTCGCTAAAAAAAAAAAAAATCTTTTTCAACAAATGATGAAAGGAATCGCTGAGCCTTTGAAATATTCAAACTAAGACTGATTTTAAAAACTGATTTATGTGATTGATATTTTCTTGCAGCACACACACACACAAATCAAGATATACGAGACGTCATAACATAACATTCTTACTTCGCAAAATCACACAATACTGAGAATCTAAAATATACCATTTTAAATATAGGGGTCATTCTGTGGAAATGCATAAAATGTTTTAGGGAATAAAAGCTATATATAAGTATTCATAGGAGGTATTCATATATAAGAAGTTATAAATAAAATAATGATTATTGGAATAGGTTTTAACTTAAAAAAAAAATTATAGTCTACTTAAAAATGTCTTAATTCAGTGCATTACTTGCAATTTCTATGTAATAATTTGTGAAATTTACTAGCAATTTCTAAATGAAAATTGTTTTATGAATTTATTTTAGTGTAGGTAGTGAAATAATTATATTTTAATTTCAACATATACCCAATTAAAAGTCATTTAAAACAATTTAATTTATATATATTAACCATCAAAATGTAGTGGTGACGAATGAGGATATGCAAATTGGTTCATATTTCCCTGAAAACACAAATTTAAAAATAAAATGTGTTTCGCTTTACATGCTAAAAAGTCTTATATCTTGGCAATCATATTAGTCATGGGGAGAAAAATGTATTGTTCAAAGTCAAGTCAAATAGATTTGTGTGCAAATGTCGATAATCTAAATCTGATCTAAACTCAAAAGTGTGCCAGTGAATTCTGGCATTGAGAACGACTGCCATGTCCTCATGATATCTAAACCTTGACCAATAGATCAAATCACACTGAGAAGCAAGGGAAACATTGAAACTCAAATCAGCAACAGAAGTAGAAGTGGCACTGAAAGATGCATTTTCACACCACGGGAACAGACGTCAACTTAATTTGATCAGCAACTTTTCCCACATGAATAACCATTTGTTAGCCAATAAGGATCTTTACCAGACTTGTGTAAAGGGTATTTATAGCTCCCTGTTTTACAGTGCAGCTAGAGTCCCGTCTTGTTGTGCTGTATGTGTAGGTATTCTTTACATCTTGATGCGTTTCAAAGATCATTCCCATTCGTCGATCTTTGTGATATCACATATACCGGAAAATATGCGGTGTAGTCCAAACGAGTCGTTCGTTTGTTGTAGTTTTTGAAAAGTGATTTATGTTAAATAAAATATCTCCTTTTGAAGTGGACTTTGAACTTTGTAACTTTGCAGATCTTTGTTATGCTCAAACAGCAATATTGTATACTTAAAACTGAACAGTGAAGTGGACAGTTTAGCTACGTTAGCAATAGCTTATCTGCAGCAACAACAACAACAATGTCTTCAAACTCTTAAAGGGATAGTTCACCCAAAAATTAAAATTTGACGTATATCTGCTTACCCCCAGGGCATCCAAGATGTAGGTTACTTTGTTTCTTCAGTAGAAAACAAAAAAAGATTTCTAACTCAAACCGTTGCAATCTATCAGTCTTATAATGTAAGTGAATGGTATTCACGACTTAGAGAGTCCAAAAAACATACACAAACAAAACTAAATTAAACCCTGGGCTCGTGATGATAAATTCGTGTGTAAACACACGAAACAATAGATATGTGAAAGAAACTGAACAGTATATATATATATATATATATATATATATATATATATATATATATATATATATATATATATATATATATATATATATAATTTATCTCTGATTCGCCACAATGTCTGAACTGTTAGAACTCTCCTGAGTGGTTCTCAAGCCAGCGCATGACACGACTTCTTCTTCTTCTTGCTTTATGATGGATCACAGACTTATAAGTGCATTACCACCACCTATCTCTCAAATTGACTCTCCTAAATGAAATTGTAGATAGAGTGTCAGTGGTCCATTTGAGAGATAGGTGGCGGTAAAGCACTTATAAGTCTGCAATCTGCCTTAAAGTAAGAAGAAGATGCTTCAGGCACAGGCTGTTGAGAACACGCACAGGACAGTTCTATCAGTTCAGACATTGTGGTAAAAAATAAAAATAAAAATAAAAACTCTTAAATTGACTCAAAGCTGTGACTCCCATTCACTTCCATTATTAGCCTACAGACTGCAATGGTTTAAGTTAAAAATCTTTGTTTGTGTTCTAATGAAAAAACAAAGTCACCTACATCTTGAATGCCCTGGGAGTAAGCAGAGAACAATAAATGTAAATTTTTGGGTGAACTATCCCTTTAAGATCTCTTTTAGATTTCACTATTTGTAATTAAATCTATAATTTTTTATATGGGAGATTTCCAATATCTTTATGTCCCTCTAGGTGGCAAAATAAGATGCTATTCAAAAGGGGCCTTTTGATTTTGCTAAAAAGAACATTATTTTGTGTATTTTGTGTAATGCATTGTGTTTATGCAGTTTGAGGTTAAAAAAACACATTTCCACATACTGTACATTATTGTTTCTCCTCTATTCCCCGCCTTTTCTGAAACGCATCAATTTTTACAAAGCTCATTGCTCTGAAAAGCAAGGTGTGCTGTGATTGGCCAGCTATCCAGTGCATTGTGATTGGCCGAATGCCTCAATTGTGTGACGGAAATGTTATGCCCCTTAACATACTGTGATGTGTGTCCCGTTCAAAAAAAACAGTGCGACAAGACAAAAACAATAAAACCCTTTACAAACAAGACTTTTGTTGTAACAAGTGGGGACAAAATTATGATTTGTAATAAACATAAAACCATGTCTGCATTTGTGATCAGCGAAACAACAAGTGGGGCTCTACTCTGCTCAAAACTCGTGTTTGAATCACCAGTGGCAAATTCTTTAAATAAACATACTTACAGACTGTGAATCAGAACAGCCAACATTGTAGTCTTCTCTCCCAGGATCAGGAAACAGTCCTCCTTAAAATGAGCTGCACACTAAATATTAGTTTTTTGGGGGGATTATTAGGGTTTAACTGTTCTGGAACAGTGTTGTAAATACAACTTAAACGCTGATTTATAGTTGTGTCCTCTTTTGGAAGGCCAAACAAAGTAATTTAGTTTTCACCTACAGAAATAGCGAGAATCAAAGTTACACCTTCTTTCTTGGCTTGAAAATTTGGGCAACGTTATGGGCATCGTTATGCAAATCTTCCCACATCATGACGTAGACGTGGGGGCGTGTTTAAATGAGCCATTTTAGGATTCCGTGAATGAGTCTTTAACTTTTATTAAGAATATCTCTTTGAGTTTGAGACTTTAGTCTTTGCAACTTTAGGCATATTGTCTATTCACAAACAGCTTTAAACACTCCAAAGAGAAAGGAAAAGTTGAAATCGCATCATATGACCCCTTTAAGATCTTAAGATCAGTCATAGGCTTCCGGGAAGTGTGGTATCAGCTTTTCAAAGCCAGACTGTGAGAGAATTTAAACACACAGCGATGCACCGAAATTATTTCTCTATTTTCTGCTGGCTTTTGACAGATATCAGATGAAACAGCATGTTGACAATTACTTTATTGCTGGACTTCTGAACATGTGCGCTGTGGAGCTAGAACAGGTGCAGAACCTCCACCCCCAAGCAACCCCCATATTCGTTTCATTGCAAAATGATGCACTTTCTATATTTACACAGTGATATCAGCTCCTTATCCTGATCTTACAAGCCTGAGGATGTTTAAAGACCCTCTGCCATGCACTCAAGTCTGAAACCTAACTTATAACCTTATTGAAGCCTTTTATCACTGCAACAAGATGAAGTTAAGAGTTTATATGAGTTGAGCTTTTCTTATAAGCTTCATGTAATTGTTTGTCATCATTTGATCAGCTTAAATAGCCTTCAACGTTTAAAAAAATGAGTAAAACACGTAATCCAGAGGGCGCTAGTGGGCATGTTATTACTTCCATGTGAAAATAAACAACTATTTGCTTAACCAAATTGAAAGGTGTTAACACAAATAAAATCTATGGTTACATCAGAGGAGATGCTGGCTATGAAACACCACCGTGTGCACCTTAAAAAATGTGTGCCATTAAAATAGTGACAATTGACATGGTGATGTTTTTTACTAGCTATCAAATACAGAGGGGGCAACTTTACAGGCAAAGGAGCTCAGAAAAGATGGCATTAAGAATTGAGGGAACGAGGGAGCAGTACGGGAGATGGGCCGGCAAGGTTGAGGAGTATTTTTAGGCCATGTTTATTCACAGACTGAAATGAACCCTCCTTGCACTTCTCTTGCTCTCACACCATCTGTTGAAGTCTTTCAGCTTTGTCAGGTCTTACTAACATCCCGCAAATGTTTGAGAGACACCTTAATGGAGAGTGCCTGCACAATTAATGCATTTTGCGAAAGAAAAAAAACATACAAAAACAACAAAAACAAACATGTTTCCCACTTTGTATTTTAATATATTTTAAAATCTAATATTCCTGTAATGCAAAGCTAAATTTTCAGCGTCATAACTCCAGTCTTAAGTGTCACACGATCCTTCAGAAATCATGCTAATATGCTGATTTGTTCTCAATTCTGGAAATTGTTGGGCAGCTTAATATTTTTTGGGGATTCTTTGAAGTTGGAAAAGAGAGCATTTACTTATAACAATAATTAATACCGTTCAAAAGTTTGGCTGTCAGTACATTTTTCTTTTCTTTTTTTTTAAAAAAGATATTCAAACTTTTATTTAGCAAGGATTTGTTAAAAGTACGAATTTATAGCAAAGATTTATAGCCTATTGTTAGAAAAAGATTAAAAGATTTAGACTTTGAATAGATGCTGTTTTCTTAAACTTTTTATTTATTAAAGAATCCTGAAAAATTATTGCAGTTAAAAAAAAAAAAAAAAAACTATACTGGAGTCATGGCTGATGGAAATTCAGTTTTTCATCGCGGAAATAAATTATATTTTAAAGGATATTAAGTGAGAAACCATTATTTTATATTGTAATATAATTTTGCAATATAATTTTTTTAATCAAATAAATGCAGCCTTGATGAGCATAAGATACTTCTTTTAAAAACATTACAAGTCTTACTGATCCTAAACTTTTGCCTGTATATAAGGTAACTTCTGAACTCAAACGGTCTTGACAAACATATCTGATCTCGACACCTCAGATCTGTGGTTTGCAGTCAGAGATCAATCAGTTGTTCTTGGCTGACGTCACCTCATACCGTAGCACGAGCGCCACTGACGGCTATTAAACGTCAGCTGTCATTTCTGTCAACCAGATCTTTAAAAACGTCTTCTTAACCTAACTTCTTTACCTTCACACAGAAAAGCCTGCGTTTTGACACTAACAAGCGACTGTTTAATCGTTTAAACACAGGTAAGTTTAGAAAGTACCATTTTCCACTGAATTGTTTTAAAGTACGCGCGCTTTTTTGAGGTAATTTTAAAACTGTAGCGAACGTCTAAGACATTGTCCATGTTGTTACTGCGATTGGTATAAATATTTTATAGACTATAAAACATAAAGACCGTATAAAATTAGCCACAAACTTAATGAGGAGGGCAGGGATGTGGTAAGACTACACAGAGGAAAACTGTGAATATAACTAACAGCTGAAGCTACAAGATGCTAACTCGCTTGTCAGCTCGAAATGACAATAAAATATTTAAATCGTCTCTACGTGTTGAATAGTATGTTCAGTATGATATCCTTCTTTCAAATTTGCTATTCATAAAAACTGTTGCAATACCATTCACTACAGCTATGCTTGCTATGGCAAAATAAATAAATAATAAAATAAATACAGGATTTCTTTTAAGTTTAGTAAGTTTTTGGCGTCTACTTTATTTTGTAAATATTGGAAAAATTACTGTAGTCACTATAGCAGTTTTGCTATGGTTGTATAAAAGGTAAATACAACAAATAAAAATCTTGCCCACACAAAGTGACTTCCAGCAAAGTCATATGAACACACCTTCCTTTGCTGTTTCTCCCAGGCAGGGTCCAGCAGAAGATCCCTGTCCCAGCTGTCCTCCTGAGTCATGTAGTCTTCCGTAGTAGACATCATGTAGGTGTTGTTATACTGAACCTGCGTCTCAATAACGGTCGTCATCTTTTACGGTTATCCCTCTAACTCTTAATAATTAGAAATGATGTGCCTTGCACTTTAGATTGTGAACTCTAAATCCTTTCCGTGCGTTAGAGGACAACACCCGCTCAGTGTGTACGTGTATGACCGTGGAGGAAGAGGCCAGACTCCACTCGTCCGAGATGCCTGTGTGGAGGTGCGAGCAGAACTTCTGCTGCCCAGTGCTCATATCCTGGTCAAAAGTAGCACACGTGACTTTACCCCAATAAATAAGAGAACTGCTTGTGTGGGTGTCGGATTATGGAACCTAAAAGGTGTGAGAGGTGGGACACACTGTGCACTGGGACCAATAACTGGTGGCTCTTTTAGCGAAGGGCAGGGAAAGACACACCTCCTGGTGCCCTCCACTTTGCTAAGAACACCTGTTGTTCTTGGCAGTAGTCTATATCTACTTACCCAAGCAGCAGTTCTGGGGCCAGTATAAATGACAACCAGCTGACTGCTACTGATTGAAAATAGGTGCACAAGCAGATCCCAGGCCTGTTAAAATCCCTGACTATACCCCTCTCACGCCTGTACTCATCTATGCCTCCACTGCTTACTACATAAAGTAGATGTAAATGAAACAGACAAGTCTATAAGAGGAAATTTAGAAGGCCCATTCCCATTTTTTGTATATATTATTTAAAAAAACAACAACACCACAGATTGATTTGTATGCAATCGTTTACTTAAAATTGATGACAAGTAAATGCATAGTGTATGCAGCCATAGTTCATTTATTGCAGTAAGCATGCGATGCCAAACAGTGTTCATGCAGAAGCCGGTGTAGGAGAGTACACTTTATCAGTTGCAAGGTTTTTACAATATACACACATTAACAAACCATGCATATACTCATTAGAAGGTGATAAAAACATTACAACCAGCTCAGATCCTATCACCTGCAATAGAAATTATTCACGTTTCATACATGAATTATAAAAATTATGCACTTTATCTTTCAAAAGTACTGGAGTAGCCTTTTCACTTGGTAGGGGATTTTATATATATATAAAAAATGCAAACACTGGAGGTTGTGTTATTGTTATTGTCCAATTTAAACAAAAAGGTTGACGACATCTAAGGGAGAAAGTAGACAGAAAGAGAATTCTCTTATCCATTTAAAAATTTAAATGGATAAGATAATTTTACCATCTAGATTCAAAGTGACTTAAACTGGAAGAGCAAGTTGGAGAAGAAGGTAAGTGAATTGTTTACGAACCAAGAACCACATGTAAGGAACAAGATTCTGTATACCTCTGATATCTATCTCTCGCAGACATCTTTCATCATCAACGGATGCTACGGACATCACGGAAATCTGTCAACCACAAATATCTGCAAGTCAAAGATCTTAATACCACTAACATTGGGAGTAACAGCTACTGGACAGTTCCTTTTCCTCCAGAATAAGATCTAAAACGGAGTTCTCATTCCTTTCCCCTCAATTATACAGGCAAAGTTAAACAAACACAATAGACAAGAAGAAATGCAGATGTCTGTGACAATGTATGTGAAGATGCTACATCATCAGAAAAAGCAAGTAAGATCAAGAACAACAGCACCTTCTAGTGAAATAGACCAAACAAACTACCATGCTCCCTCTGGAGGAAAGGTCTTGTAAGTATCCCTCAGGCATCTCAGGTTCAGCAGTCTTCCCCAGCAGCCCCCCCCCCCCCAAACCCCGGTTGAAGCTGCTTGTTTTCTAGGACATTCTTCTACCAGGTATGTAATTTAACCAGGTAGGCAATCTAAATCTGTGCCACCTACTTATCGTACACTCAGCTATTGCAAACACAAATATCGTAACAGACTCTCATTTAAACAGGTAACACAAGGTAGCTTTCAGATTAATTTAAAGTAGATTGCTTTTTCATCTGACAAACAAAAACCAAATCAATTTGGGATGATTGTGCCTTCCACTTAAGAATTGTTGTCAATCTAGGAAACAAAAGCAGAAGTTTATAATAACAATGCTTTGCTGGGTTGCAGTCAAGCAATGCTTAATAATGGCTATCAGTGTCACTGAGTCCAAATGAGAGTCTTGTGAATAAAATTTTGTCCAGTGTCTCGGATCCAGTCACAGAGCTTTCAAAAATGCATTCAAGCAGTGATTAACACTGAACAAATGTAACAACTATCACTGGGGATTCGACGAGGGCGGCGGTGAACTGAGCGTTAACGGCGAGAAGACTCCAGGAAGCCTGGGGACACGCGTTAAATCATGTAAACAAACAAAAAGGCACATGGAGGAGGGGGGTGGGGGGAGGTGAGGTCGACGATACTGATTCACAATCAATCACCTTTGTCACACACCTTTATCAGCCACCCTTGCTAACTTACTCACTTTATATGCAGTCTTTCAATTATTGACCAATTCCACACGTTCAATTGCTTATGGACACATTATAACCACAGTCTCTCCAAAACTAAACTAACAGATCAGTTATTAGAGCACCAAGCACCCACACATTAACGAGACACACTAATCACAGAAGCAATAAATGGTCACCCCCACCGTCTCCATTTTTGGCAGTGACAGAGAGTAGTATAACACTGGTGTTTAGAGAACCAATTGACTATGGCAGTGGTGAGGAAAAGTGAGGAATTTACAAGAAGTGTGGGGTGGTGGTGAGGAGAAATAGAGCGGATACACGGTCAGGGGCAAATGCTATTGGGAAGGACGGCAGGTAGAAGGGGGCAAGGCACAGTACGTTTACCTGTATAGAGTGAGAGAGAGTTTCCAGTGCATTTTGCGATGCTAACTGTCTTCCCCCCAAACCAGCTCTGCATTAGGTGTCCACAGATCCATAGGGACCTAGTTCAGTTGGAACAGTCACATTAGAAAGCATTTGTTTTTGGAGTGAACAAACAAACAAAAAAGAAACATGCACAATGGAAGCAGAAGTGAGCGAAGCCCCATCACATACAAGTAAAGGAAATGCAAAAAGGTTTTAAAGTGTGGGTGCCTCCTAAGACATAAATATGTTTTACAATATGCTTGCATCATAAATTTATGTCAAGGAAAGTAAGTCATCAATGTACCACAATCTGGTTAAAAAAGCTGAATGGGGACTATGTGTGGTTAAAACATACCAAAAGCTAGGTTGAAGATTTTGCTGCTCCTGGGAAAGGGGTTTGGTATGGTGTGTGCAGCTGGGGGGTAAAGAATGGGGTTGCTCCTAGACTTACCCCATTCATAGAGAGGGGTGAGATTGGGATCAGTCTCAAGTCCTTTAGCTTCCTTTCAGGGCTCCGATTCATACGAGTCTGGTCGTTTCACAAAGGAAAAACAATTATGAAACATCAAAAAGCAAAAAACAGCTAAAGCTCCTAGCAAAAGCTCTCCAGTTCCCTCTTTAAATGATCAGGCAGGCTCTTTATTTGAAGGCTTGTATTAGTCGTAAAGATCATGTACAGATCTTTAAAGTCTTCTCTTCTGAGAACACCAGCGGCAAGAACGGTACCATGATAGAAACTACAAACATGAATGTTGAAGTAATATGTTTTCCAAGATCACATTCACACACTGACACTTCAGCACATGGGTGCGAACAGGGGCGTGGTAAGTGAATGAAATGCTTTCACTAAATGAGAGGCAGATGCAAAGATGAAGAGAGATGCATTGAGGGTCATCTATGAAGTTGCAGCAGGAAGACTGAAAGAAACTGATAGGAATCTCCCAATTCATTTAATCACAGTACCACAGAATATACAGCACTTTAGTGTAGTCTCAATCCAGTTTCACTTAATAAGACTACAGATAAAAAGTAGCAAAAATGTAATACATAAGGCATAAGAATAATAGGCCACTAATGATTTTGGCTGTTTTTCTAGAAAAAAATGAGAGAATTTTGGCTATAAACAATCAATTTGAGTAAGCCACAAGAAAAACACATTCTCTCTTGCAGATGTAAACAAAAATTAACAATCAAAAGTAGTATATCTCTTTAAATGTATACTTGAGTCCCTTATCATTGTTTATAAAAACATGATAGCATTAAAAAAGACACTTTACAAAAACAGTTTCTACAATGCATCATGGCAGTTAAGCTGGCGAGTTTAGAGACGCTCCTATAAAACAGATTACAGCAAAAGCTGACTAGCTACACCTGACTCTGATTGGTCGTTTCACCATATCTATGGAAGTAGCTACATTAAAGGTGTAGGGGAGAGAAGTCACAGTGTCTTTCAGCTTTCAGGATGGGTGGACAAGAATGGAACGGGTGAGGTTAAAGGTCATCACTAAACTTTTTCCCATTTGAGGTGTAAGTATGTGCGTGTAGATCGAGGTTGCTTCCCTGTGCAGGAGTACACATGTGCGTTCCTGTCGTGACAACCAATGGAAAACATACACGCTACACCACAGTCTAAGAGAAAAACAAGAAACAAACAAAGACGTAAAATACTGTCCAACCCTGGTCCTACACTTCACACACCTTTGGAGTAAACATACATACATTCAATTTATTTAAACATTTATTAAATGCATTGAAATCTAATTTCATAATAACTGTATCGATGCGCAAACTGTTTATATAACTATAATCAAGCAATATTTAGTATTAAGTCCAGTGTTCATTCATAAACTACAAACACTTAGGAATATAAAAGTTTAAATGCATCATGGCAAGTGCCTAATCTACACTTGAAAACTACTTGGTCATAGATTGAAAGTTTTCTTAAACAGGCAATGTAATATTGATTATGTGTGCAGGAATGAGAGCATGCAGTTTCCCTTTTCAGCCCTGACTGCACTGGGTGTGTTTGAGATCAGAACCAAGGTTAGAAACTCCAGTCTGTAGTTAAAACCGACACGGCCACCTTCTTAAACCCAAGCACACACACATCACAAACATACACCTGTGGTTTCTTTCTGACACACACACACACACACACACACACACACACACACACACAGCACAAGGAAAGGAGAGGCAGAGAGTATGTGGAGCACACTATCGAAAGGGTGTTTCAGGGGTGTGTAGGGCGAGTTCGGGGCGGCGGAGGAGGGGTTCCTTGTGCGACGGCGGAATCGGCGGTGGCTCATACACGCGGGGTGTTGCCATGGCGATGGCGGCAGCGGCAGACACGGGGGCGGCGGGCGGCACTGGCCTGAGGGAGTCGAGCGTTGCCACTGGCTGAGTAGGCACACCAGGCAGAGTCTGCAGTGCAGACATTGCTGCAATAGGGTTGAGAGATGGATATGCGTACTGGTACTGTGGATACTGCTGCAGCTGCTGGTAGTATTCTGCGTAGTATCTGGGATAGAGGAGGAGAGGAAACACACATGCACATCCACGCAGACAGAGTAAGAGAGACAGAAATCACACAGACATGCATATACAAACATATATACACCATTAGATAGGGAGAGAAACAAAAAGACAGAAAGACATTTACACACAACACCACCATCGTAAATCGGTTCTAAAACCAACTTTTTTAAACTTAAAAACTTTTGCTGTAATCATTATATCTATTTTATTGCAATCAACTCACCTGGCTAGAGGGTCATCCTCCTGTGCAGCGGCTTCCTCTCGACCCGCAGGTGTAGGCAATAAGGCTCTGCGCTTGGCCCTCTGATACATTAATGGTTTCATAATAGGGTCAGGCAACAGTGGGGCAGATCTTCTAAGCGGACTCCTGTCCCTTTCTCCAGACTTTGAGCTAGCCTGTTGCTGTTCTGCTAGCACTTGCTGGCCTTGTGCAAAGTAGTGCGCCCTTGCTGCCTCAAAGAAAGCTGCTGAGTCAGCTGCCCCAAAAGCCCCGTAAGCTGGAGTAGCGCTGTAGAGAGCCGGAGCTACTGTATAAGCTGGGTTAACAGCACCAGCTCCCGGGACTTCCATGCTGTGCGCTGCAGTTAGGAACACTGGATTTGCTAAAGCATGCGCGTAAACTTGTGGACCGTATGCACCAGCGGCTGCAACTGCACCACTTGTCACTTGCCCATAGAAAGCTGGGTTAACAGAGCCATACATCTGTGCGGCAGCTGCAGCAGCACCAGAGTTGAGTGCCTGGTTTGCAACTGTCCCACTGTAGAGCTGATTGGAAACTGTTCCATACACTTGACTAGCTAGTGCTCCATAAACAGCTGGAGCCACTGCAGTTCCTCCTTCTGCCCTTGCTCCAGCAGCTGTAAGTCCAGTCAAAGCAGCATACGTGGGGTCAAAAGATGAGGTGTTGTATACAGAATTGTGCACACTCTGTTGAACCTGCAGTGGAAGGCCGGCAGCTGCAGCGGCGGCGGCGGCTAACACGGCCGCTTGGCTCTGGTACTGCTCCAGCGTGGGCTTACCAGCGGGGCATTCACCTGCATAATGGCCCTGTTTCCCACAGCTAACACATGGGATTTTCCCAGTTGGAGTCTGTTTAGTTGGCTGAACTTTGGACAGCTCCACAGAGAGCGGTCGTCCTTTGAAGGAGGTCCCATGCAAAGCCTCAATAGCCTGCAGCGCATCCTCCTTGTTCTCCATGTGCACAAAGGCATAACCTGCCGAAAAAAACCAACTTTTTTTTATGGGGTCCCTTTAATAATGTAGCCCAAAATAATGCAGAAGCATTTGGTACTCAACATGAGCTCTAACACATACTTTAAATTGGGTTAACCAAATCTTGTCCCTGGAGAGCTATCTTGCTCCCTAACGCATTTGCCTGTTATTTTCTAGTTATCCAGATGACCTTAAATAGCTGGTTCAGTTACGTTTGACTAGATCACTGCAAAATGGTAGACCGCCATGAGCAGGACTAACTACTCTTGCTACTACTACTCTTAAGTTTTTGAAAGAGCTTGATACTCTCACCTTTCACCTTATCGCACTCCAAAACTTTCCCAAAGGTCTGAAAGAGCTCCCGAAGATCTTCTGTAGTGCACATACTACTCAGATTACCCACAAACACCTTTGTCGAATGGAGTGGGCGTCCTCGGGACTCCTCGACCACAAGGTTACGTCCTTTGAACTCTCGGCCATTGAGCTCCAGGATGGCACGTTCAGCAGCACCCTCTCCTTGCAGGTGTACGAAAGCAAACTGTCTCAAGACGCTGCAGCTAACCACCTGGCCGTACGCCTCAAAGATGGCTGACAGTTCTTCTTGTGTGGTGTCCAGGGCCAGATTTCCTACGAAGAGCTTTATTGTTTGGCCCTTATCCATTGTGCTGAAGTTAATGAAAGATGCTATTTCAATAACTGATAGATCAGACCAGGAAATATTAACATGTGCAAGTACAATTTGAAAAGTGAAGAGTACATATTCTCTTACAAAAAAAGTAATGTGGCTGTACCATGGTAGGGTTGTCAAAAGTACTGACTTCGATATCAGTCAGTACTGAAATGTTAAAAATATGACAATACCAGCATTTACTGCTAGTATTTCAAGCAGATTCTTCTATGAACCACCTATTAGTAGATATATAAGGATACGCCGATAGACATCTTTTTATTATTTCAGTACCGACAGGTACCAAACTCAGTACTACCATGGTACAATTATGGTATCAGATATAAAATATTATTCTATTACAGTACTATAGTACTCTATGTACTATACTATAGTCTACTATCATACTCGGGTGCTTCATGCAATACCAATGTATTTCCTTAGTATTTGGCACCATGCTAATACTATGGTTTACAGACGTGCCATAGTTTTGTACTCTTTGTTAGTTTTATCTCCATTTAATTGGAGAGAGAAATAAATTTTTACCTGTGGAGAAAGATGCTAATAGTTACATAATGGCCGATCCCTAGTGAAAACAAACTATTGTCTTAATTGTGTTGTTTTTATGTGTGACAAAGCGAAAGAAAGTCCTGAGGTACATATGACACCATGTTTTCAATAAAAATAGTTCCACATATATACATAACACTTCATTAAACTTAGTCCTATCACATTAAAGACATAAACGCAAATGATTTATCATACGAAAAACTGTGTAAAACATCAAGGAAACATTAAGCAAGCACTGTGTTGGGGAGTAATTAGTTTCATGTAATGAAAATAAATGTAACTGTAATCTGTTACTGAGAAAAAATGTGTAATTACATTATTTGTTTATGAAAATGTAAATATTTACACCCAAACATTTTTTTTAACATTAACTTTTTAATATTAATCTGACTGACCCAGCAAACATATTTTGGCTGATTGTTAAGCCATTATGACTATTAAGGGCCAGTAAAATATCTTGACTATGGGATGTCATGATCGTTCACTATATAAGTGAGGACATTTGGTACTCACAGCAGGTATAGTTAAACCAGTACAAATTTAATTGATTTCTTTCTAAAAATGCATTGACTGCTCTAAAATATGACACCAATGTTTCAGGAGTTTAGGACACGTGTGTTCAATAACTGTTTTATTTTCCATTTGGGTGCATTTATATGCTTTATTTATTTATTTATTTTTTGCAAAGCACTGTTCGATTTCAGTGTTTCGTGATGTATTTGCTATTCAAAGATTGAAAATGATAAATAGTTGAAAATATTCATTAGAAATTTAGCAAAGTTATCAAAAAAGTAAATGTTATCTTAAATGTAACTAAACTACTTATACTACTTATTGAAATTTTAATAGGGTTACTTGTAATCTGTAACCTATTACATTTCCAAAGTAACTTTCCCAGCACTAATTAAGCATAAATAAAATTAATTAGCTGCAGTCACAAAGGCTTATCAATCTGGTGACGCGGTGCATGTAAACACATTCACTTCCTTAATGAAGCAGCTCTCGGGACAAACAAACACACAAACCTCAGTTTCATCGTAGCCCTGAAAACCGTATAAACCCCATTCAAAGATGAAATGTGTGAGACGCGCACGCGCTCCGGCTTCACTAACACGAGTAGCGCGCGCGTCTCGAGTGATTTACTGGATGTCACACTTCTGACACCAGATGTTTACAAAACACTCCGATCGCTTCCGTCATCAACACCACCGCTCTGTAGTTATGCATTCTCGTTATATACGTATGTGTGTATGTTTCCATGTGTGCACTGTTCATTCTTTCCATCAGAAGTCTCTAAATGACTCATTTTGTTTGGATATTCTGGGTGTCCCCGCGCGCCCCCCAAACCCTTCGCGTTTCTTTATAAATCACACCGCTGCCTCGACTATATCATCACGTGTTTCATCGGCGATCGTCAACTATCGATCCTATGTGATAAAAGATGGAATCACTTAAAACATAGAGAGGAAAATAATCTCCCATCTTACCAAAGCGGTGCGGGGTTTCAAAATGGTCGGTCCACTTCCGTTCTTTAGAATCGCTCTCATTCTTCAGCAGCGCTGATGCGTTCACTCGCTCGCGCTCATGCACGCGGACACCGGGGACTGTGCGTGCTTCTCACTACTGCATGCATCATTTAGGGGTTTGCTTTTTCTTCAGTTAAACAAGAATTTAATAAAACTTTCAAAGTTCTTGGAATGCACCACAACACTTTTCCCTCATCAGATTTCAGTTTTTTTTTTTTATTCTCTTAATTTCATATGAATGCATTGGAAGCATTCTGTTTTTTTCCTTTTTTTTTTTTTTTTAAGTCAAATACAAATATAGCCAGTTGCACGTTTATCCAGGGCTTTTAAAGAATACAGTCAGTTTTTTATATTATATAAATTATTAGTTTGGTCAAAACAGATGCTTTTTCTAGTGGGATCTGGCAACACTTGTATCATTGTATTGACCATGTAAATATGACATTATACAAGCATGGTATATGTCCAAAAACAAACAAACAAAAGCACAGAGATTATTTTTATTTTTTTGGTAGTAATATGAATAAACAAGTGCTTATTTATTTTATTTGTACAACAATGATCATTACAAATGATAATAAAAATGAGGTTTTAAATTAAGACACTTTAGGTTACTGCTGAAGAGCTTGTTCAGAAGAATGAATTTCAGATCAATGACAGGTTAATGTGAAATTACAGAAGTGCTATTTTTAGATTCGTTTCGTAATAGCTTAAGAGCTTTTAGAAACATTTATAATATTGTATTTTCTTATTTCATAATAATTGATCATATTTAAACTGAAAATTTTTACAAATGACACCATTTCTTTTTTTTCAGTGTATAATAATTCTAAGCTTTTTCTTTGATAGAACTTCGAGGTAACACTTTACAATAGGTGAACTAGTTTACATGGACAGCATTTATTAACCATAATTTTAATTACAACAATGCATTATTGAAATTGAAAGTTGTGCTTGTTAACATTAGTTAATGCACTGTGAACAAACAGTGAATGACTGTATTCTCATTAACTAATGAGACTGTTATAAATGTACTGTTCATGAATCGTTCATGTTAGTTAATAGATAATTGAACCTTAGTGTAAAGTGTTACCAAATCTGATTTTCATCTTAAAGCAGCAGTAATCAGAGTTAAATTTCACTATATACCCACACCGTACATTAACACACTCAGTATTCACACAGTCTGATTTCTCCATCGGTGTCATGTGAATCCATCAAAACATGGCTCAGAATCTGAACAGACACTGAGGACAGCTTCAGAAAGCAGTGTTTTTGGTCTCTTATCATTCATTCACGAGTCCCTGACGCGCTCTCATCCTCACCCCGTTACAGATTAGCAGTCGGTGCGTCAGTGACTTTACGTCCTTTCCCAGCGATGGGTCGATCTCTCTCCTCCCACAGAGTCACACCATCACAGGCACAGATCTGTTTGGGGTTTTGAAACAAGCCGGCGGAGCGGGCGATGACTCCACAGGCCAACCTGAGACAACAGAGAGAGAGCGGACGTTAAGCAAACACACACTCGGTGCACTGAAGACATCGAGCAGCTCTGGACCGACTGGGATTTCTGTAGGAATCAATACCAAGAAGGCAGAGTGATTTTAAACTCAGGCTCAGTCGGTTTGTATAACACACAAGAAGCAGCGTATCTTTTTCATATCCCTGTGATATTGTTTTTGTCTGGATAGGAATCTTCTTCACCTCTCTCCAGAGTTTCCTGTTATTTTGGACAGCGGGTGTTTCCCACGCCCCAAATCATCCTCCCCAGAATCCACCACCAGAGACCGACCAATCACATCACACACCTGCCGGGAGACAAAAATCACAAAAAGGGAATAAATTAACATGTGCCATATCATTATTATTTAATATATGTGACCCTGGACCATAAAACCAGACATAAGAGTCCATTTTTTGAAACTGAGAATTATACATCTGAATAAATAAGTAAATAAATAATTTGTTATGATCGGACAATATTTGGTTGAGATGCAACTATTAAAAAAATCTGGAATCTGAGGATGCAAAAAAAAAAAAAATCTAAATACTGAGAAAATCATCTTTGAAGATGTCCAAATGAATTCTTAGCGATGCATATTACTAATCAAAAATTATGTTTTGATATATTTGTGGTAGGATATTAACACAATATCTCCATGGAACATGATCTTTACTTAATATCCGAATGATTTTTGGCATAAAAGAAAAATGGATAATTTTGACCCGTACTACCGTATGTATTTTTGGCTATTGCTACAAATATACCCCAGAGACTTAAGACCAGGGTCACATATCTATGTAGTTTTTATTAATTTGATCCCATTTTTAGTTATTTTAGTACTTTAAGTTAAACTAAAATTTAATTAAGATACGTTGCCTTTGCATCTACCTGAAATAAAATAACCCAAAAGTTTTTAGATTTTATTTTAAATATGAAAAGTCATGTTTTTCTATGGATTACTTTTAATTATATTTTTACTATAATATATGAAAGCCCATTTCCACCACGGGTTAAAAAAATAAAACATAAGTTCCACAACTCTGACTTCTTTTACATGTTTATATCTGACAAAGTCAGAATTGTGAGATAAAAGCTTGCAATTATCAGTGTCGGAAACAGGCTTGAATAATAATAACCCTGCTCAGATCTGTGCATGATTATCTTGCATGACACAGAGTGATAAGAGTCCAAAAGAGAGATGTGACCATGTGAAAGGTTAGTCAGTGTAATTAACATAATAACAGAGGCTTTATATAATGACTGTCCTTCTAATCGCTGTACTGTAGGCTTGATACACACACACCTGACTGCTCTGCTCTTACTCTCAGCTTATAGAGCAACACCAGACTTATGTTTTAATCTTAAAGAGACAAACACAGCTTCATGACCTTGATCTGAGAGTCTTCAAGCCGGAATGAAGCTCTGCCATCAGGAGCAGCCGTGATATTCCCCAGATCTCCTACATGCTGGAGACCAGACAGAGACACAGCGTTACTCCAGACACCTCCAGACAGAGTCAAGGCCAGCCAGAACACACACAGGGCCCTAACCAAAACTAAAGAAAACTAAGAGGGGACTTACAAAAATACAAAATTCTGTTGAATGTAATATAAATGGCATTATTAACATAAAAAAAAATTATATATATATATATATATAAACAATTTGCTTTAAAATAAAATACATAAAATAAAAAAATGCCTGTAAATGAGCATTAACATATGAAATAAATACAAATTATAATAAATAAATTATATGCATATAATATTAAATAATTTGCTCACTGCTTTGTCTTCCATGATAAGTTATTTAAAAATAAAGAAATAATTATATAAAAAATAATACAATTGCGTGTTTGTAATAAATAAGTAAATAAGCATTAATATATTGAATAATTAAAATAATTAAAAATAAGTATATTCTATTAATATATAAAAAAAACAATTTAAAAACAAATAAAATGCATACATTATATAATTTGCTTCAACCACAGTGTGTGTAGTTTAATAAATACACAGATACATAAATAAATAACAATAGTAATATGAATAATATAAAATGTATTTATTAACTTACATTTATATAATTAATATTCTTTTGCTATTAACACAATACTACCATAGTTTTTGGACATAAATATACCATGAAATAGTTAATAATGTATGTACCCTCTCCGAGTCCTGAGGAGCTCCATGCTGTTTCCCAAGTGGATTGAAATGATCTCCACAGCTGAGAGAACACATGTATAATAATGATTACAAGCAAAAAACTATTTGACCGCACTGATTTCAGCTACAGATGAGCTAATGCAGTGTGCATTCTGTATTTCAGGGTCTTCAGTTTGACACATGATCTCCAGATCATGGTGATCATGTGGTTGAAGGTCAAGGGTCGTGGTACCTCCTGCAGTCCTGTGTCAGATCGCCCAGTTCATGCACATGCAGGCCGTGAGCTCCGGGCGTCAGTCCGTCAATCGTCCCGTCAATCAAACAGCGGTCCGGTGACAGCTGCAGGAATCTGACCACGCCCTGCACCAGCCCCGCCCCACTGAGCATCGCCACAGCAGCGCCCAGATCTGACACACACACACACACACACACAGAGGGATGAGATCTGTTCATCACAGCGCTCACTCTCACAGCGTCTGAGGTCTCACCTGTCTCTGAGCCGCCCATTCCCTTCAGGACGGCCCGTCTGCCTGTGCTTTCGATTAGACTCTGCACCTGTAGAGAGGTGAGCGCCGTCTCCACCAAAACCTGCTCCTTAGCCAGGTCTACATGCACCGACTGAACTCCTGCGCACACACACACACACACACGCGCATGAATCAGAAAACTGTAGAAGCTTGTTTCAGTCATGGGATAAAAAAATACAATTTCACTGCTTTAGTTATTTTGATAAGTAGTTTACATTTAAAGGCAATTGCGACTTTTTAATCTGACAATTCAAATTTTTTTCAGAATTCCGAAATATAAACTCACAATTCCGAAAAGAGAAGTCAGAACTGTGAGATAAAAAGTCGAAATTACCTTTTTGATTATTTATTTTGTGAAAAAAAAAAAAAACAATTGGGAGATTTAAACTAAATATAAATTTATATAAAATATAACTTTATATTTTATACAAAAATATATAAAAAGAAGATTGTAGATTATAAACTCAATACAAGAATTGTGAAATATAAACTCAGAATTCTGCAGAGGAAAGTAAGCACTGGGGAAGTTTATATTTCACATTTCTGACTTTTACCCTCAGAATTCTGAGTTCACATCTCACAATTATTTATTTTTATTTTTTTAACTTTTTATTCCAAAAAATGTGAAATAATTTTCTTCTTCTGAGAACTCAGTTTACAGCCCGCATTTTTCAGAGTTCTGAAAAATGTTTTTACTTTTGTATTTGACTTTTTTTGTGTGATAAAAAGTCGCCATTACTTTTTAATACACTTCTTAATATAACAGAAGCAGTCAAATGTCAAAATTATGGGTTTTAATCACAAAAAGCAGTATTCAAAAATGTATCAGTTAACTTGCAAGCTGCAAAGGAGTGAATTATTTTGTTTTTATTTATTTTTTTAAATACTACTTTTAATGTCAAAGAACTTTGTCCTTAAAATCAGTAATTGTCTTCTTGTTTTGAACTAGTAAAACACCTGCAGACTCGTCTGGTTGTCACTGGCCATAACTCTAACTGCATTAGTCCTAACATCAGGCTGAGAGCTGAACAAATAGTTGTGAAGTGGCTCAAATTCAGACAGGAATTGTGTGTTTGTGGCAGTTTTTCTGGAGTTTACAACACTTCTTCACTGCACAAATGGCTGCCAAAAGCAAAAAAGCTACAAAATGCATCATTTCAAATCTGCTGCAGGGCTCTGTGAGAGAAGGAAAGGTTCGACTCACCCGGCTCTTTCTGCAGGACGCCCTTCACTGCATTAACACAGCTGTCACATGACATCTGCACCGCAAACTCCAGCTGCGCAAACACATGCAGCACATGGACAACGTTAAATGCTGAATGCATTGTGTGAGAATGTGTATAGTTCATATTTATTATACGTTTTTAAGCATTTTGATCATTCTTTTACAATGCACTTAAATCTGCAATGTGACAAATTCATTTTTAAAAATGCACGTTAAATCTATATATGTATATGTGATCATTTATAAATAAATACATTTAAACAATAATAAATAATTAGCTGCTTCTATGAATTTTTTACAATGATTTTTGGCCATTGTACCTAGAAATACCATATACTGTTTATCATCTCATAATAAACCGCATGCAAAAAAAATAAATAATAATAATCATGTCAAGCCAGCTGTCTAAATGCATACATTAAAAACTATAATAAAGTTCAATAATAATATTCCTGAGAGTCGAAAATATAACGTGCTAGACTAAAACAGCACGGAAATGAAGAGGTAAATAACTGTGCATATCTCCAATGATAACACGTTATGGAAATTATGATTTAATCAATAACAGGAACTTAAACATGACTTTTATGAAAGACGTTATAACAGTTGACCAGAGTTACTGATAACCTTATTAGACAAATAACACTTTCATATTTAATAACCGTAAATCAAGTTTAATATTTTAATCGATGTTTAGTTTTCATAACAGTATTTCTCTAAATACGTTAATTGTTTAATTCATTTATTCACCTTCGCAGTTCTGTTTGTGTCCATCTCCGGATCGCACGCCGACGAAGGCGGAAGTTCCGCAAAGAAAATATTCTAAAATAAAAGTCCTAGTAAGGGAATAGAAAATGACGTTACTAAAATAAGAGTCCCTTGAGGAACGACTGCAAACCACTTATCTCTAATAAAGAACATAGTCATATATAGAGCTGTGATGCAACGCAATAAAGGCAAAGGTGATATCGATTGGTTAATATCCCTGGATTTAATCCAGTGGATTATGTTTGATTTAAACATGAAATCTAATATATCATTTTATAATTTAGAATTGACAACAACAACTTAAAAAGTATTCTTGTTAAATTGGTTAGCCTGAAATAATAACATAACATAACATAACATAACATAACATAACATAACATAACATAACATAACATAACATAACATAACATAACATAACATTACATAAAATATAAATGTATAATGTATTAATTTATTCTATTAATTTAACTTGGTACATACTTTTAGTTTCCAAGAAAAACAAACTCATACAAATGGTTAATATTTTCTTTTTTTATTGAAAAACATGTCAAACATGAAATCAAACCCTAATAATTACATATACAACACAGCATATTCACAATTGCTGATATAATACAATATTCACAGCTGTACTAATGTAAGATCTAAGTGTCTGATGGCTGTTGTTTCTGCTCTTCACTTGCTGCTGCGTCTGCTAGATGTTCAGGGAAACTGAGGCCTTTCTCCAGAGCGTGGGCTCTCCAGCGCTCGTCATCCGCCTCGTGCGTGAGATAGCGGTATCCCATCCGCTGCTCAAACTCACGCAGGTCACACCACATCTGGAAGTTCTGCAGCAGGAGAAACAGATGAGACACGCATACATCACTCAATGTCCTGAAATGACTTCAACCTGAAACGACTTTGAAGAAAGTCCCCAGACCTGAAACCATGGATGACCCATGGCTTTGCCGACACTGAACCTGCGTCTCACCACCACCTGCAGCAGGTTATTAATCAGGTTCACCGCTGAGAGAGAGAGAGGGAGAGAGAGAAACACGAAACAGAAAGAACTGAACCACCCGAAGCCTGATTGCAGCTTTTTATCGTTCACAAAATAAATAAATATTAAAAAAGGTAATTTGGTTCTTACCCTCCAGGGAGATGAGGGACCACGGCTGGCGTGGATACATGAACGAAGCATTAGTGATCTGCTGATTGATGTCCTCGTCCTCGTTGAAAGGGAACGTCCCACTCAGACTGACGTATAAAATCACGCCCACGGCCCACATGTCCAGAGAGCGATTGTAACGCTTGCTACAGATGACCTCCGGAGCCAGATACGCCGGCGTCCCGACGAGAGTGTGCCTGAACGACTTCTGCCCGATGATGCGAGCGAAACCGAAGTCACACAGTTTGACCTGAAACAGACGCCACGTGTGAGCACATGTAGGACTTTGACTTCACACATTCATGCATTCGGCAGATACTTTGATGCAAAGTGATCTACATTCAGAACAATAGCACAGAATTCAGTCAATTTCATTGCACAAAAATATTATGCATTGGGTTTTTGCATTCCCTATAAAGCTTAAAAGCAATCCCTAAACACCTGCATCTCTACATGCAGTTCTAGACTTGACTTTAAGAGTAAAGAGCCACACATGACAGTATCAGACCTGAGGAAAAGGTTCAGGTGAAGCCAGCAGCACGTTTTCTGGTTTCAGGTCACAGTGTGCGACGTCCCTCATGTGCAGGTACCGCAGAGCCTCCAAAACCTGCAACACCCACCACAGACGGACAGGTCAGCACACACCACAGCACGACTACAGCTGGGTAACTGGGAAGAACATTTGAATAATTAAAGAATTAATGGAAAGATTCCCCTCTGTTTTATTATTAGCATGATCTGTACGGCTCCATGAAGAACCTTTAACATCCACCGAGTCTTTCCATCCAACAAAAGGTCCTTTGTAGTGGAAACCGATTCTTTAGATGAGTAAAATGTTCTTCTCACTAAGAAAGCAGTGTCGTTTTTAGTAAGAACTGGTTACTGAAAGAGTCTTTGAGGAACTAAACATGGTTCTTCTATGGAATTGCTACAAAGCTCGCTTTGTTAGCTTTATTTTGTGCATGACCTATAGGAAGTGGAGGAATGTGAAACTCACGCACGACTGTTTTCAACAGTGATAATAATCAGAAATCTGTCTTGAGCAGTAAATCAGAATATTAGAGTGATTTCTGAAGATCATGTGACACTGGAGACTGGAGGAATGAGGCTGAAAATACAGCTGCGCATCACAGGAATAAATTACATTTTAATACATATTACAATAGAAAATGGTTATTTAAATTGTTAAAAAATTTCACTATTTTTATAATAAAAAAATACAGTCTTAATGAGCTTAAGAGTGTTAATGTAAAAACAACCGTCAAATAATGTCCTGTATAAGGTGTTCAAAAAAACATTAGTTATGAAAAGAACAAGTTTAATTCAAGTTTACTTGTATAGCGCGTTTCCGGATACAAATCATTGCAAAGCAACTTTAAAGAAAATACAGTTTCTACAATATTTAGTAGTAGTTTATCAGTGATGACTGTCAGTTTATGTGCATATGACAGAAATGTTAGGAAAAATTAATAAAAGACGTGGTCAACCAGAGGATGAACATTATTTACAGCAATTATTATATGATGCAATCACACTTGAAGCAATATTTGGTGGTTCAGTATGTTGTTTCAGGGCTAGCATCATCTGAGGTCCTGAGTTTTACCTGAGTGACCAGGAAGCGTGTGGTGCGTTCAGTCAGACGTCCGTTCTCGTGAGATAAGATCATCTCTAACATATCACCGTGGAGCTTCTCCATCACAACGAAAGTGTATTCCTTTGTCTTAAACATCCCTTCTAGATTAATGACTCCTGGATGAGACAGTCTCTGAAACACACACACACACGAGGACGATAAAACAACAACTAAAACAACACAATCGTTTGAGTTTTTGGGGGAAATGTCTTCTTGAACTCTTACCTGCAATATGGAGACCTCATTTTTGGATTGTTCCTCCTGTTTAGTGGGAAATCTTGTTTTATCGATGACTTTAATTGCGACCGGACGTCCCGTGTGTCTGTGAGTGCCTCCGTAAACCACGCCGAACTGACCCGAGCCCAACACCTCATCAGAGAAGATCTGATAGAGCTCACTGATGTCCTGCAACACACACATTCAGACTCCAATCCCTCTTTGAAACACTGGTTATTTCAGAAATAGTTTTATGATAAATAACCAAGTCTCACCTGCGTCTCCTCACTGCTCTTTCCATCACCTGAAAAGAGAGAAGGTGACATTTTATTTGACATTATAGACAACATGAAAGATGTAGTTGAGTTTGTTTCTTCACTTGTTCACCACTGGATCCTCTGCAGTGAATGGGTGCCGTCAGAACGAGAGTCCAAACAGCTGATAAAAACATAACAGTAATCCATTCGACAATCAAAATCCACCCACAAATTTGTTTAGAGCTGTTTTGACTTTTAAACTGCGCAGATGTCTCTCCTGATTCAGACAAAATGACTTTTCACTAGAAGAAGTGCAATTATGAATTATGGACTTGTATTTTAACCAGAAGCAATACTTTAAAGTAAAAAAAAAAAAACTGTAGAAATGGATTGGTTGCTTACTAACACAAAGCTTTTCACTTCTCTAGACATTAACTGATGAACCGGAGTGGTGTGGATTATTGTGATGTGTTTATCAGCTGTTTGGACTCTCGTTTTGACGGCACCCATTCACTGCAGAGCATCCAGTGGTGAACAAGTGATGCAATGCTACATTTCTCCACATCTGTTCTGACGAACAAACTTCTTGAACAGTCTGAGGGTTTGGAAATTATATTATTATTAACCGGTGTCGTTTGTGGTTTGGCACACGCTGCCCTGCACCGGTCTGAGGGCCTGACCGAGAGCCGACTCCCACGACGGGCCGTCCTGATCCGCAAACACACAGTACACCAGAGATACGGTCACCAGCTCGAACGAGTGTGAGCTATTGCCTGTCAGCACCGGAACAGTGAGCTGAGCCGGACCTCGAACCTGCAGCACCTCTGACAGAGAGAGCTCCTGAAATCAAGAACACAGCGACATTAAAAACTTAATGACGAACACTGCGTCAGATGTTGCTCTATTTCTCATTATGAAGGGTTAAAGGTGACATGATGCATTATAAACACTCACAAACCTTATAGTACTTATTGCTGATTTCATTCGGGAACATGGTGATACATTTCCCATCTAATACCCAGTAGTGACGTTTTCTCTGAAAAGAAAAAATATTTGTAATATATAATATATATATATATATATAAGTTAAAAAAAATACATATATATATATATATATATATATATATATATGGATAAGAGTGTCTCACCAGTGTGTCAGTGTTGGTGTGATGGATCAACCAGCCTTTCTTCAGCACTCCACTGTTTCTTCTCTTGATGTGTTTGACCGACTGCACCACTCGCATCAGAGGGATATTAACACTGAAACACGGCCTGACACACACACACACACACACAGAGGTGAACACCTGGGCTCAGTCTGCAGCTGCTCTGATCAGGTGAGATGTGGATCCTTACGCATTGGGCGTCTGCAGCGGCGTCACATCTGTGACCGGCGGGTCTTTATATCGCAGCTCTTCATACAGATCGTTCACTGACACCACCGTCGAGTTCTCATCAGACTCACAAGACTCTGAAAACACAGTACACTCGCTTAAAGACCACAAAAGACAGAAATAAAGACATTGCATTCAGTAAAATCATATTATACAATGTTTTACAGCACCAGTCATACAGAAAGAGGGACACAACAAGACTCATACTATGTTAATATACTACACATATTTTAGACATTTGACATCGTATTTATTTATTTATTTATTTTCCATGTGTAATTTGTATATTTATTTATGCATTTTAAACTATATTTAACTGCTATATTCGGCTCACTTAGGCTACATTAATTTGATTAAAAAAAACTTTTTCAATTTAAAATATCTGTAAGGTAATATATAAGGTAATATTTCTTAAAATATAATTTATTCTTTTGAAGGAAAGCTGAATTTTCTGCATTGTTACTCGTGTCTCCAGTCTTACATGATCCTTCAGAATACACTGAACTTGAAAACAGTTGTTGCTTTATGTTTTTGTGGAAACCATGATACATTTTATTTTTCAGGAATCAATAAAACATTATATATATGTCTTTACTGTCACTTTCAATCAATTTAATTCATCCCTGCTGAATAAAAGTGTTATTTCTTCTTAAAAAAATAATAAAATAATAGATTTTTTAATGTCCAAGAATGCACTGATTTATGCAAAATTGAGTAATTAAGCAAAATAACAGACTACCTTTAATTAATGCTGATGTAAAAAAAAAAAAAAAAAAAAAAAAAAAAAAAAGTATGTCTCTATAGTGGTGGACTCAAAAACTAAAACATCCTAGAAGTAGGAAGAAAATTATTTAAAAAAAAAAATCTAACTGACCTTCTCCGTTTGCTTTCTCACCCCTGCATTCAGGAGGAACGAGAGTCTCACACCTGCGATGACAGTTAAACTTACAGTCTGGAGAGAAACACAGAGAGAAAGGAAGATGTTACACTGAGAAACACTGCTGAAGGAGACCAAAACAACCCTAGCCAATCAGCAGTAAGGGGCGTGTCCATTCATGATGGGGGCGGGACTAGCAAGATAGGGGTGTGGTCCTGTTGGTTTGTTTTACTGATTTAATAACTTTCTCAGTATCAATGTTCGAGAGACACAACTATGTGTTTTCTTTCACGCTGAATGTTTTGAGGTGATCTCTCACCGGAGCACTGCATGCCCTGTCTGAAGAGGCCCTTGAGCAGCCGGAAGCAGTACTGGCAGACCGTGGGTTTGGTGTAGGTGTGAATGTGGAAGGTGTGCGGGACGCGCGGCTGGGCCTCCTTCCCCTCCGACAGCCCCACAGACACCGGCACGTCGGCCCAGGACGGAGGACGCGAGCGTGAGCACGGCGGCTTCGACATGCTGATCTGAGGGAGAAAACAGAGGTTTTCAGGGAGCACTTCAAACCCCTCGCTGAAACATAAGCGTCGGTTGGGATCGTCACCTCCTCCAGACTCCCGCCCGTGTGACTGGAGAGCGACGGGGTGCGCGGTCGTCCGGGGGGAAACAGCGACAGACTCGGGCCGCAGCGGCGGTACACACGAGAGCAGTCGTTGGGCAGCTTAAACGCACAGCGCTTGTGGAAATCCAGACCGCAGCCTGCAGAGAGCAAGTCAAAGAAACTCTCAAACACCTCGCTTTTCAGACTTCAAAACACTCTTAGAGGGACACTCCATCCCAAATTCACAATTTCGTCATGAAAACCGGGAGGCTTGTGGCTGTCCCATAGACTGTCAAATAAATAACACGAAATAAACAAAGCTTTTATGGGTTTGGAACGACAAGGGGGTAAGTGATTAATGACGAAAATTTCATTTTGGAGTGGAGTATCTTATAATGCAACAAAAATAGTATGGCACTAAGCAAAAAATTTAATGTTTTCAATAAAAAAATATTTATAAATAACATAATACATCTAAAAAGTATAATAACTATAAATACAAAAAATAAGCAATTAAGCTATATAACAAAATGCAAATATTATGTATTAATCTTTGTTTTAATGCATGTTAATTACTGCAAATTTCAGTGTTAAACAACTTAATGCAACTAAAGTAAAACTACACATCATGCCCTAGATGGCATTTAAATGACTGTTTATACATAAAATCAATATAGTACAAATTTATATTGTAGTTATAAAAAAAAAAATTGATCAATAAATAAATATGCAATCAAATATAATGTAACTTCAGTTCAATAAATATTTTAAGTATTAAATAAATGAGCAATTAAGTAATAAATCTAAACATTAACAAGAATGCAGAAAATAATGTCATAGAAACTAAGCAAATCTAATAAATGTAAATGCATATTTCTAAATATTATAATTATATTATAAATATGAATATAACTAAAGCAAAAATATTAGAATAAATATTATATAATAATTAAATTAATAGATAGATGGATAAACTCTTCATAACAACAAATATATTGTTTAAACAAGATAATATGACAAAAGGAATAACAAACATCATGGCATAAAAACTAAGCAAAAATAAATCAAATAATACATAATTTAGAACAATATAATTTATTATTAGGAGTATATTAAATAAGAAACATCAATATCATAATAATATAAATATTAAGTGATAAACAAACAATAAAGCAAGGGTTATAAGACTTCATTTTACTGCATTTTAAGTATTTAACGTAGTCTTACTTTTAAAAAACAAACAAACAAACGTCTGCACACCATTGGCTCCAAAGATGCAAAACAATTTAATAATGGACTTCACACAAGGTTATGTTTCGAGTTCACAGGCTCTTTTCGTAAGACAAGAGTCTATGGCGCACTGACTTTTATTAGTTTTTCTGTCAGGCACCCACTTTTGGGCATTTTTTGCTATTGATGTGCGTGCATTGGTTTTGTCTTCACGTAGTCATACCTTCACATTTCAGGCCCTGTCGGACGAGTCCCCATAACATCTCACCGCAGTAGTGACAAAACGTAGGTGTGCGATACGAATGGACAGCCAAAGAATGTGGGCGGTACTTAGTCTCAGTCACTGAAGTCGTTCCTATAGGAATCAACATGATTGACAGCTGTCAGCATCATCTGCAGTGATAAATAATGTGTGTGTGTGTGTGTGTGTGTGTGTGTGTGTGTTGACTGACCAGCGAGCACCACCTCCAGCAGATCTCCATCCCGTATTTCGTGTTTCTCAGTGAGTCTCTGTAAGATTTGTTCTGTGTTCGGCTCATGTCTGAATAGCAGCAGCTTCTCACCGAGACCCACCACACTGCACTCCGGAGCCTTAAACACACACACACACACACACACACACACACTCAAACATTAAACACACACTGGCTATTTGATCTGAATTGAACTCTGGAGTGCATGACACTTGCACACTGTCAAAAAGATGCAAATGATTTAAAAAATGACAGAAAAGTATAATAAATCTAAATGTAATGTGAAATATCATTATGCATAAAAAGTAATAACAAACATAGTCATAGAAAGTAAGTTAAAAACGTAAAATATAATTAGATCGTAAGTACACCGTGGCAGCGGTCATGACAGCACTTCAGTAAATCCCTTCTTTTGTGAAGACCGAAGAGTGTAAAGACAATCGATAATCTCTTTTTCCTCCTACTCGTTTCATTTCTGTTTCAGCTTTATAACCATTTCTCATTGTGTGTTTCCAGATCCCTACTATCTCTACCACTCACAAACCACGCATCACACAATGTAGACAGCACAATCTTAACATCCTGCACACTTTGCACGATCAACATCTTTTGATGATTCTGGATCAACATTACTTTCCAGAAATACATACATAACCCAATCCCCACCCCTAAACCTAACCCTAAGCATAATTTATTCCTAAAATCAGAGGGAAATGATAGCTGATTAACAAGAGTGTAGAAGCACTGAATCCTGATTGTAAGCCTAAAACGGACATTTCCTGAAAAGTGAATCCTTAATTCTGATTGGTTGATTGGAATGATGTTCCAGGATCAACAAGGATGTTGATCCAGGAACATGTTGTACTTGGTGAAATCACGCTCACCGTCTGCTAATACACTACTTTCTTTTTCTACTGGTCTCTGGAATTGCCAGTCTGCTGCTGTAAACAAAGCCAATATCATTACTTCTATTATTAGTCATTCAAAGCTTAATCTCATGGCCCTAACAGAGACCTGGATCAGAGGACACTGCTACCCCTGCAGCACTCTCCAATAATTTCTCATTTTCCCACTCTCCCCGTTTGACTGGAAGAGGTGGAGGTACTGGTCTGCTCATCTCTAATAATTGGAAATGTAATCCTTTACCATCTTTGGGTATCAACAGCTCCTTTGAATCCCATTCAGTTACTGTTACCTACCCTCTTTAAATAATTTGTTTAGTTGTCTATCGACCCCCAGGACCACTAGTTAACTTTTTGGATGAATTAGATGTGTTGCTCTCAACTTTTTCTGAGGATGGTACTCCCCTAGTTATGCTTGGAGATTTCAACATTCATCTAGATAAACCTCTGTCTGCTGATTTCCACTCTGTGCTTGCCTCTTTTGATCTCAAACGAGTGTCAACTACTGCTACTCACAAACCAACTGGACAGTATTTATACACGACACTGCTCTCGTCGGATCACTTCCTCCTCAATCTTAACCTCAACAGGGTCCCTGACACATCACTTGACTTACCCCTCCACACGTCATCTTTCAATGTAACCTACCCTCGCCTTTACCCTCCCAACTATCTGCAATGATTTCATCTTCACTTCCTTCCTATAAAATGTTTGCATCTTTTGATACTAACAGTGCTACTGATACTTTCTGCTCCACTCTTACATCCTGTTTAGACATTGTTTGCCCCTTATCTTCCAGGCCAGCCCGTAACACCCCCTTGGTTATCTGATGTTCTACGCGAACACCGTTCTAAGCTTAGAGCTGCTGTAAGGGTGTGGCACAAGTCCAAAAATACTACTGACCTTATTGTGTATCAGTCACTCCTCTCTTCCTTCTCTGCTAATGTCTCCACTGCTAAAATGACATACTACCATAACATAAATTAACAATTCATCTAACTATTGCATGCTTTTAAAAAAAAAAATCCTCACTTCTTTGTCCTCCTCCTCCCCCTCCTTCTTCATCTCTAATAGCTGACACCTTTGCCACATTTTTCATTAATAAAATTAAACCCATCAGTGCACAATTTTCCACCCCAAAATCAGTCAAGCTCCTATCACCAGCATGCATACCCTCATTTACATCCTTCTCTTCACTCTCTGAGGCAGAAGTCTCCAAACTCATCCTTTCTAATCATCCTACTACTTGCCCACTTGATTTCTCACACAGAACAACCTCCTTGACAGCAAACAATCTGGCTTCAGAAGTGGACGTTCTACTGAGACTGCCTTGCCCTAAGACTGGCAAGAGCGGAATCCAAATCTTCAGTACTTATCCTGCTTGATCTGTCCGCTGCTTTGGACACGGTTAACCACCAGATCCTCCTATCAACGCTACTGGCGAAAGGCATCTCAGGAACCACACTTCAGTGGTTTGAGTCTTACCTATCAGATAGGTCCTTCAAAGTATCTAGGAGAGGTGAGGTGTCCAAGTCCCAACATCTAAGTACTGGGGTGCCTCAGGGCTCAGTTCTTGGACCACTTCTCTTCTCTGTCTACATGGCATCATTAGGTTCTGTCATTCAGAAACATGGCTTTTCATACCACTGCTATGCTGATGACACTCAACTCTACCTCTCATTCCATCCTGATGATCCGACGGTAGCTATTCGCGTCTCAGCTTGTCTAACAGACATAACTCCTTCAAAAACAGCCAGAAGCCTTGGAGTTATGATTGATGATCAGCTGACTTTCTCAGACCACATTGCTAAAACGGTCCGATCCTGCAGATTTTCTTTATTCAACATGAAGAAGATCAGACCCTTTCTTTCGGAACATGCTGCACAACTCCTTGTTCAAGCTCTTGTTCTGTCCAGGCTGGACTGTTGCAATGCCCTCTTGCAGGTCTTCCAACCAGTTCTATCAAACCTCTTTATATTATATATATATATATATATATATATATATATATATATATATATATATATATATATATATATATATATATAAAATATTGAAATATTTTAAAATACAATTTATATAATAAATAATACTTTTGCATTAATCTTTAATGCAACAAATGCAATACCAATCTTCATGTCAAAAACAGACAGACAAACAGACAAATGAATAAATGAAATCATCATAACTCAAAAATACTGTTTTAACTTTCATAATACAACAGAAGTAAAACAAAACATCAGGTTATTGATAAATAATGAAGAAAAAGCATCAAATTACTTAAGACTTCTAGCATTCTTTAACAAAGACTTATACTACTAATTTATTTAATTTAAAATATTTTTGAATGCATTTATGAAATTTTGAATCAAGCTGGTTTTAAGAGCTTGTGCTAGATTGTTAAATTAATATCAGAAATTTGCCCCTCAAGAATACAGCAAACACTGAAAAACTACTCAGACACACACATGCACACACACAAACACCCAAATGTACATGCACACACACACACACGTGTACACGTACACACGCACACAGTGTGAGCAGACCATTAAGCACAGAAACTCTTTGTCATGTCTATTCTCTTCTACATTGCGTAAAATATCTAATATAATCACAACCACACATCCATGCAGACCCCTGCTGGGCACAAACACTACTTTAAGAAACATGTACATTGAGTCTGTGTCTGAAACCGCAGGTCTAATCATGGCGATCAGCATCATCAGATGAGGGTGAAAGTGGGTCAGATCACGTTGGCCCTGTAGCGGCTGAACTCTCTCATGCTGACGGATCTTAAATGTCAATCATTCGCTTCTCAATTCCAACGGATGTGAGTCAAACTGAGACTCTCCTCAATAACTCACACCTGATATTCAATCCAAGGACTGTGAACTCTGAACACATTAACTGTATTAAAAACATAAGCTATTTTTTTAAGCTAACAGTATTGAGACTACAAAATCATGAGTGCTTGTGCCAAAGTAAATTGTTTACATGCCTAAATAAACGAAAGTGGGGTAAACGTTTAGCAGCTGCCACATGTAGTTCTGCAAGATGTATGTTAAAGATCACTTCATCTGGAAAACATCTTCTGTGTACAAACATCTGACAGACGTCTTTAAGATTTCAGTTTTGCATGCATTTTAAATCATAAACATCTTAAAGACACCTTCTAAACGTCTGATAGAAAACGTCCTGTAGACGTATTGCAGATAAACATACATAAAAAAAAAAATACATCTTGCAGACATCAAACAGACGTCTCTGTAATGTTTGTGTGCTATCAGGGATGTTCTCTTCTATATGCGAAACTTTGCAAAAACGCCCAGGAATCTTTTTTGCTTTAATGAATATTTTTTACAAATTTGCATTATTTATTTATTGATTGATGTGAATTGCAGCGATAGGGGGCAATCTTTTAATGATCGCACTAAAACTTTGGGATTACAGGGTTGTGGGGAAATACATAATAATAACCCTATATTTTGTTTTAACGTCTATTTCAAAAATTACTTCATTAGCTCATATTTGCAGCTTCTTGGTACCGCAACAGAGCTTTCTTTGTACTTTAGGCCTTCCTCTTCCACATCAGCTTCAAACAGCATTCAACTTCCTGTTTGAGACTAAACACTGAAGAACGTCTGAGAACCCCACCGAACACACTCACTCTCAACCTGAATGCATGACAAACAGACAAAAAAGGGCGAAAGTAAAAGCAGATCTCAAAGGAAAAAATAAACTGCTTGCTCGATGATACTTTAACGATAAGACTTCGGGGTGTTAAAGCCACTTGAAAGGTCAAAAAATTTGAGAAACGCACAATCAAACTGCATTTCCGTTCCACCCTGTTACACACGACTCAAGAAGCTGGTCAGGGTGTCTCTTTGTTGTGGTGCTGCGCAGATGTGAAGTGTTTACCTCATTTTCAGATCACTGGAGCTTCTGGAAACACTGTCAAAATGGGATACGCTTTTACTAGCGTACAGTGTCTTTACCTGCAGAAGGGTCGTTCACAAGCTGTGCATGTGCACTGAAGATGCCTCATGGCTAGCATTCCCCTGATAGCACATGTACATCACGGAGACGTCTATTTGACGTCTGCAAGACGTATCTTTTAGCGTCTTTTCTCATCTGTGATACGTTTATAGGATGTTTCCTATTGGATGTCAAATAGACGTTTTGAAGATGTTTATGAGTTAGAATGCATGTAAAACTGGCATCTTAAAGACGTCTATGAGATGTTTGTACACAGAAGATGTAGCGATCTTTAATAGACATCTTGCAGACGTATGTGTGCTGTCTGGGTTCTAAGCTAAGCTAAGGATCGTAGGCAGTGTTTTCTCTTTTTTAAGGTAACCAGGTATTTCGATGTGAGAAACCACTGGAAACGATTCAATGCATGAGTGAACTGTCTGAATGAATCAAAAGGACTCATAAACAATTTAAACCTTTTTTTTCAAACAGTTTTACAGATTAGATCAAAAGTGATTCATTTTCGAATCTGGCATCGTCTGATTTATAACAGTTGATGGTGAAATGTTTTCAAGTTTAAAAAAAAACCCGGAAGTGAGCTATTTGCTTCTAGAGTGCTAGACTTTTGAGAATAGCCGCTCCTGGAAAATATCTGATGCTAAAATAACAATATTTTCATATAACCGTATTTCTGAAACAACTGAAATTTAACATGCGTTCATGAAGGTCAGTCTGTTTGTGTGTATGTGTGTGTGTGTGTGTGTGAGATGATCCTGTCCCACTACAGTGGAAACGATACCATAAGGAGGTCAAGCTGAGAAAAAGGTGTGTTTGTGTGTGAGTGAGTGTGTTAGGGGAAGAGTCTGTGGTTGGAAAGTTACATGCAGATGCTGAGAACCACAGCGGACAAACAGAGAGGCGGCCGCAGGGGGAGAGATGCTGAAGGAGGGCTTAGCTACTGACGAGCGTGCGCGCGCGCGCACGCGTGTGTGTGTGTGTGTGTGTGTGTGAGAGAGAGAGAATGTTTGAGTAGCACCCAATTCAGTAGCATCTCAACACACACTGTCTTTTACTTCCTCTTCTTTCACAGAAACAAAGAGGTGTGAATTCTTTAAATATTTTTTTAAAACGGTTCATAAAAAAAGTGCACACCAAGGTCCCATCCTAAGACGAGCATTAATATTGATCATACTTGCATCTACCCAGGACAACCTGGACACCGCACGACAATCTGCTAAAAATCGCTCTGAGCATCTTAGTTATCACTTAGCAATAACCTTGCATCCATCCGGAACAACTTAGCAACCTGCTAAAACTACGCTGAGCCACTTAATGACCTCATAGCAGCACACTTAAAGCTCTGATAAAAATTGGCCAGTGACAGTCAATAATCAAGGACTGAACTGAAGGTGAACTCGGACTGCATGTTGGTTTTTATGCACCTCTTGTGAACCAATCATTGTTTAAACCACCAGCAAATGAATGAATAATGTCTTTTTACGCACTAAGGCAGAAGATACAGTACATCTGATGAATCCCTGTGGCCTGCTAACGTCCCTATTTAAAACTGAAAGTCTTAAAGCAATGAAAAGGTGCTTTTGTTGTTGGAGCGAGAGACTACTGTCCAGGCGGCTGTGTTGCAGTGGTTTGCTTGGACTGTCTGTGTGAGCTTGACCTTTATGACTGTGGAAAGCATCCTTACTGAAGTCACTGTCAGTAATGCTGCCATTAGAGTGGGTGTTTTCTGACACTGCATGAACGTGCAAGCACATACAGGAATAGTTGACCAAATATGTCAATTCTGTCATCATCTATCCAAAGTGTACCTACATTTAAATTGTAAATGATATCAAATGTAGCTCTCAAATCTCAGCCACATTCACGTGCATTCAGAACGTGTTGCACCTGATTTGACGTATTTGAACATTTATGATGAGTACAATTATTTTCAACATTCAAAACTATTGTATTGTATTATAATCAGTGCTGGGTTCATTACAGATTACAAAATTAGGTACTTGTAATTACAGTATACTATATTTTAAAATGCATAATCATAATCAGATTACGGTTACTTTTTATGGATTACATGATTACATTATTCAAGACTTTTGGCGTGTAATGTCATTGCTGTTAATGTTTGTTCAGATAATGCAAATGTTTTTGTCAGCCAAACCCCTTAGACATAAAATATTTACTTGAAATATCTCAGAGGAAGTTCATATTTCAATAACTGAACGACACATTTTCATGTTTAAAGTTCACCGATGTTAGTCAATGGACACATTGAAATGCAGGTAAACTAAATTCTATTTTCAACGTTCAACCGTTTAATTTATTTAATTATTAGCTAACTCACAAACCCAACTAAAAGAAGTCTAAAAAAGCATTATCTAAAATTAGCAACCCAGATTTAGTTTCTAAGTACAGTTTTCACCGTGTAATCTGTAATCAGTAACGGATTACATTTGTAAGTAATCCACAAACTAGTGCATTTTGAGCTTGAGTGCCCCATTCACTCAAATGTAGCAGGTATGTTTTACTGTGAACTATTTCTTTAAAATGTTAACGTCACCATTTCAAAAGTTTTAGTTCTG